>NC_077247.1:29050434-29375434 GCF_947179165.1 Solanum dulcamara | reverse complement strand
GTCTCAGAAATCCAACCTAGCATTACCTAATCTATTCCATGTCTCATCAATTAGTATTATGTCCTCCACAAATAACATGCACCATGAAACCTCATCTTGAATAGACCGTGTCTATATCGTACTGCAAGGGTATACATTAATTTTCTGCAATTTCGAGGTTCGGACAGAATCATATTTGGCTTCGATGAGCCTAAGTCTTTGTGCCGATATATTTTCAGCCTTGGGAGATTATTTTAATCAGCATATGAGTCAGTCAATGCCCATGGAAAGACCTTTCATCCAACATATTACTAAAGGGCCAAATAAACCTGCCTTCTGTCACAACCCAATCCCGTAGGCCACGACCGGGTTCCAACCTAGACCCTCGAATACATACGTATTAGATATAAGAACTATACATAAGAACCCCAGTGAGTCATAACATCTTTTTATACATATAGCCTCTTTCATTTGTATCATAACATTAAAGGGCATGTAAGCCAACAAGGCTTCCATAACATAAAAACACTTACTACACACCATATAGGCACAATGGAAGCAAACTTACGAACAATCCACATACATAAGTCTACAGACCTCTAAGAATATCAACAGTAATATATGGTGGGACAGGGCCTCTGCCATACCCCTGAACAAATAAATATATACATAGGAGGACCGGTACCAACAAGTTAGGCTCCAGAACAATGGAGTGCTCCCAACAAAGCTGAGTGGAAATCCTAAGCTGACGGATCTCCAAAATGCGTACTTGTACCTACGGGTATGAAACGCATCCCCCCAAAGAAAGGGGGTTCAGTACGATACATGTACTGAGTATATAAAGCATAAAACATCATAACTGAGACAATAACTGAAATAGAGATGCAGGAACACAAGTATAACAGTTAACAATTACTATGCCTGCACCTTATGAAATAAGGGAATGTATATTATCTTCATATACCAAACTCAGCCCACTGTGGGGCTCAGTGTTATCATATCATCGTATACGTCATCATACCATCATATACGACATCATCTCATAGGTTACAAATACATCATTATATTTTTACATGCATGTCTATCTATCATATTTGTCCTTTTAGTGAGGGACTCGGTAAAAAAGTAGTGTACATAACGTACCGCACCCAGCCCATTATGAGACTCGGTGCCATTATCACATAGTAAAATATGATGAGGAACATTCAGCCCGATCCATAGTTTAAAACAATGTTGAGGAATGTATGGCTCAATCCATATTTTCATCATATCATCGTATATATATATCCAGCCCGGGACTCGGTGAATAACATCATCACATACGGTGTCATCTTATGCTTCATCTTTATCGTATACTTCATTTCATCATCATATAATTCATACATATATATATATATATATATATATATATCCATCCCGGGACTCGGTGAAGAAGTAGTAAAGCTGTGCACGATAATATTTCCGGCCCCTCTCTGGGACTCGAATAAAGATAGGTTACAGCGTGCACGAGTAGAGTAGTGAGAAACCATATGCAACTTAAATCATCATTCAAGACTCAATGAAACAGTTAAGTGAACTGTCACTTGAAGACCAGAGTAGTAATCGTCTTGAGTACCTTCTAAACATCGTTAGGGATCATATCAACTAGAGTCTCACAAATTGTAGACGTGTATCGAGACAAAGCTAAACAGCTTATGGAATTAGAGATGTTTATCATCGTAGAGACCTTAGGAATAGGAGCTTATGCATTCAATTAGTTTTCATCAAATAGGACACTCAAGGGTCGTAGTTGAACTACCTTGAGAACTTCAACATTCAGAAGTGAATAATGGTCACGAGTTATACTTAGAGCTCATAAATGGAATTATCCTCAAAGCGTATTTCATATTTCATAACATTTAAAGGTGAGTAAGGATCATGCATCATGTTCAGGACTAGTGAATGGAATTACCCCAACGCTCATATTATTCATCACTTACATCTAAGACATGCCAAAAGAAGAGAAGGATAGCTCTACATACCTCTTATCGATTGCTTTTAACCAGGCTTGTCTCGTCGTCCTTTGAACCTATTTAAAACGAAGGTAATACTAATATTAATAACCTTTAACTTTCCATCTTCTAAATCCATAACCAAGCACCCATAGGAATCAATTCCTTATTCGCCTTTCTCGACTAGTCTATTAGTTAGTTAAGAAGTTAATGGAATTCGGGCAGCATCTCCTCTATAACTCGCCCTATCCGAACTTCTAATTACATCTTCAATTAGTACAGCCATCCAACCACAACAATCATCAGCCAATACACAATTATACCACTTCAACATTACACAAAACAAGTCCCAAACAGCCCGCTCAAAACTATGACTCCATAACGTGGCTGAAATCAGCATCATTTATATCCCTGTTTCAACACATTTTCAGCCCTGCAACATTACAAACCACCTCCAAATATGACACCACAATAATAACAATACTAGTTAAACTTTAAGCCAACTAAAATATGCCAAAACAGTCCCTACATGACCTGCAACCCTCTTCAGCAGTAACATACATATTTTTACGTCTCCAACTCATATTTACACACCCATAACATGCTTAAACCTTTACCAAAATATGGGAGAATAAAATCAAGCCATACCTTAACAAACGAGCTTCCAAAACTTGCCGAAAGTTGATGAACTTGTTATTGGATTTCCTTGCTGCCCCAACTATTAAGTTACGCCGTTAAACACCTTCATTTAGTTGAGAAATACCTTAGATAATTAATTCAGGATCAAAAACTCGAGGGCTTACCTTGGCAGTAGCTCTTTTCTCTTTTCTCTCCAAAATTCTTCAAGTGTGAAGATGAGAAATGAAACCTATGTAGCTAATCATCTCCCAAGGGTTCGAGATTACCTTTGAGAATAATTTACGGAGCAAGACTCAAAACCTCCCTTTTGCTCTAGCCATGGACGAACTCTCTCTTCTTTTCTCTCTAGGTCTTTCCTCTCAAACTTTCCAAGTATAAGATGCTGAAAATGAGGGTTTGGTCATAAGATTAGGCATATATATCTTCCTTTAGATAGTGATACGTGACAGCCCCTAGGGGTGACATGTGTCTAATCCCTAGGGCACCACCTCACCTCATGCATCCACCGACATGCTGCCACATAGCATGGTGGGGAACACCTCAAGTAGGTGTGTCACCTACTTACCCCAAGTAGGTGCATCACCTACTTGTCACCTACTTTTTTTTTTGTAAATTTGGAATCTAGTTTTTGCTCCTTTTTATAGGTTCGTAATCTCGTCTCATTTTAAGAATCTATGTAGTCCTTCCTACTTCCGCTCGGCGTGTACTCAAGTAGATTAAGTATGTGAAGTATCTAAAGTGGTATCTTATGCAAGTAAGTCGATTCCTACGATACATTACTTGGCCTCCAACTCCTTTCAAATTTTTATAACCCTATTTCCAATCTTCCCTATTATGAGGCATCACATCCTCTCTTCCTTAGAGTTATTTAGTAATGATATAGATAATGTGGATCACATGATAGATTTAGAGAAGCTAGATAGGTGTTTCCATGTACCAAAAGTGTGGGGCATAATACCTTCGAAAAGACTTGTCATTTCAGCAAACTGAGTTGACTAGTTCTCACCAACTCTTTTCCTTTTTACTATGATAGATTGTTGTAGTCTTTTCCTTAGGAATTTCTACCCATTTACTTGTATGTATTTTCATAAGTGATGTATAAGTCTTTGGGAAAACTTAGACTTGTAGTTTTTCACTCTTAAAAAGCAATAAGAAAATTGGCACTTGCTTCCTAAGCTCTTGTTCCTTTCTTTCTAAGTTCTTACTTGCTTGCCTTACATTTTGTGAGTGCCTTATTCCAGCACGTTTTGTACTTGTGTGTTTTTAGGACTGAAGCCTTTTATGAAGCTTTATTTGCTTACTAGATTGTTCTGCGCATTTTCAAAAATAGGCTCATGATAAGTGGTATCAGAGGCGTTGGTTCCGAATATGGCATCAAGGTCACAATGCAAAGAAGAAGTAGCTCACAAGAAAGGACAAAAGGTTAGGAAAGATGCTGCCAAAAAACATGATAAGAGTAGAATGAGAGACATTTCTCAACCACCAATTAGTGTCAAGAGCAATGTTGTTGAGGAAGGAGGTGGTTCAATAACCAGCCACCTTGACAAGATGATTATTGGTATCGAAGCTGGTTTGGTAGCTATGAATAGGCGTATTGTTGTTATTAAGAACAACTTCAATTCTCTTGAGTCTATTTCCCTTTAAGGACTCGATGAAATTAAGGGAAACCTTTTTGAGCAAGGAGAAGAGCACAAGGAAGGACTAACCAACCTTGAGCTCAAGCTCACAGAAGCTCTTTCCGTATTGCACGGAGAGCTTGAGGCATTGAGGCAACAGGTGGAGGAAGTTATATTCGCAGGTGGGAATGGTTTAGTGACTATTTCAGAAATCGTTATTGAATCTCTTCAGTCAAATTAGTTTAGTGTTAAAAGAAGAGCTCAATATATTGAGAACTGCTTATGGAAATGGATGCCTATTTTGAACATGTGAACACTATCAGTGAAGCTTCCAAGATTAGAACTACAACTATATATTTGAGCGACACCACCATGTTGTGGTGACGTAGAAAGAACGCGGAGATAGAGAGAGGAACAAGTTCCAATGAAGACTGGGAGAACTTTAAGGAGGAGTTAAAATGATAGTTTTATCCTCAAAATATAGTGCATGAAAGGTGTAGGAAGTTGAGAGAATTGAAACAAATTTTCTCCATTTGTGACTACGTAAAGGAGTTCACAAATCTCACTCTCTAGATTCCGAACTTGATCAGCAAAGATATTTTGTTTTATTTCTTAGATGGTCTCCAACACTGGGCCAAACAAGATCTGTAAAGGCGACAAGTCAGCGATGTAGATAAGGCGATTATTATGGCTGAATTATTGATAAATTTTTGGACCGAGTCTATCAAAGGGAGGGAAAATAAGAGCATATATGTTCCTCCCTGGGTGGATAACAACAGAAACAAAGGCAAGTTTATTCCCCATTGAGCAATGAGTATCAAGGAAATCATTACCAGCCTTCAAATTTCTGTAAAAATTATATTGAACGAAAAAAGGTCATTCCAAATCACAAAGGTTGTTATCTTTGTGGTTAGAGTACTCATTCCGCCTAGTTTTGTCCCTTGTTGAGTAAACATGGGGCGATGGTTTTTGTCCATAAGCAGCAAGATTAGGCAAAAACGCAAGCCGGTAGATGATTCGGTGAGCGTGGAGAACAAGTTGATGAAGTAGAGAAGGGAAAGAATAAGGATGTTGGTTTGTTCAACCACATGGCCTTGTTTAATCATATTACCTTGGCGGCGATTGTTGCTCATCCACCTCATGTGAGGCCCAGTGAATCATTATTAAGACGTCCATATCATGGTGGACACTAGTGCAACACTTAATTTTATGACAGAGGAACAAGCCAAAGATTTAGGACTTGTGCTTATTTACAACAACACACTATTGAAGATGGTTAATGCCCTTTGTACTATAATTCATGGCTTTGCTCCTAGAGTAAAACTTACTTTGGGAGAATGGAAGGGGTTGAATGATTTCATCGTCGCTCAGATGAATGTGTTTGATATTGTATTTGAATTGTACTTTTGGTATGATATCAACGTGTTTATTTTTCCATGTCTCAATCAGCTTCATATTAATGATCCTGGAGGTTCGTCTGTGGTTCCCTTATTCGAGTGCCACAAAATGGAATGCATATGCCGTTATGCAACTTCTGAAAGGTTTGAAGAGAGGTAAACAAACCCTTATTTTCGCATTGGCCGGAGTCGTTGAGAACTCCATTGAGGTAGTAGCTCTATCGTCGTGTATTGAGCAAGTCCTTGATGATAATAAAAATGTAATGCCAGATGAACTTCCCCAACGACTGCCCCTACAAAAGTAAGTCGACCATTAGATTGAGCTTATTCCTAGGGGGAAGCCGCCGGCCATGTCGCATTATTGCATGACGCCCCTAAAATTAGAAGAATTAAGGAAGCAACTTAAAATATTGCTAGATGTTGGTCATATTTGTCTATCAAAGGCACTTTTGGGGCATCTGTTTTATTCCAAAAAAATAAGAAAGGGACTCTTCGTTTGTGCATTGACTACCGCACTTTTAACAAAGTTACGGTGAAAAACAAATATCTAATTCCTTTGATTCATGATATGTTTGATCATGTGGGATAGGCTAAAAAGTGTTCACTAAAATGGACTTAAAGAAGGACTATTTCCATGTATGGATTGTTGAAGGAGATGAACCCAAGACGACTGTGTGACTATTTATGGGGAATTTGAGTAGATGGCCTTGTCGTTTGTCTTAACAAATCCTCCCGCAACATTTTGTATGTTGATGAACATGGAGGAGCATGTGGAGCACTTACACAAAGTTCCAAGTATTGAAAGACAATGAGCTGTATGCGAAGCGTATAAAGTGCAGGTTTGCACAACCAATTGTGCAATTCTTTGGGCATACCATCAGCCATGGTGAGATAAGTATGTATGGTAATAAGGTAAAGGCTATTCAATATTGAAAGGCTCCAAAGAAAGTGCCCGATCTTCAGTCCTTGTGTTTAAATGCAACCTAAACTAACCCAATATGCATAGTTGATGTGTTTTCTCTATAAGAGGCTAAGTCACTTTCAAATAATAATCTAAAAGTCGCATGACCACTATCAATACTAATTGTTTCTCAGTGTTTTGAACCACTTGTTTAATACCAAGGTTTTCAAAAGTTTCTATTTGGTAAATTACCTTGGGAGCAACTTTTGAAATAATCCACTTATTAAGGAGATCTAAATGTTGAGGCGTCTCATTTTATTCTTTTCTACTATTTTTAATAGTAGAATGCCATTTTAATATATTCATTTGAATAAATTGTGTTAAAATCCTAAATTACAGAAAAAAAATTAGTCTTCTAAAAAATCAGTAATCTTTACAAATCTATGGAGACCACCCAAATACTTTTTTGAATAGAAAGAAACAAGTGGTCCTATTTTTATAATAGATAATATATTGTAAGTATATTTAGTATACATTGTAAGTATATATATATAATATAATGTAACTATAATATTATAATATATAGTATATTTGTGAGTATATATATTTTTATATATATATATATATATATATATAATATAATATAATGTAAATATTTTATTATATATTTTATGTATATCAACAATAAAATGTATGTATTCTATTATTATAAATAGTTTTAATTATTTCAAAATTAAAGAGATAACAATACACTATATTGAAAAATGACTCAAACTTTTGAATTAATAAACATCGATAATCTTTTAAGTTTTTTTTTTAAAAAAAGAGTTTGGCCCGTTAAGCCCACTTGGCCACAACCTGGCCCGACCCAACTCAATTGGATCGGAAAAAAAATTAGGCCAACGGGTTGTGGACTGCGCTGAGCCAGGTTTTCCTATTATTGAGCCTGGACCGGACCGACCCAGTTATGGATGATCCAGCTTAGCCCGGTGATTTTTTTTAGGTGGGCCGGTCGGACTAGACCTGACCATTGTAAAAAGCTTACTCCCGCCTTCTTCCAGATAACTTCATTCCTAATCTTGTGTCTCCTAGTATACCCACATATCACTCTCAACATCCTTATATTCACAACATGCATCTTCTGAACATGTGAGTTCTTGACTGGGTAGCACTTCATTCCATACAACAACGACGATCTAACCACCACTTTGTAAAACATACCTTTATGTTTAGGTGGTACATTCTTATCACACAAACTCTAGAGGCAAGCCTCTATTTCATCCATGCCACCCCAATGCAATGTGATATCATCATTGATGTCTCCACTACTGGGAATTACGGACCCATGACACTTAAAACTTTCTCTTTTGGGAATAGTCTGTGTGGCAAGCCTTACTTCAAGTCTGTTTTATCCAGCACAACACTTAATTTACACTCTAAATATTCCATTTTGGTTCTACTCAACCTGAACTCTTAGGACTGCGGAGTTTGTCTCCAAACCTCCAACCTAACATTAATTAATCTATTTTATGTCTCATCAATCAATATTATGTTCTTTGCAAATAACATGCACTATGGAACCTCATCTTGAATGGACCGCGTCTGTACTACCCCGCAAGCGTCCACATTAATTTCTTGCAATTTCGAGGTCGGTATAGATTTGAATTTGGCTTCCACGAGCCTAAGTTCCTGTGCCAACATATTTCCAGTCTTGGGAGATTATTTGAATTAGCATAGAAGTCAGTCAATGCCCATGGAAAGCCATTTCATCCAGCAGATTACCAAAGGGCCAAATAAAGCTTCCTTTGAAGAGACTTTTGCCATTTCAAGAAATTGAGTTGACAAGTTCTCACCAACTCTTTCCCCTTTTAGTATGACAACTTGTTGTTGTCTTTTCTCTGGGAATTTCCACCCATTTACTTGTATGTTTCTTTATATATGTTGTATAAGTCTTTGGGATGAATTAGACTTGTATTTTCATTCTTGAATAGAAATCAAAAAATTGGCACTTGCCTCTCAAGCTCTTGTTCCTTTCTTTCTAAGTTGTTACTTGCTACCTTACATTTTTTGACTGCCTTGTTCCAACATGTTTTGTGCTTGTGTGTTGTTTGGACTAAAGCCTTTTGTAAAGCTTTGTTGGCTTACTAGGCTGTTTCGCGAGTCTTTGAAAATAGACCCATGACAAGTGGTATAAGAGCCTCAGTTCCAAATATGGTATCGAGGACACAACACAACAAAGAAGTAGCTCACGAGAAAGACCAAAAGGTTAGGAAGGATGTTGCATGGAAACGTGACAAGAGTAGAGTGAGATACACTTCTCAACCACTAATTAGTGGTAAGAGCCACGTTATTAAGGAATGAGGCAGTTCAACAACTAGCCTCTTGACAAGAAGATTATTGGCGTCGAAGTTGGTTTAGCAGCCTTGAATAAGCATATTGTTGTTGTTGAGAACAACTTTTGTTCTCTTAAGTCTGTTTCCTTTAAAGGACTTGATAAAGTTAAGGGTAACCTTCTTGAGCAAGGAAAAAGCACAAAGAAGAACTAACCAACCTTGAGCTCAAGCTCACAAAAGCTCTATTTACGTTACATAGAGAGCTTGAGACAACAGGTGGAGGAAGCTACGCTCGCAGGTGGGCGTCATCAAGTGACTGTCCGAGAAACCCATATTAAAGCTTCTAACCAAAAGGAGTTTCATGGTGAGCTAAAATGGCAGTTTTATCCTTAAAATGTAGTGCATGAAGCTCGTAGGAAGTTCATAGAACTGAAACAAACTTTCTCCATTCATGACTATGTAAAAGAGTTCACAAAGCTCACTCTCCATATTTATTTCTTTGATGGACTCCAACATTGGCCAAAGAAGAACTACAAAGGCAACAAGTCAACAATGTAGATGAGGCTATTATAGTGGCTGAATCATTGATAATTTTTGGACTAGTCTATGAATGAGAGGGAAAGTAGAAGCATAACTATTCCTCCCAAGGTGGATAACAATAGGAAAAAAGGAAAGTTTGTTCCCCATCGAGGCAATGAGTATTGAGGTAATCATTACCAATCTTTAAATTTTTGCAAAAACTATGAAGAACAAAAAAGGGCATTCCAAATTGCGAAGGCTGTAATCTTTGTGGTCAAACAACTCACTCCTCCTAGTTTTGTCCCACCTTGAGTAAACTTGGGGCGATGGTTTCTTCCCATAAATAGAAGGATCAAGTAACAACAGAAGCTGGTAGACAACTCGGTGAGTATGGAAGATAGATTAATGAAGCAGAGAAGGAAAAACATAAGGTTGTTGGTTTGTTCAGCCACATGGCCTTATTTAATCATGTGACCTTGGTGACGATGGCTTCACAACCGCCTCATGTGAGGCTGCATGAATCATTATTTGTCAATTCCAAGTTGAACGATAAGAATTCCACATCATGGTGGACAAGGGTGTGACACATAATTTTATGATGGAGGAACGAGCCAAAGATTTGGAACTTGTGTTCGTGTCCAGCGACACACTTTTGAAGACCATCAACACCCTCGCTACTACATAAGTAGAATGTAAGGGGTTGATAGACTTTACTATTGCTCCAATGGATGTGGTTTGACATTGTATTGGGATTGGACTTTTGGTATGAGATCAAAGAGCTTATTTTGCCGCATCTCAATTAGCTTAATATTAATAATCCTAGAGGTTCGTGCATAGTACACCTTATTCAGATGCCATAAAATGGAATACATTTATCCATTATGCAACTTGTGAAAGGTTTCAAGAGAGGTTAACTAACCTTTCTTGCTGCATTGCTTGGAGTCGTTAAGAACTCCATTGAGGAAGTAGCTCTACCACCGTGTATTGAGCAGTTCTTTGATGATAATAAGGACGTAATACCAGATGATCTTCCTTAATAGTTGCCACCGTGAGGGAAGTCGACCATCAGATTGAGCTTATTCCAGGGGCAAAGCCGCCTTCCACGTCGCCTCCAAAATTGGAAGAATTGAGGAAGAAACTTAAAGAATTCCTAGATGCTAGTCATATCCATTCGTCAAAGGCACCTTTTGGGGAACCTATTTTGTTCCGAAAGAAGATGGAAGGGACTTTTCATTTTTGCATTGACTACCGTGCTCTTAATAAAGTTACGGTGAAGAACAAATATCCGATCCCTTTGATTGCGTATTTGTTTCATCATTTTGGCTAGGCTAAAGTGTTCGCTAAAATAGACTTGAGGAAGGGCTACTACCATGTTCGTATTCCTGAAGGAGATGAACCCAAGATAGCTTGTGTAACTTATTATGCGGCCTTCGAGTGGCTGGTCATGCCGTTTGTCTTGACAAATCCTCCCGCAACATTTTGTATGTTGATGAAAAAACTGTTTAATCCATTCTTGGACCAGTTTGTGTTCACTTATTTGGTTGATAGCATGGTGTGTAACAACAACACAAAATATTCCAAGTATTGAGGGACAATGAGTTGTTTGTAAAGCTTGAAAAATGAAGCTTTGCACAACCAATTATGCAATTACTTGGGCATACCATCAGTCATGGTGAGATAAGGATGGATAGTGATAAGATGAAGGCTAGTCAATATTAGGAGGCTTCAAGGAGAGTACCCGAGCTTCAATCCTTTTTTGTCCTTGCCAATTATTATCGACGATTTATTTTGCTTATTCGGCTATTGTTGCCTCTTTTACCAACTTGCTGAAAAAGGTTCTTGAGTTGGAATGGAGTGATGAGTATAGTGAGCCATTAGAGAATCTCAAGCTTTCTATCACCAAGGAGACGATTTAACTCTACCTGATTTCACCAAGGTATTTGTGGTACAGACCGACACATCTAATTTCTCTATTGGTGGTGTCCTATTGTAAGAAGTACACCGTATAGCTTTTTTAGAGCCAAAATTTGAACAACGCTGAGAGGCGTTATACAGTTCATGAGAAAAAATAATGACCGTAGTCCATTACCTTGGGACTTGGCATCATTATTTGTTGGGAGCTCATTTTACTATCAAAATGGATAACATATAAGTTACTTCCAATCCCAAAAGAAGTTGACTACCAAGAAAGATCGTTGGCAAGACTTCTTGGCAAAACAACTTTTGAGCTCAACAACCAGTAGCATTATTGAGTTGATTAGAGAGGGCATGCAATATGATCTCATTGCAAAACAACTTCTTGTCTTGGCCAAGCAGGGCAAGACAAAAAAGTTTTGGGATGAAGATGGTCTATTGTATACTACCAGCAGACGTGTGTATGCTCCTAACTGGGCTAACCTTAGGCACACATTGATCAAAGAGGGACACGACACTGCATGGGCAGGTCATCCATGGTAGAAATAGATGTTGAAGTTATTGGAGTCCTCTTATTATTGGCCCCGTATATAGGATAATATTGAAGTCTTTGTGCACACTTGTCTCATTTATAACAAGACAAAGTTTAGAATATGGCACCTAATGGATTGGTTGAGCCGCTGCCAATTGCGGAGAAACCATGGAACAACGTCACAATGGATTTTATCACTTGCTTGCTGAATATTTATGGGTTTGGCACTATTATGGTCATTTTAGATCGGTTCTCTAAATATGGAATGTTCACTATCATTATGGCCAGATGTAAGGCAAAAGAGGCCGCCCATCAATTTTAAGAGATGTTGTCAAGCATTGGGGTGTATTCAGGCATATAATCAGCGATTGTGATCCACGATACACCATAACCTTGTGCAGAGAATTATTTGGTTTGCTAGGATCAAAAATACTCTTTTTGACCAATTTCCATCTTCAAACAAATAAGCAAATAGAGCGGGTCAATGGGCTCTTGGAGTGCTAATTGAGGCACTATGCTAGTGCCAAACAGAAGGATTGAGAGAGGTTGTTAGATACTGCTTAGTTATCTTATAATTTGTAGAGGAGCGAGGCTTAGGGGGGGAGGGGAGTCCCTTTAAATTAACAACTGGGCAGCAACCCAACACCCCACAGTCCTGGCCCATCAATGTGGGATTGAAGAATTTGGGTGCTTATCACATAGCCAAGGCTTAGGAGGACCAGGTTGATTTAGCACGGTCATATCTTGATATATAAAGCAACTCAAAAAAGGAAGAAGTTCGCTGATCGGAAGAGGCATTCAGTCAATTATCGTATTAGAGATCTAGTCACGATGAAACTCAATCCTCGATAGTTTAAGTCACAACTGAGCGTCAGTCAAATATTAGTCAGGCACTATGAAGGTTCATTCGAGATCACTACTAGGATTGGCAAGATTTCATATCAGTTAGACATATGTCGCACCATTTGAAATTATATTCTATCTTCCATGCTAGTTAGCTGAAACCATACTTTGAAGACGTGGAAGACAAGGATCGTGGATAGTCTAGTCGAGCTCAGATTTTTACTACACCAACCTGCGATGAACAAACAGATCAAAGCCATCATCGATCACCAGCTAGTTCAAGGTAATGGCTGAAACAATTCAAGCGCCCAATTCCTTGTCCATTGGAAAGGAACGTCCAAAATTATGAAGATTTGTGACAGTTTAGGGTACAAGTCCAAAATTATTTGAAAGTGTTTGGCGCCACATTCATTGTCGATTCAGGTGAGGGGGAGTGTACTGCCCCGCAAGCGTCAACATTAATTTCTCATAATTCCGAAGTTGGGATAGATTCGAATTTGGCTTCCACGAGCCTAAGTCCTTGTGCTAATATATTTCCAGCCTTTGGGAGATATTTGAATCAACATAGGAGTCAGCCAATGCCCACGACAAGCATTTTATCCGGCAGATTACCAAAGGGCCAAATAAAACTGCCTTTGATGAGACATTTTGCCATTTTAGGAAATTGAGTTGACTAGTTCTCACCAACTCTTTCCCCTTTTAGTATGAGCTTGTTATAGTCTTTTCTTTGGGAATTTCCACCCGTTTACTTATATATATATATGTGTGTGTGTGTATGTGTGTGTGTGGTGTGTAAGTCCTTGGGTAATCTTTGATTTGTATTTTCACTCTTGAATAGCAATTAGAAAATTTGAACTTGCCTTCCAAGCTCTTGTTCCTTTCTTTCTAAGCTCTTACTTACTTGCCTTGCATTTTGTTACTGCCTTGTTCCAACACGTTTTGTGCTTGTGCGTTGTTAGGAATGAAGCCTTTTGTGAAGCTTTGTTGGCTTACTAGACTATCCACACGTCTTTGAAAATAGGCCCGTGACAACGTCAACTCATTCATCACCAAAGCAAATAGGAAAGGGCTAAGTACTGATCTCTGGTGCAGCCCTATATTAATTGGGAAGTGCTACAACTCTCTTTTCACCGTGCTAACCCGAGTCTTTGCCAATAAGGCCTTTTTATGTAGAATTATGCATCTATACTAGCCTCATCTCAATGATCATGTATATTGCTCGGTAAGTCAAATTCTACTTAGTAATTTTTTATACATTAATAATCAATTATCAGTGAAGGAAAAGATTGAATTTTATAAAATGTATAAACATTTAATTATTCGTGTGTGTATATATGGAGATTTAATTGAATGCAGTCCAAAAAGAAGGCTCTCAAGAGATGCATGCATGCGTTGTCACTGCCTCTCTATGGTAAGTGGACGTCCCCACCTTTAGCCCGCAATTGATATGACATTAGTTATATATAGTCTCTTTTTGGTAGTATGTATTTGTTTGGAAGCTACTTATTCAAATTCTCATTATATAATATTCGACATAATAAGAGACGTCAAAATAATTCTTCCTCCCTATAGGTTTCTTGTTTATAAAACTTAAAAAATAGATATTTAATTGTATTTGTTCATCTAGAAAATTAAAACATAATTTATTACTTAGTTTTTAATCTAATATTATTATTAATTATAATCATTTTCTAAGGTATTAAATTTATTATATTTAAAAAGATGATATAATAAATTTGTCATTTCAGTTATTGTTTATTTTTAAAGGGTGTGTCAAGTGAGAAGAAGTAAAGATAGATCAGGGAGTAGCATCAATTTCCCTCTATTCCACTCAGACCAGGGAGTAGCATCAATTTCCCTTTATTCCACTCATATGCTTACATCATTCTTTCATTTCAACTTGCTCTATAAAAATCTAAAACCAATTCTTCTATTCACAAATATATCCTTCTTTTAGAAAACCAATCTTAACATTTTGGTGAGCCATGGGTCAGCCATCTCAAGGTAAGGGGCCAAATGAACCTTTGCTAGAATCGGAAGCACCAATAATATTGTTGGCGGCGGAGCAAATTAGCTCTGAGCTTGAAGAAGTCCTATCGGACACAAGCTTGTCACGTATTCAGCGGTTTAGAAAAGCCTCCGTAATAGAATTGAGAAATCTATTCCGTCTAGCAGCTCCAGCCATCATTGTTTACTTGCTTAACAATGTTACATCCATGTCCACACAAATTTTCTGTGGCCATCTTGGAAATCTTGAACTTGCTGCTGCTTCCCTTGGTAACAGTGGCATTCAACTTTTGGCCTATGGTGTCATGGTAATTTTGTTTCACCTCATTATAATGTTTTACAACTTCAAATTATGTTAGTAATATTATACTCCCTTTTCTGCGCCACTATTTGTATGATCCTGTTTGACTAGATACAAATTTAAAGGAAGAAAAGAGAATTTTTGATTTAAACAATTTTTAAATATTTGTGTGGTTATAAATAATATTATCAAGTATAAAAGAAAAAATTTAAAGTTAAAAGTTATTTCTAATTATAAAAATATGACACTCATTTTGGAATATATTGAAAAATGTGTCACATTCATAATCAGGACGGAGCTAGTGTGTTGATTAAGGGCTCGGTCGGACCTAATAATTTTGATTTAAAACTCTGAATTTGTAGTAAGAAATTCATTGAATATGTTCAGATTATTAATTTTGAATCCAATAACTTAAAAAGAATTAGAATTTCGAACTCATATAAACTTTAAATTTTGACTTTACCGCCTCCGCATACATTAGGATGAAATGAGTAACTAAGAATTAGCAGTAGTACTTACTATAGATTATACCTTTTTAATTCAACTTGTATATATACTTACAACAAACTATGTATATATGGGAACAGCTAGGCATGGGAAGTGCAGTGGAGACTTTATGTGGGCAAGCATATGGAGGTCACAAGTATGAAATGCTAGGAATATATCTCCAAAGATCAACCATCCTTCTTATGTTGACAGGAATACCACTAATGGTGGCTTACTTATTTTCTGAGCCAATCTTGATTTTACTAGGACAATCCAAGAAAGTTGCATCTGCAGCAGCACTATTTGTCTATGGTTTAATTCCACAAATATTTGCTTATGCTGCTAACTTCCCTATCCAAAAATTCTTGCAGGCTCAAAGTATTGTTAATCCTAGTGCATATATAGCTGCCGTGACATTAATTTTTCACCTTTTTTTAACATGGCTTGTGCTTTACGTATTTAATTGGGGATTGTTTGGAGGAGCATTGGTTTTGAGTATTTCATGGTGGATAGTTGTGATTGCACAATTTGTATATATTTTGTGGACGGATCGATGTAAGAAAACATGGACAGGATTTAGCATGCAAGCATTTTTTGGATTGTGGGATTTCTTCAAGTTGTCAATTGCTTCAGCCGTCATGTTATGTTTAGAGACTTGGTACTTTCAGATTTTAATTTTAATTGCCGGTTTGCTTCCAAATCCTGAAGTAGCATTGGACTCCCTTGCTGTTTGGTAAAACGTCCCTCTACTTACCAAATTTAATACTCCCTTTTGTTTGATCCACTTTCTTTCTTTTAGTCCGTCTCAAAAAGAATTATCCGATTTTTTTTTATAAACAATTTTTTAATTTCAATTTTTCATCTGACATGTTTAAAACCACAGTATTAAATGATAATTTGAATTAATTTTAGATCATAAGATTTAAAAATATTCATTAATTTTTTAAACTCCGTATCAAATCAAAATAGGTCAAACAAATTGAAATAAATCGAAGGGAGTATTAGTTTTGATTATTTGTAATTTCATAAACTTTCTTGGTTTAATGATAAATTATTAATTTGTGATCGATGCAGTACGACAATTCTAGGGTGGGTGTTCATGATATCCGTTGGTTTCAATGCAGCAGCAAGGTTAGTCATCTATTACTGAATATATGCTTGATATTATATATTCATCATTTTTATCATGATATAAAATATAAATGTGCTAGGAATTGTTTCTTATGTTGTTAAAAGTTTGGACCATTTGCGGTGTCAATTATACTTTTAAGATAACTAAAATTAGACTTTATACTACTATCTCGATGATCTTCATTGGCTTTACTAGTATCGATTTTGTTTTACTAATCTTTGATACATTATTATACTTGGTAATAATATTGCTAATGCCCTTAGAAATGGTTGGTTTTGACCCCTTTTTACTTCATGAATAAACTTTTAAAATAAAAAATTAAACTTGTTAAATTTAAATAATTAACAATTCAAAATATTTAGTAATTATGTAAAAAGTATAAACCACAATAATATAATTAATAATTTAAATTATTGAAGAAGCATATCATAAAATTATAGACAAGGAAAGACTTTTTAACTCTCTAAATACTAATTGTGTCATATGACAAGGGAGTAATTTATTTTTTTTGTTTACCTTTTACTTTTTATTTGTAAAAGCTATATTAAAAAAGACAATTGAAAATAAGAACATCTCTTGGAGTGGTTCTTTAAAAAAACTTTTTAGTTTATATGAGATAACAATTGGTAAATACTATTTCTTCTTTAATTAAAAGTCTTAAATTTAAATTTTTTTGGATACAAAATTAATGTTGTTAAAAAGCATTTTATCTCTTAATGAAAAACTTTCTAATATAAATTTAAATTTATAAATATTAAATACCGAGCAAAAAATTAAAAAAATATCCACTTGATGCACCATCCAAGAAATCACAATCTAAGAAAATCAATTGTCCACGAATACACGTGAATCATGAAGGTATGAAGGACAAAATCACAAAAGAATTAAAATATCAAAAATTGCGTTACATCGAAATATGGGATAAAATCACAAAAGAATGATTCACCTCACCACCCATGGAGATAAGGCATATATATTCCAAAAATAAAAATGCAAATGACTGATATTTTGCATACATATGTCAGCAATCATCATCAAGACATTTTAGTCACTACACATGTTGATAGTATAATTATAGTTTAATTAATCTATCATATCATGTTAATTAGTTATATTTTTATTACGTTATTACACACTTATATCATTAGATTTACTTGTAATTATTTCATAGTGTTGTAATTGTTTAAATAATTTTGGATAGGATTGTCCGTGTACACAAACAATCATTTTAAAACTTGGACTATCACAAAACATTAATCTTTACATGAATCTGGAGCAAACTTGCAATAGAATCCTAATTACATTAATATATATATTTGCAATAGATTAGTTCGATATAGTTTATAATTAGGACGTAAAATCTTAACATAATAGTATAATAGATAGTTACAGGGTTATATAAGAATCACATATATGCATGCATGAGTTAGGTGAGAAGAGAAAACATAAATAATTACAGGTGTGTTTGATACGAAGAAAAATGCTTTTCTATTTTCTCATGTTCGGTTGGCTTAAATGTTTTTGAAAATATCTTTTAAATCAACTTATTTTTCTCAAATTTAAGAAAAATGACTTCTCTCAAAAAATTAAGAAAAACATTTTTCAAAACTCTCTTCAAACCTTAAATTACAATTTTTTTCTTACCCCAACCCGACCCTCTCATCCAAAAAAAAAATCAAAAACATTCAAAAAAAATTCACCCCCTATCCCACTACAACCTCCCAAAAATTAAAAATTTATTTTTAAAAAATATTTCGAATATTGAGAAAAATAATTTTCACTCCACCCCTATATTGACCCCCACCCCCATTCTCCACCCCCTAAAAAATTAAAAGTTTATTTTTAAAATATATTTCTAATATTGAAAATTTTATTTTTTTTACCTCACCCCTATCTGAACCCCCCTATCAGCCCCTCGCCCCAACTCCTTCCCTGCCCAAAAAATATATTTTTTTAAAAAATATTTTTTTTACTTCACTCCTATCGCGACACCCCTACCAGCCCCCCCTCCATCTCCCCCCCCCACCCCCAAAAAAAAAATTAAAAATTTATTTTAAAAAATATTTTAAATTTTGGAAATTTCTTTTTTTTACGCCACCCCTACTCGCCCCCCCCCCCCCCCCCCCCCGGGACACACACACAAAAAAAATAATTAAAAGATTGTTATTAAAAAAAATATAATTCAAATTTCGATTTGAAAGTTAGGTCCCAAGTTTGGTGTGGTCAAGTCACGGTTCGGTAGTCAGGATCGAGTATCAATTTGAAAAGCGAATCTTGGGTCAAAAGTCAAGTTGGGTTCCAGTTTGAAAGTTGAGTCCCACATTGGGTGTCGGGGTCAATCATGTGGTTGATTTTTCATATTAGAAACTATTTTTCTACGAAATATTTTTACTCTCTAGCCAATAATAAAAGATATTGTTTGAAAAATATTTTTCATTCACCAACGAGAATTTTTCCAGTCACCAATCAAGCATGAGAAAATAAAATAAAAACCAAGTTATTTTCTAGGAAAACATTTTCTATGGAAAACATTTTCCTTCATACCAAACACACCATATATTTTTACATTCAATATTATTCTATAATCTTCTTCAGTTTACTTAGCTTGTAATTGTTCTAATAATTGTTAAAATATTTTTGGACAATGATATATGATCAGTATATAAAAGTTAAACTCGATGGTTTAAAAATGACAGTGTGAGAGTGAGCAACGAGCTAGGAGGTGGACATCCAAAATCAGCAGGATTTTCTGTTGTTGTGGTGACAGTGAGTTCATTTGTCATTTCTGTAGTGTTTGCCATTTTGGTTTTATTACTCCGCCATGTGATGAGCTATGCCTTCACTGGTGGACAAGTCATTGCTGAAGCAGCCTCAGATCTTGCCCCACTCTTGGCTCTATCTCTAATACTCAATGGTATTCAACCTGTTTTATCTGGTATGATACTTAATTCTCTCTTAACTTATTCTTTTACTTCTTTTACATTCACTATAATGAAAGAAGTCCGTAGTTACATAACTTTTTCAATATTTAATTAAGTGATTTTGTAGATGGGAAGAAATTAAAATCAATAAGAAATGTATAATACTCCCTTCTTTTATTTTTTACTTGTTCAGTATTGACTTGACAAGCGTCTTTAAGGAGCAATAAATAGAAATGTAATTTTGTTATATCATTATTTGAATATAATAAATTCAAAATTTTGAGAAATGCATTGGAAAATGAATATATTTAATGATAAGGATAAATTAGAAATTACGAGATAAATTATATCTTAATTTGCTAAATTGGATAGGTCATCTACTTTTCGAGTCAATTTGACTAATTTTCAATGCTAAATTAAATTAAATTATATATATATATATATATATTAATTTAATATTTTAAAAAAAAATTAAATATTTAGAAACTATACAAAAAATGCTATAAATTATAATTTTTTTCATATCAATATGATGAAAAAATACATCTTAAAATATTAATTAAAATTGGAATCATTTGATTCTCAAAAATGAAATTATGACTATGTAAAAAATTAAGTGATTGAGGAATCAACCCCTATTTAATTTCGTCTTGGATTCCAATTTTGACAGAAATAAGGTTGGAATGATTTTTGATTCTTTATAGATAGCACATCAATCTCTAGATGTTCTCAGTGGATTTGGTGACAAATTTTCTTAAGATAAGTCTTGTTTTATTCACTCACGCATGTGACTTTGTTCACGTAAGATATGATTTATATAATGGGAAAGGTATGTAAATTCAGAACGACAGGTTACAAATTATTTAATTGTTCAAGGCAGATGGATATGATACCCCAAGATCCAGATTGTGATGAACTTCCTAATAATATACTCTTTACACTTTTAAACTATTATTATTCATGAATTTATTGGATTATACATCATTTGTTCTTTAGTGAAGGATATATATGACAATATAATTTGTCACCATCAATTAAATATTGACATAAAATAATATTAAGATATGGAAAATATTGAAGGGGTTGCTGTTGGGTGCGGATGGCAAGCGTTTGTGGCTTACGTTAACGTTGGATGTTACTACGTTGTTGGCATTCCATTGGGTGTTATTCTCGGTTTTTATTTCAAGCTCGAAGCCAAGGTATGTTCAATTACCTTTTTACAATTTTAATATAACTTAAAACAATCTTATTAAAATTTTAGTAATGGAGAATTCTTATATTATTGTTTTGTTTAAATGGTGAAGGGGATATGGTTGGGGATGTTAGGAGGAACAGCTATGCAGACTATCATCTTATTGTGGGTCACCTTTCGAACGGATTGGGAGAAAGAGGTAAATTGCTTGACTTAATCTTCTCAGAAGATTTTCCAAGCATATTTCGACTTCTTTGAAATACATGAAAAAACTGAATTTGTTACATGCAAAAACGTGACAATCAAACAAACCCTTGATCTTCATTTAAAATTGAAAAGGAAGTGTGTTCCTATATATTATTGTGTAAATGTTTGAAAATGAAGATTGTTGACTAACATTTTCCTATTATTTCTCAGGTGGAGAAAGCAAAGAGTCGGTTAAATATGTGGCAAAACAGTAGTAAAAAACCATTGTTAAGTGATTGAGAAGGAGCCCAACATTTACCAATATGTTGAAGTTGTTTTGGATTATCGATTTAAAAGTTAAAGGTGAAAAGGAAGGTACCCCAACAACTATTAATAACGTTTTATTTAAAAAATAATAATGATGACACTACAACAGTTTTATTATATTTCATTAGCGAGCACGAGACTTGTAACCTGTACCAAAGCACTACCTATGGCTAAAAGTAATCTCTTTTATCCTCTTTCTAAAATGATTCTAGTTGACAATTTTATCTAGTTCCTATTAAATCTGTCAAATGGGCTGATTCATCCGGTTTTCGTCCTATTAAGACCACCCAGTAAGAAAGGTCGGAGCTACATCTAGTTAAGGGTGGTCAGATGAACAACATTCATCGAAAAAAAATTGCGAGTATATATGTTAAATATTGATATTGTCTGATGTATAGTAATTGTTGAACATCCTTGACATAGTAAAGAAAAATAGCCTAGTAAAGAAAAATAGCCTAGTGGTTAAGGGTGTGCAAATTTATCTTGAGGGCTTGGGTTGACTAAGCCTTGATGGGGTGTTTTATTTAAAAATTTTAATTCTGTTTTGTTCTAAAATATGAACACCCATTAGACCATAAGATTAAAATAAATATTGGTACATTTGACATTTTTTTCTTATTTGTCCTAAGCTATGAACACCTATCATGATCCAAAAGTCGAGGTCATGATGACACACATCTCAAACCCCATCATGATGTGTAAGCCTAAACATACAGTCATACGAGACTTCCAAAGGAAAGTCAGAACACAAGTAAACGCAATAAAAAGGACAATAACGAAATTATCTCAAAACCTGATGTTATGAATTTAAGATCATCTAATACAAAACTAAATCTGAATACACAAAATAAGTCTCCAAATATAGTAAATACTAGAAATGAAATATGGACTACCGATGATACGGATCCCAAGATCTCACCACTGATCCGATGATGATATATCCACTAGAAATCAACTACATCACTAGACACCCTGGCAAGAATCTGCATCAAAAGGGACACATAAGTAGGGGTGAGTACAATCCACATGTACTCAATAGGTTATAATGAATTAATCAAACCTATGAAATAAACTATGGAACATTTTCACCTGCACACAAAAAAGTCTCACTCCAGCTACGCTGCCGCCAATTTATATAGAATGGAATGATTAAAGTAAAGATATAATACAGTTCAATATAACAGTTAAACACATAGTTCAAGTATCACAGGTATCATTGCAATGCAATGCATATGATGATGCAATGAGATGATAATAGGGTGGGATCAGGGTTGTCGCACAACCTGTCGTATACACATGCCGAACAGTTCTACCAAGCAGGACCCATGGAGGTCTCGCAAACCATATACCTTGTCATAATCTCAATGTATCAACTACCTCACCACCTAACCACCTAGCTCGTGGTGAAGGACTCATGATACTAATATCTCATCCTCTTGCCACCTACCTTGTGGTCAAGGCTAACTCAAGAATTTCTACCACCCAAGCTGACTCTCGAAATTTCACAAAACACAAGAAAGGTCACACCCTCTTCGGGTAAGGCTAAAATAGGTACTAAAGTCAATAACTCCTTGAGCTTTTGAAAGCTTGCCTCACACTCATCAATCCACTGAAATGCCATGGTCTTTTGAGTTAGCCTAGTCAATGGGGCTGCAATAGAAGAGAAGCCCTAAACAAACTGGCGTTAATAGCCTGCCAACCTAATAAAGTTCTGAATCTCGGTAATCAAAGTAGGCCTAACCCAATCACGAACCGCTGCAACTTTGGCCAGATTGACCATAATACCATCCTTGGTCACCACATGACCCAAGAATGCTACGGACTCGAGCCAAAACTTACATTTAGAAAAATTTGTATATAACTTTTCCTCTGTCAATCTCTGAAAGACGGTCCTCAAATGACTAACATGATCCGCTTCATTCCTAGAATAAACCAAGATATCATCAATAAATATAACCAAGAATAAGTCCATATTAGGCCAGAATACCCGGTTCATCAATTCCATAAAAGTAGCCAGGGCATTAGTCAACCCGAAGGACATAACCACAAACTCATAATACCCATAACAAGTCCTGAATATAGTCTTCGGGATATCAGATTCCCAAACTCTCAACTAATGGTAACCCAAACTTTAATCAATCTTAGAAAATATCGATGCACCTTGAATCTGGTCAAATAAATCATCAATGCGAGAAATACAATACTTATTTTTGATGGTGACCTTTTTCAACTATCGATAGTCAATACACATCCTCATAGTACCATCCTTATTTTTCACAAATAAGACCGGTACACCCTACAATGATACACTAAGTCGAATAAACCCCTTTGTCATCATATCTTTCAATTTTTGTTTCAACTCTTTCAATTCTACCGGAGCCATTCTATAAGGAGAAATGGAGATGTGTTTGGTGCCTGGTTGCAAATCAATCAAAAAATCGATACCACGGTCAGGAGGAACACCTAGCAAGTCTGTACGAAACATATCCATAAACCCTCTCACCACCCTCGTAGTCTCTAAAGGAGATGACTCCTTAGTGAGATCACGTACATAAGCCAAAAAAGACAAAAAACCCTTATTCATCAAATGATGAGCCCAAATATAAGATATCACCCCTTAGGATACGAACTTAGATTACCCTTCCACACCAAGCTAGGCAAACCAGGATAAGCTAAGTCAGGGTTTTTGAATAACAATCTAATATAGCATGATAAGGAGATAACCAGTCCATACCCAATATTATATCAAAATAAAGTATTTTTAATAAAATTAAGTCTGCACGGGTTTCTCTACCCGAAAATATTACCGAATACCCAGATATACTCGATCCACCACTAAGGACTCACCTACCAGGGTAGAAACATTGATATGAATAGTAAAAGGCTCTCACACATAATCATTACCCACATCAAAATAGGGTGACACATAAGAATAGGTAGACCCTGGGTCAAATAATACTGAAGTAGGATGCTGGCAAATCAGAACAATACTTCTAATAGCTGAATCGGAGGCCTCAGCCTCAGATCTACCTGGTATAGCATAGCATAGCTGATGGTCACCTCTAGCCTATAAACCACCACGAGTGCCACTTCTAGCTCCACCCTTGATGCCACTTCTATTGTTTTGTGTAGTACCTAGAACGGTTGGAGTGAGAGTGGAATGAACAACCGATGTCCCGGGCTATCTGGTAGAAGGAGCACGTCTGGGTCAATCTTGAGCCTTATGCCCAAACGCATTACACACAAAGCATCCTCCAAGTCCTAAACCCCGTGGAGGATAATCAGAAGTGTCAATACGTATTTCAGAGCCCAAAGATCTACTATAACTAGTCTAACCTGATCTAGATCTACCTGTACCATCTAAACCCTGAATAACTTCCTGAACTAGTCTGCTCTAATAACCAGGGTGCCTGAACTCGAATACTCTCTGTCCCTAGAGGAATGACCACCAAAATGACCCTATCGACATAACCTCTTAGCCCACCCATGCCTAGCATGCCGAATGCTCTCTATCATCCTGACGTGGCCAATAACACTCTAGAAGGTACCATCAGATAGCACAAGGGAGGCTATAGCCTCTTGAAGATAACCTGCGATTCCTTTCACCATCTTGCGAATCCGCTCAAACTCAGTTGGAATACTAGATATATCATAGTGAGATAACTCATGCAAGTGAGCCTCATACGCAGATATGGATATGGATCCGTGCTTTAATTTGTCAAAGTCATCTCTACGCTGATCACAGAGGCTATAAGGCACAAACCTCTCAAGGAACACCTCTGAAAACTCCTCCCAACTAATCATAGGGGAACCAACAAGCCTACGGGCAATAACCAATCTCCACTACTCCTTGGCCACCCCTATAAGCTGATATGAAGTATAAGCTACTCCATATGCCTCAAGGATACCTAGGTTGAACAACCTATCGTGACACTCGGTCAAAACGTCATAGGCCTTCTCCTCGACCATACTATCAAATATGAGAGGTGCCAATTAGACTAATCTCTCAAAGCTCTTCTTCTAAGATATTAACATGGAAGCACTAACATAAATTGGCGGAGCTGCAAATCTTAGAGGTACGATAGAATGCATAGAAGAAGAACCCGGAGTCTAAAATCCAACATTAGGCCCCTAAACTGGTGGCATAGTACCAAGTATGATAGGAGAGACTAAACTACCTAGGAGAACACCAGGAGTCGGAGCACTATCCAACCTAGCCAATAGTTTAACGAATAACTCCTAAAGTATTGGAGCACTATCAAAGACCGCAGGAGGCTGGGCTGGCCTCTGCTCCTTAGTCTGCTTCTCATAGTCATCTTCGTTCTCATACACTGGCTCAAGTGATGGATCTCTAGCTCATCCATGAGTGGGTACTGCTTCCCTCGCTCAACCTCGTTCTCTACCTTACCCGCTAACTAGGGCTCAGGCAGCAGGTGATACCTCACCCTCGGTGACTTTGGCTCTAGTCCTCACCATCTACGCAGAAAGAATAGATTAAAGGTATATAAAACTTGATATGAGTAACTCGCACAAAAGGAATCAAAAGAAGAAGTTTCTCCTAACAAGTATCTTGCAGCCTCTCGAAGATAAGTACGTACATTTGCGTACCGATCCGCAAGACTATACTAGACACCCTTCTTAAATTATGTGACCGGTGAACCTAGAGCTTTGTACTAATTTGTCATGATCCAAAAGTCAAAGTTATGATGACACACATCCCAAACCTCATCCCGATGTGTAAGCCTAAAAATACAGCCATATTAGACTTCCAAAAGGAAGTCAGGCCACAAGTAAACGCAATAAAAAGGACAATAATGAAATTATCACAAAATATGATGTCATGAATTTAAGAGAATCTATTACAAAACTGAATCTGAATACACAATATAAGTTTTCATATATAATAAAGACTAGAAATAAAAGATTAACTAGAGGTGATTCGGATCCCAAGATCTCATCACTGATCCGATGATGATGTATTCACTAGAAATCAACTACAGCGCTGGACACCCTGGATAGAATCTACATCAAAAGGGACACATAAGTAGGGGTGAGTAAAATCCACATGTACTCGGTAGGTTTAACCGATTGAGTATAAGAAATTAATTAAATCTATGAAATAAACTAAGGAACACTTCCACCTACACACAGAAAAGTCTCACTTCGTATATGCTGCCACTAATTTATATAGAATAGCGCAATTAAAGTAAACACATAATACAGTTCAATATTACAGTTAAATAAATAGGTCAAGTATCACATGTATCATTGCAATGAGATGCAATATGATAATGCAATGATATGATGACACGGTGGGATCAAGGCTGTCGCACAACCTGTTGTATACACCTATCGAGCTGTGCTACCAAGTAGGACCCATGGGGGTCTCACAGACCATATACCTTGTCACAATCTCAATGTATCAACTACCTTACCACCCATCTCGTGGCCAAGGACTCATGATACTATTATCTCATCCACTTGCCACCTATCTTGCGGTCAAGGATACAAAAGATGTCATATTTTCTTTCTCAAAAAGAATTTCTACAGTTCTCAACTTCCTAATGATTAATGAAAATATGAATGAGGATGAATGCATTCACAATATATAAGGCATATAGGCAATATTCAACTCAACATATAGTACAAGGCTCAAAGTTCTCAAAACTTAACCTAAACATGATATTCACCCTAAATAGATAGTAATGGAAAGAAAATACCTCAAATTAAGTTGTCCCCCCTTTTTCGACAATATTTCAATACTTAGGCATGCTTAAAACCCCCACCTCAATCCCTCAAGCGGGCATTTCAAGTCAAATAACCTTTTCACATCTCTAACTCAGTTAAGTCATGAATTACACAGTCTCAACATAGATAAAATATCAAATAATGCCCCACATGGGCTACAAAACACATATAAGCCCCCATACGGGTATCACACTATAAATTAACCCTCCCAAACTACACTACGACCCTATTCCAAAGTCTACAATATAGAATTTGATTTATTACCCTAACTTAGCCCCCCAAAAAATAGCCAAACCTACTTCAATTGTTTAAACCGCACTTGAACGCTCTACTGGACAAACAACCTTTGAATTCAATGCCCGAAATGACAACCCACTATCAAGAATAAAACATATGCATCATAAAGATTTCAATGACACCCATATTGATAGGTTTCAGAACTAGGGATAAAATAATTCAAAAACTGATCATTTTTGAAGATGGTCAAATCTGGAATTTTATTACAAAATCACATACTACTAGTAATACGGAACTCATGCTTGAAAAATCCACAAAAATGGAGTAGAAATCGAATTAGAAATTGCCATTTTCCTTAAAATTCGGGTTAGGGAAGAAACTAAGAAATTTGGGGTTTGATACTAAAAAATTAGGGGTTGAAATCACCAAATAATTAATGAAAAATGAAGGGTTTAGGTTAAAATTCAGTTACCTAATAATGTTCTTTGAAAATCTCTTCTCAAATCGCCTCTCCAAGGTCAAAGAAATCAAATAATGAGGAAATGAGGTTTTTTTTCAATTAAACATTGTTTTGGCATCAAATAACCCTTCGCGATCATGAGTCACTAATCTTCGCGATCGCGAAGAGTACTGGATACAATGACCTATCGCGATCGCAGAGCCCACCCTCACGATCGTGAACTACACTGACCCAATACATCGCGATCGCGTGGACTAGGATCGCGATCGTAATGAGTTAAGTTTACCTGCACTAGAACTAGTAGAACCCCAAACTTAATTTTTTTGATCGGACCCTTGGAATTCGTTTGGAATTCCGTATACACAAACCTTATATGCACTCCTACTAAATTCAACGTTCTAGACTCAAAGGCTCTATCAGAATTTGAATTCGAGGTAACCTTGATCAGAAATATGATAAGTCGCAACTCAACTAGTTTCGGCCCTTGAAATACCAAAAATACCCTCAAAACCTCTAAAAATTACAACGAAGTTATTTTGAGTGGTAGAATCATCCCCCAAGACATTGGAATCATCAAAATTCAAGTGGAGATTTTCAACTTTCAAGTGTTCATCATTTCATTAATTTTACGATTTTTTCTTTGATTCAGACAATTTGGTATAATCGTTCCTTCTCTTGCTTTTATTTATTATATTAATTCTTGAATATTTAAACATAGTATTTTTGTATTTATAATTTTATTATTTTAATTTGCATAATGGATAAATTTAAAAAATTAGGTCAAAGTGTTAAATATTTGTGTCTCGAAGGTAGTAGTGGTAGTAAGAAACAAAGTGGTTCCGGTAGAGGTAGTACAAGTAAATTTTATTCTCGTATGCCTGAAGCACCACCTAGTGAAATCGGATAAATAGGTGTAGGTGCACATGATATGAATGAATATGAATATCAAGAAACTTACGGTTTAAAAGAACAAAATGAAGTTGAAGTAGAAGTAGAACAAAATAATAATGTTAATGATGGTAATAATGATGATACACCAACTAGTCCTATTGTTATTATATATAATGCTTAATCTAGAATTAGTAATCTTCCTCCACTGCCTATAAAAGAAAGAAAAAAAACTAGTTTAGCATGACATTATTTTCAATGAATAGCCGGGACAATCAAAATTCAATGTAAAGTTTGTCAAGCAACTTTCGAGCATAACTCCAGGGGTAATAAAGGTGGGACAGGTCAATTAATTAGATATCTAGATAATGAGCATACTGGTTGGAGAAAATGAATAGAACAACTTGGGGGTGTTACTAGACTAGTTGAAGGTAGATTAAACCCACAGACCGGAAAATTAATTAGGATGTATGGTAAAATGAGGAATTGTGAAGAGTTAGCGAAAATGATAGGTTTGGGTTGTCTACCTTTTTTATTTGCTTCTTATGATGCTTTTATTCATTCTATACAATAAATTTATAATTCCATGTTTAAAGTTATTCTTAGAAGTACTTGTCAATCAGATATTTTTAGACTTTATGGAAAATATGCATACTATTTATGTTGGTTATTAACTAATCTTTCATATAGAGTTTCTCTTACTTATGATCTTGGTCATGCTAGAAATAAGAATGATTATTTAACAATTACTTGTTATTGGATAGATAATGATTTTGTCATGCGGAAATTTATTTTAGCATTTCAATATAATGAAAACCATAGATATACTATACAATTTATTTCTGATTCTATATCAATTATTGCAAAATATTATGGTTTTGAATACAAAGTTTTATGTATTTCCTTTGATAATGAATCTAACAACACCACTGCTACTAATTCTTTAAAACATCTGCTCCCTCCTTTAATAAATATTTTTCATATTAGATGTGCTTTTCACATATATGATTTAATTGTAAAAGAAGGCCTTTATTGTTTTTAGCCAAAAATTGAAATAGTTAGGCAAGTAGATGGTTTTATTCAAAGAAATAATAGAAATACTATACTTAAAGAATATAAAAGAAAATGTAAAATAATCTAAGACCAAAATTAATGCTCGAAGAAATTCAGAGTAGGTGGAATTCTACTAAGGATTTATTAAAGACTTGCAATATTTATAGAGCCCCTATAACTATAACTTTTAATTAATATGTATATAAATTTCCTGAGGTCATGTTGCAAAAATCTGATTGGGTTAAAATTTTTGTAACGACCTATCCCCGTCGTTATGGATAGGCCAATGGGGAAATATTTTGGGCCAGAAATCTTCAGGTAGTAACTTCGGAAAAATTTATTTTAGGCTAGGCTTGGACAAATTTTGAGTCAAGTGAAGTCTAGGGTGACCTTGTGAAAGGTGGGGGATTGAATATCTGATTTGGTTGGGTAATATAATAGCCAAGATGATACGAAGCATTTACAGTTTTACGAAATCACATTCGAGCGAGTAAAACTCTCAAAACTGGACTTGGTATGAAAAGTATAATTTAATACGTCTTTGGAAAGGTGTGTGTTACTTGGAGCTCAAACTCCGAGCTCACTATTTTCGCATATCCTGCCAGAGCTAGAATAATCCCACTAGAACGGGGCCGCCATAGTGGGATGGGTCCCGTCAGAGTAGGACAGTCGCGAATTAAGATTGGAAAAACCCCAAAAACGGTTTCATTTTGCAGAAACTATTCCTAAAATGATAGAAGGTGACCTAGGGTGATTTTAATCAATTTTCCATGGATTTCCATATTTAAGGTGAAGATTTTACTTCCTAAACTCATCCTTTGATTCATAATACTCATAAAATAGGATAGGTGATCATTGGGGGTGGGTTTGAACTGAAATTAATGGTGAAAAATAGCCCAAGGATTGGGATAGGATCATGGGTTTTGGCCTAGGAGGGGAATTATGTTACAATTCATAAGAACTGGGCCATTATATTAATCCTTTATGTAGATGTGATTTGTTTTAGACCAAGAACGGGCAAAATGAACCTGAAAAGGGAAAGCTCTTGCACTTTAAAGGTTTTTGAAACTCGAATTTGAGGTAGGTAATGGCTTTGTTTCCCATAAGTGCATCATCTACTCGTTAAATTGCTTCATGATATGCATATGTATATATGAATAGGGAAATATGCTAGATTTTGTGTGGAATGATCACTTGTGGGCATGTTTTGTGATGAAGCTACTTTTGGTGATAAAATATTGAATAATGAATGTAATTGTGGTTGTTTTCATGTTGGGATCGGGTGTCATATTCTGATATAAATCTTGAATCGGATGTCACATTTCGACACAAGTTTAATATTTGTAGGTCTCATGAGAGGACCTTTATGTAAAGTTATATGTGTTTGAGGTTATTGAACTGTGGTCTTGCTGAATATTTTTTGAAATGACCCTGGTTAGCTTATTCTGTATATGTATGCTTATTATGTTGGGTTTACTTGTCCATGATCCACTTACTTACTAGCCGCGTGATCCTACTAGTACATAATTAATTTTGTGTACTAATACTATACTTGCTCTGTCTTTGTTTTAGTATTGAGCATATTCAGTCGCCTGCAGAGAGACCTCACTTAGAAGAGTGAGAAGTTGTTTGAGTTCAAGGGTGAGATAAATCTTTGAGGCTGCCATTGACTCTCTATTGTTTCTAGTCCTTTTTCTGGGACTTAGATGTTCAAACATTTGTTAACTCTTAATGAATTTCTTTGGAGATTGCATTACCTTTTCTAGACTTGTGGTTTTAGAGTTTTGGTACTATTGACTTTCAGTTCCTAGGTTATTTCGCATGTTAAGTTCGATTACTATACTATTTTCTGAGTGGGAACTCAGTATTTCTTATTGTTTAAACTTGCTTCTGTATCTTTAAACTGTGTATATCTCATACGAGTTGTTAACTTGGGCTATTAGAATGGTTCTCCCACCAGAGGGCTAGTATAGGTGCCAGTCACGGTGGGTCTGGGTCGTGATAAAGTTGGTACCAGAGCCCTAGGTTCATTGATCTTATTGTACCAAAACGAGTCTAGTAGAGTCATGTAGAATGGTACAGAGACGTTTGTAAGTTTCTTCGAGAGGCTACAGAACTTTAGGAAAATTTCTCTATCTTCTCTCCTTTCATGCTATAACTTGATTCTAATTGGTATCTGGCGATCCAAATTGGTATCTAATCTTCTTCACTCCTCCGTCCGTTAGTGGGTTAGGTGATGACTGACATTGACCATGAGATACTGACCAAGTTTTTAAGGTTGAATCCTTTGGTGTTCTATGGTTCTGAGACTGAGGATGCTTATTAATTCATCTTGGATTGTTATGAGATACTTCGTAAGTTGGGGATGGTACACTAGCATGGGGTTGTAGTTGGGACTTTTCAACTTCAAAAAGATGCTAAGTAGTGGTGGAGGGCCTTTATGGAATGTTGATGGTCAATATTGCCTCCACTTACTTGGGTCCAGTTTCATGCTCTGTTCCTTGAAAAATATGTACAACGCACCTTGAGGTACCGCAAAAAGGATGAATTTATGGTATTGGAGTAGGGATGTCTAAGGCTTCTTATGAGCCAAATTCCATGCACTGTCCAAGTATGCTGCTTAGCTGTTGACTATAGAGGAAGAAAGAATATTTTTGTTTGTGAAGGGGTTGAACCCCGAGCTATAGGTATTGTTAGTTCACATGACTTTGTTAGGTAGGACTTCCAACAAAGTCACTGACTTCGTGAACAAGGTAGAAGGTTTCAGAAGATATGGGCAGGCCAAAGTTTTGGCTAAGAAGCTCAAGAGCACAGGTGATTTTCAAGGATCCTACTTTAAAGGGTCAGGCAGGCCGATAATTGTAGCCCGGTCAATTCAATTAACTCTGCCCGTTTCTACTAGCAGTTTTTCAAGTACTCCACAATAACATTCAGCCTGTGAGGGTCAAGGACCAATGTTCCCAGGTAGTAGGTCATCCTTTGATCATGGTTGTTTCAATTAAGGAGAGCCGGGGAATATAAGGAGATAATGTCTTAACCCCCGTGGGATAGTTTCAACACCCTAGCAGGCCAGAAGAGTAGTAACCACAGCTGGGGGAGGCAATGGTAGAGGAAGTCCACAGGATAGGTGAGGAGGAAACCAGAAAGGTCATAAGGGCCGAGGTAATGGTAGTGCAGGTCGAAGAGAAACCCATCCAGATAGGGAGGTTTTCCATCAAGATGACTAGGCTCTGTTTTATGCATTTCTGGGCAAGATTGAGGTAGAGGCATCTGACGCAATGATCACAGGTACTATTCTTGTCTGTGACTGGATGACTACTATTTTGTTTGAACCAGTTTCTACTTATTCTTATGTGTATGTGAAATATTTCTTGGGTTTTGATGCATTATGTGATATACTAGATACCCCTGTTCTTTTTTCCTACCACTATTAGAGAATTAATTATAGTCACCCATGTTTATCGTGCTTATTCTGTGGTGTTTATGGGATACCAGACTTGGGTTGACTTAGTGATTTTAGACATAACCAATTTTGATGTAATCTTAGGCAAAACTTGGTTGTCCCTCTATCTTTTTGTATTTAATTGTAATGTAAAAATTGTGGCTCTAGAGATCTCGGGGAGGGAAAGGTTAGTGTCACGCCTAGAAGGGTACCTTAGATGTCACCGGCACTCAAAGACCATTGTTGGTCCTGAAGCAAACTACTTAGTCCAATTACACATTCATTCAATCACATTCTATCAGTGGAAGACTTTACTCATTAAGAATACTATTCATAAATAAGGCCAAAGTCTAACCGTCTATCCAATCAACAAACTAATAAGAATGAAACTAATCGAAAATGATACGAATCAACATATCAACCATCTAGTCTATGAAGCCTTTATAAATAATTTTAGTGGTGCCAATAACAGGTTCATTGCTACCACAAAACAATGATAAAAACTAAACTAAAACCTCAAAAGATAAATGTGGTATCCTCCAAAAGCAGGAAGGACTCATCAAATAGCTAAATGCGAATAAATCCTCAACGATGCACCTATTGATGATCTCTAGAACCTATCTCAACATCATGAAGTTATGCAGGTTAAATGACGTCAGTACATGAAATGTACGAGTATATAAAATGGCATAATGAAACACGCATCAAGGTAGAATCAAATCAACTTAGAGGTCTCAAATCGGGAAGGTGAACAACTCAATCAAGATACTCTAAGTCTAAACAAGAATAAGATTTAGACAAAGACCAATCATATACAATTCAATTCAATCCTATCAGAGTACTATCAAGACCTATATGGGAGTTTCTCTTATCTGATAACCATCACTTATAAGCCAGTTATAGTACAACTAGCCGGCGTTGTTTCCACGTCCGTTCAATATCTTTCTAGGATAAGAAAGAATCAACCAAACATGGATCCAAAACTAATCGAGTCGTATAATGTCACGAAAATATATTAGGAAACATCTGACTTAATGGTTTAATCCTCTCCTACGTTTGGCAACATAGTTATTGGGTTTAAATTATTACTTACTCTTACCCAAATTGGTGCTTAATACTCCTTCCAAGACTCAAAGCTCATAAGACAATCAATCCAAATCAATAAGTCTCTTTTAGACTCTTTCAACTCACACATTCTATCAAATCAATCCTTTCAACCAATCAGTTTCCCAATCATTTAGTTAAGAGAGGTTTTAGTCAATCATTTATGACAACATTCAGGACTATCAATTCGTCAACACTATCAATACTATTATCATGCTCACATTCCAATCGCAATCATACATTCACAGTTCAAGTCTCTAGACTCAATCTTAAGATGTATACAATTCAATATCAATCAACATGCTACTAGGGTTTATGTAAACAAGTATTTCAAATCATGTGTTCAAGGTATTCATTCATAAAAAAGCATGAACTTATTAATAATCATTAAAACGTATAAATTTTAGAAAAGAAATTCTCAAGAATACATTAATGGGGACTCAATCCATTCACAATCAAACTATCACAATCATTGGCACATGGAAGAACAAAATCCATATTTTAGTTCATCCTTACATACCTGGAACAAAGAACAATCAAGAACTCAAAGACCTAGCTTGAAGAACTTGAACCCTAGCCTTTAACCTCTTTTCAAATCCTCGCTCTCAAATAATTTAAGTTTTAATGAGAGTATTATGCGTACTAGGTACTGATAAGGGACTTAATTTAGTCCTAAAACATCAGGGTTTTAGTCTAAGAGTGGTGGGAAAAGAGTAATCTACCCTCACTAAAAACCAGAAATTAGTGGTCTACGAGTCATTTCAACGACTCATAAAAACTATGACGAATCTTCCTTCTTAATCATGGAACTGGACTCAAAAGGGTAAGGGTCTTCGACTAAAGTCTACGAGTCGTAGGCCACTCGATGAGTCATAAACACGACTTTCCCTACAGGTTTCTCAGAAGTTGGTATTTCTGAGTCTCTGAAGTTTCTCTATGGGTCATTTTTATGACTCGTAGAAACTTCTAAGACTCATCAACTCCATTCATAGGAGTGACATTTGACTTAGCAATTTGGCTAAGTTCTAGGTGCTTTTACGATTTATTTTGATGACTCATAATGGATATCATAAGATTGAACCTCAATACTCAAAATTTCTCTAATTGTAGGAAAGGACTACAAGTTGTCCCTATGACTCATAGAACCCTCTACGAATTATAAAGGACACTCGTGGTCCTCAGAGTCAGTTTCTTTCCTCCAATTTTCTTTTAGTCATCGAGCCTAGTTCAGGTTAGGATAGCACCAGGTGTTACAATATCTCTTTCTTGGGATCATTCATCCTCGAATAAAGACTAAGCCAAGGGCTTACTCAAGGCATGAATACAATCAAGAAATCAACAATCAATCATTCATACAATCAACTACTCAGACTCAGGAGTACATATCAATTTCTCAACTCGGAATGAACTTTAAATCATAGATAGAGAAAAGAATATTACCATCAACATCATCATTATGAGGCATGAATTGATGGGTGTATCTAGCTTTCATATCTTCTTCAGCTTCCTATATAGCCTCTTTAATGAACTGATTCCCATAGAACTTTGATGTATACTACCTCCTTGGTTCTCAATTTCCAAACCTGATGATCAAGAATCTAAACTGGGATCTTTTCATAACTCAAACTCTTTTTCACCCAAATGCTCTCATTCGGGACAACAAGCGAAGGATCTCGCAAATACTTCTTAAGAATATAAATATGAAACATGGGGTGAATAGTTGCTAACTCTTGGGGCAACTCGAATTCATAGGCTACATTACCAACCCTCTTCACAATTTGATAAGGACCAATGTAGCGGGAACTAAGCTTCCCTCGCTTTCCAAATCTCATCATACCCTTAAAGGGTAAAACTTTTAAGTATACCTAATTATGCACTTCAAACTACAAATCTCTCTTCTTAACATCAATTTATGATTTTTGGTGACTCTGAGCTGTTTTTAACATCTCTTGGATGATCTTTATCTTCTCCATGTCTTGATGAACTAAGTCTGTCCCAATTGACTCAGCTTCACAAACCTCGAACCAACTAATCGGCGATCTACACCTTCTCCCATACAGAGCTTTATAGAGTGCCACTAAATGCCCGAAGAGAAGCAATTATTGTATGCAAACTCAATAAGAGGTAAATAATCATTCAAATTACCTTTGAAGTCGATGACACGGGCTCTCAACATATTCTCTAAAGTTTGAATCATATGCTTTGCTTGGCCGTTTGTCTGTGGATGAAAAGCAGTACTAAGGTTCACTCTTGAATCCAAACCTTTCTGGAATGACTTCCAAAATTGACCAGTCAACTGAGCTCCCCTATTTGAGATGATAGACAAAGGAACTCCATTCAGTTTAACAATCTCTCAAAGATATAGTCTAGCATAATCCACTATGGTGTCTATGGTCTTAACTGGCAAGAAATGGTCCAATTTGGTCATCCTATCCACAATTACCCAAATAGAGTTATGCTGTCTGTGGGACCACAATAGACTTGTAATGAAGTCTATATTTATTATCTCCCACTACCATTTTGGAATCTGAATATTCAGAGCTACTCCACAAGGCCTTTGGTGCTCGACTATAAGTTATTGGCAGTTCGGGCACTTAGACACAAACTCTGCTATATTTCTCTCCATTCTACTCTACCAATATACTTCTCTTAATTCATGGTACATCTTTGTAGCACCTGGATGGATGGTTACCTAGAATTATGGGCTTCTACCATGATTCTCTCTCGAATGGAATCAATACTTGGAACACACAATCTCTTATGATACCTCAACACTCTATCTCCCTCTTTGGCAAAAGACATTACCTTCTGGATGTGAACCTTGTCTTTTAGTTAAACGAGAATAGGGTCCTGATCTTGCTTTTCTTTCACCTCTGCAACTAGAGATGATTCAGCTCTATTCCAAACTATTGTACCACCCTCACTAGAATCAATAAGTTAAACTCCCAATTATGCAAGGCTATGCACCTTTATGGCCAATCTTTTCGTTCCCTCTTCTAAATAGGAAGTGCTCCCCATAGATAACCTACTAAGAGTATCAGCAACAACGTTAGCTTTATCTTGGTAGTATAGAATGCTCATATCATAATCTTTGAGCAACACAAGCCATTTTATGTGCCTCAAGTTCATCTCTTTCTGAGTAAACACATATTGTAGGCTCTTGTAGTTTGTGAATACATCAACATGCATGCCATAGAGATAAAGAGGCCAAATCTTGAGAGTGAATACTATGACTGCCAACTCAAGGTCATGAGTTGGGTACTTCCCCTTATGTATCTTAAGCTGTCTAGAAGCATAAGTTATCACTTTTCCCTTCTACATCAACACGCAACCCAATCCAACTCTAGAAATATCGTAGTAGATAACAAAATCATCCTTCCTCTCGGTTAGGAATTAGAGCAATAGTCAATCTTGTTTTCAACTCTTGAAAACTCTTCTTGCAAGCATTTGACCATTGAAACTTAGCCTTCTTTTGAGTTAGCTTAGTCAATGATGAAGATATGGATGAGAACCCTTCAACCATCTATGGTAGTAGCCAGTCAAACTCAAGAAACTTCTCATATCAGTCGGGGATGTGGGCCTCGACCAGTTCTTAATCAGTTCAATCTTTTGCAAATCAACTCGTAAACCATCTCCAGATATAATATGGACTAAGAAGACATAGACACAACAAGAACTCACGTTTAAAACTTAGCATATATCTCCATATCGTTGATAGTTTGTATAATAATTCTGAGATGATTAGCATGCTCCTCCTCACTTCTCGAATAGATCAATATATCATCTATAAATATAATAAAAAACCATGTCCAAATACTGGTTAAACACTCTGTTCATCAAGTCCATAAATGTTGTAGGAGCGCTAGTCAAACCAAAGGACATGAAAAAAACTCAAAGTGACCATACCGGGTTTGGAAAGTAGACTTGGGTATGTAATACTCTCTTACTCTCAACTGGTGGTAACCTGATCTGAGTTCTATCTTTGAGAAACAAGTGGAGCCCTAAAGTTGGTCAAATAGATCATTTATCCTAGGAATGAGATACTTATTCTTTATGGTGACCTTGTTCAATTGATTATAGTCAATGCATATTCTCAACGACTCGTCATTATTTTGCACAAATAGGAAAGGTGAGCCCCAATGTGAGACACTCGGCCTAATAAACCCCTTATTTAGAAGATCTTTTAGGTGCTCTTTCAACTCGATAGGAGCCACCCTATATGTCGAATAGAGATAGGCTGTGTGTCATAAAGAACATCAATCCCAAAGTCAATCTCTCTATCAGGAGGGACTCCAGGAAAATCCTCGAGAAATACTTTAGGAAACTCATTTACAATTGGGACTGACTCAAGAGTAGGGAACTCAACACTATCATCTTTGACTCTAATGATGTGATACACACACCCTTTAGAGATTAACTTTCTAGATCTAAGCTAAGAGATAAATTTTCCCTTTGGCATAGCAAGACTACCTTTCCACTCTAAGATAGGCTCATTTCTGAAACTGAACTTAATAATCTGAGTCCTACAATCAACAGAGACATAACAAGCATAAAGACAGTTGATGCTGAGAATCACATCAAAATCAACCATGTCAAACTCAACTAAGTCAGCCATGGTATCCTTGTGATAGATAAACACCTCACAATATCTATAGATCCTCTCAACTAAGATAGACTCACTAACAACAGTAGATACACTAAAAGTTTCAAGAAGACACTCGGGAATTGTATTAAATCTACTAGCCACATAAGGAGATACAAATGATAACATAGCACCCGGATCAATCAAAATAGAACAATCAAGAGTAAAGACTCGTATCATACCATCACAATATTTGGGGAGTTCTCCTTATCTTGGAGACTACCCATGACATATAGACGATTGGTACCTCTACCCATACCTAAAGTAGTGCCTCTCTGATTACCTCTAGCTGGTGTTATTGTGGTAGAAGACTGGGCTCTACTGCCCTATGTTAGACATTCTCTCTAAAAATGGCCTACTTGGCCATATTTATAACAACCATTCTTTCCCTTTTTGCACTCTCCCAAGTAAAGCTAACCGTACTTTGGCTTTCTCTTTGAACCTTGTGTTACACTGGCTTGGGATTGAGAACTCTGGGCTCTGGAATTATGGTGACTCTATCACTACTGATCATACCTATGCACTTGCCGCTGATATAGCATAGTTGGAAGAACTCTTCTAAAAGAAGGACATGTGGCCCTTACTCTATCTCTGTTCATTCTCATGCCCGGCTGATTTTGCCTTCTTTCTCAAGTGTTCTTCTTTTTCTTTCCTCTTACCATTTTCTACCTTCTGTACATACACCATCAATCTGGAGATATCCATGTCCAAAATTAGCAGCGATGTTTTGCACTCCCTCTTCACATATCTTTCCAAATTGGAGACAAACTTTCTCATATTAGACTACATATTTGGGACCATCTCTGGAGTATATCTAGAAAGTTGGATAAATTTCAAACTAAACTCATTTACTGTCAAACCCTCTTACTTCAAATTTATGAGCTCTTCCACTTTCACTTCCTTCAATTCCCTCGGAAAGAAATGATCAAGGAAGGATCCCTCGAACTTATCCCAAATTGTAGACTGAACGTCCTTACCTCTACCTTCCTTCCATTAGTTGGACCATACATTCGCCACATCCTTGAGCTGATAAGATATCTCATGACCCGACCTAGGGCCTAGTCGTAACATGGTGATCGAAATGCGAGGGACCCCAACCATAAGCCATCTTAGCATACATCGCATACATAAGGTAAAGAATAACATAAATATGAGCGGAAGTAATCATTAAGTGGGTAATGGGACTAAGAGAGATCAACTCTATAAATATCCAATTGGACTACACCATAATATCGTCTAATTATGCCGCTAGTCTAATCTTTGATGGAGGCTTAGGACAAGCTCTTAGCTCACCTAACAATAGAAGAAAGTGTAAACAATAGTATCATGAATAAAAGTATTGTCCTCGGTAGAATAAGGACTCGCCAACTTCTTTGAAATCTAAAGAAAATCTCTAGCCACAAGTGGGGTGGTAGTGAGTGTCGTCCATCCCTACATTATGAGACAATGCTGGAAAAATATGCCTTATGACATTTGAATGTACTAAGTATGTGAGGTATGCATAAAAAAGTAAAGAATATAATCAATATGTCATAGGATGCAAGACCAATCATAATGATCATGAGTATAATTTAAAAGCAATTTCAATCATAAAAATCTGGTGGTCAATGTATATCATAAAACTTTATCATAAACTCATAACTTGACATCTCATAACTTCAACTTCAACTTGTGTGGGATAGGACCATTAACTGAAAACTAAGATAATGTGAGCTATTACATAAAATCCAATGATTTCTGCATCGAAATAGGGGAGGCTACCTTGTCGGGGCATACTCCAAAAATAACTCAACTCAACTCAACTGTGCTATATGTGAATCCACTAGCTAGGACATGAAGGCAACCTATGTGGGCAATGTAGTTTGGGACTTTAGGTTGCTACTAAGATTCCCTTGGGTAACAAACTTCATTACCGGAACGAACCCCACCTAGAAGCCCTCTCGGTGCTTAGTCAATATCTCAATGGAAATTCATAAACATGATCATAATATAGTAGGGAAAGATAGTAACTGCTTATCAATTAATCTTTAAAATAGGTTAGGAATAGCTCATCTATTTAATGATTCATGAGAATCTATAACTTTGGTGAGAATTATCCTTATCACCATCTTTAAACATCTTTTGATCTCAACTCTAATCATCATCATAACATTAACTTTAGAATCATAAATCTCAATTTTTACTCATATAGAACTTTCATTGAAAATTATTTAACTCATGATCAATTCATAAACTCATCTTAAATTCATAATCATAGCTTGAAAATATAGCTTTATGCAAAGGGATCTATAAATCAGCTTGAAATCATGCAATTCATATGAGAACATACATATAAAAATCATTGATAACATTTAAAAATGAAATCAAATCAGCCCAATGCAATTCATCAAAACTAGGATTCATAATCAATTGTAAATTGAATGAAAACTTGAGAAATCTTTTGGACTTCATGGGTGAAAAGATTCCATGAATCAAACCTCAGATACCTTGAGTGAGAAGACAAAAGAATTTGGAAGAATTTGAGAGTTTTGATAGAGAGTTTGTGTGAATTTCTTGGAAGTCTTCAGTTGAGTTCTTGATAGGCTCTCGTAGAGAGAGAAATATTTGAGTAGGTGAATTGTAGAAGGATGAATGGAATTAAGGATTTAGGGTAGTTTATAGAGTATAATTAGGCCTTAAAAATGTCTAGGTTCATTAACTAAGAACTAGGGAAAATTCTAAAGTGCCCTTAAAAATTGAATTCGAGCGAAAAATATCTCTTAGTACCGCGAGGCCGAGCTGCTCCCGGATAGGCCAATTTTTAGCGAATGAGATTTTGGTCAGATTTTGACTTAAGAAAAAATTACACTGAACGAGAACAACTGGGTGACGCAGAGTTGTCGCACACCTCATAGTTTTGTGCAATTTTTGACAAAATTCATCTTTTGATACACGAGTCCTAAAAATCCTCCAAGACCATTTTTTCGTAGGTTTTGACCCCCTGATCGACATTATGGACTTGAATTTGCCAAAAAGAATAAGGATAATGTGTTACGCAAGCGGTCTATTCCCAAGGCATTCTTAGACACTTGTGAGCATTTTGAGGAATGTTACAATATCTCCCTTTGGGAACATTCACCCTTAATGACATTTAACTTACCATAAGAAGGACATAGAAAGAGGACTAGCAAACCATCATGATTATGATGACATCTTAAAATGCATGGAGCATGAAATCTTCAACTTAACATAAAATCATAACTTTGAAAACAACCTTTTCATAAACATACATGCATATGAATGACATAGGAGGAACTGAATACGTAAGAGTTCAACTAGCTTGAATAACAACAACTTACTACTTTAGGCTTAAGTACAGGGAAAGAGGTACGGGTATCATTTCATCATATTTTCCTCTGCCTCCCATGTAGCACTTTCTACTTGTTGATTCCTTCATAACACTTTGACAGACATAACTTCTTTATTTCTTAACTTCTTAACTTGCCGGTCTAAGATTTCAACCAAAACTTCTTCTTAAGTCAAATTTTCCTCAACACTTAAATCTTTCAATGGCACAATGGAGTTTGGATCACCCACAAACTTCCTCAATATACACACATAAAACACCGAGTGAACCATAACTAACTCAAATAGAAAATATAACTCATAAGCAACTTTGCCAACACATCTCAATACCTTGTAAGGTCCAACGTATCTAGAACTCAATTTCCCTTTCTTGCCGAAATGCATTACACCCATCATGGGTGAAACCTTCAAATAGACCCAATCATCCACTTCAAATTCAAGCTCTCGTTTCCTAACATTGGAATAGGACTTTTGATGACTTTGAGCCGTCTTCAACCTCTCTCTTATGAGTCTTACCTTATCCATATCAATGATAACCAAATCTAGACCAATAGATAGTAATGGAAAGGAAATACCTCAAATTAAGTGTTCCCCCCTTTTTTGTAATATTTCAATACTGAGACATGCTCAAAACCCCCAAATCAACCCCTTAGGTGGGCATTTCAAGTCAAATAACATTTTCATATATCTAACTTAGTTAAGTCATGAATTACACAGTCTCAACACAAATAAAATATCAAATAAGGCCCCACACGAGCTACACAACATATACAAGCCTCCATATAGGCATCACAATATAAAATAACTTCCCAAACCACATTACGACCCCATCCGAAAGTCTACAACCTAGAATTTGACTAATCAGCCTAACATAATACCAAAAAGGATAGTCAAACCTACCTCAATTGCCGAAATCGCACTCAAACGCTCTACCAGACGACAACCTTTGACTTCAACGCCCGAAATGATAATCCACTATCAATAATAAAACATACGCATCATAAAGAGTCCAATGACATCCATATTGATAGGTTTCGAAACTAGGGGTAAAATAGTTGGAAAACTAATCATTTTTTAAAAGGGTCAAATCTAAAATTTTATTGTAAAATCACATTCTACTAGTAATACGGAACTCATGCTTGAAAATTCCATAAAAATGGCGTAGAAATCAAATTAAAAATTATCATTTTCCTTAAATTTTGGCTTAGGGAAGAAACTAAGAAATTTGGGGTTTGAAACTAAAAAATTAGGGGTTGAAAACACCAAATAATTAATGAAGGGTTTAGGTCAAAATTCACTAACCCAATAATTTTCTTTGAAAATCTCTTCTCAAATCGCCTCCCCAAGCTCCAAGAACTCAAATAGTGAGGAAATGGTTTTTTTTCAAATTAAACACTATTCTGCATCAAATAACCCTTCGCGATTGTGAGTTATTAACCCTCGCGATCGCGAAAAGTACTGGATATAATGACCCATCGCAATCGTAGATCCTACCCTCGCGGTCGCAAACCATACTGACCCAATACATCTCGATCGTGTGGACTAGGTTCGCGATCGCAATGAGTTAAATTTACGTATAGTAGAACCAGCAGAACCCCAAACTCAAATTCTCCGATCAGACCCTCGAGATTCATTCGGAATTCTGTATACACAAACCTTATATGCAATCCTACTAAATTCGACGTTCCAAACTCAACTGCTACATCAGAATTCGAATTTGATGTATTCTTGACCCAAAATATGATAAGTCGCAACATAACTAGTTCAGCACTTGAAATACCCAAAATACCCTCGGAACCTCTAAAAATTACAACGAAGCCATTTCTAGCGGGAGAATCATCCCCCAAGCCATTAGAATCAACAAAATTCCAATCTGAGTCTCTGAACTCGATTTGTTGACCAAAGTCAAACTTTGCTCTTTCAAAACAAAACTTTCCAACTTATGACCTCAATTTCACGATACAACTCCAAATTCGAAAAGAAAAACACTTTCACACTAATTTCCACATTTCTGAGCTAATGGATTTAATGGAATCCCATTCTGATATCCTTAACTCTTGTTGGTATCGAAGACTACTTCTTTAGAAACTTAACTCTTTAAAACTCAAAAACTTGTCTAATTGACAAACCACTAATATTTTAATACATTTAACTACATAAACTGAACAAATAACACCAAGGGGCACTAATGAGAGGGATAAAATGGTAATTTCATAAACATTTTTAAAAATAACTCCCAAGGTCATTACATCACCCTTGACGAAAATCCTAGCTCCGCCATCACCAATAAAGGCCTGATACAGAATGGACCAGACTAGGTACCGACCCACAAATTAATGGTACTTGGCTGAGCTGGTTAGTTTTTAGCATAAACCATGTTAGACCGTCCCGATAGAAGACTGGTCACGGTCCACCGATCCACCAACTTGGTATTTGAATTTTTATTTTTTTTAATTATTGGTTGTGACCATTGGGCCACTTTCTGAAAAGTGGGCCAAATTTTGATTTTTTTTAAACAAATTATTTGTTTATATTGTTTTTATAAATACCTCCAAATTTTGAAAAAGTTAGGTAAGCAAATGGTTTTATTCAAAGAAATAATAGAAAGACTAGACTTAAAGAATTTAAAAGAAAATATGAAATAATTTTAGATCAAGATTAATGCTCGAAGAAACTCAGAGTAGGTGGAATCCTACTAAGGATTTGTTAAAGACTTGCAATATTTATAGAGCCTCTATAACTACACATATCCCGCCAGAGAAGGAATAATCCCGCCAGAATGGGACCGCCAAAGCGGGACAGTCATGAATTAAGATGGAAAAAACCCCACAAATGATTTTATTCTGCAAATAATATTCCTAAAAGGAAAGGAGGTGACCTTGGATGATTTTCAAAAAATATTCATGGATTTTCCATGCTTAAGGTAAGAATTTTACTCCCTAAACTCATCCTTCGATTCATAATACTCATAAATTGGGATGGGTGTTTATTAGGGGAGGGTTTGAACTGAAACTAATGATGGGAAATAGCCCTAGGGTGGGGATAAGATCATGGGTTTTGGCCTAGGAGGGAAATTATGTTACAATTCATGTGAACTAGTCCATTATATTGATTATTTATGTATATGTGATTTGTTTTAGACCAAGAACATGCGGAACGAACTCAGAAAGAGAAAGTTCTTGCACTTTAAAGGTTGTTGAAAATTGAATTCGAGGTAGGTGATGATTTTGTTTCCTGTATGTGCATCATGTACTTGTTAAATTGCTTCATGATACGCATATGTGTATATGAATAGGAAAATATGCTAGATTTTGTGTGAAATGATCACTTGTTGGCCTATTTTGTGACAAAGCTGTTCTTGGTGATAAAATATTGAATACTGAATATAATTATAGTTGTTTATATGTTGGGATCGGGTGTCACATTCCAATATATAAATTAGATCGGGTGTCATGGTCCGACACAAACCTTAGATCGAGTGTCACATTCCAACACAAGTTGAATGCTTATAGGTTCCATGAGTTGATCCTTATGTGAAGTTATATGATTTTAAGGTTATTGAACTGCGGTCTTGCATAATATAATTTGAAATGACCCTATTTAACTTATTCTATATATGTGTGTTTATTATGTTAAGTTTACTTGTCCATGATCCTCTTACTGGCTAGCCGTGTGATCCTACCAGTATATAGTTGATTTTGTGTACTGACACTACACTTGCTCTGTCTTTGTTTGTGTACAAGTCATATTCAGTCGCCTTCAGAGAGACCTCACTTAGAAGAGTAAGAAGTTGCTTGAGTTCAAGGGTGAGCTAAATCTTTCATACTACCGTGGACTCTCTATTGTTTCTAGTCTATCTTCCGGGACTTACATGTTCAAACATTGGTTAAATCTTAATGACTTTCTTTGGGGATTACATTCCTTTTTATAAACTTGTGGTTTTAGAGTTTTGGTATGATTGAATTTCAATTCCTAGGATATTTCGCATGTTAAGTTCGATTACTAGATTATTTTATGAGTTTATGGAAACTCAGTATTTCTTATTGTTTAAACCTTCTTCCGTATCTTTAAACTTTGTATATCTCATAAGAGGTGTAAACTTGGGCTATAAGAATGGTTCTTCCACCGAAGGGTTAGTGTGGGTGTCAGGCATGGAGGGTTGAGGTCGTAATAAAGTTGGTATCAGAGTATTGGTTCGTTGATCTTGTCTTACCAAAATGAGTCTAATAGAGTCTTATATTTAAAGAGGCTACAGGCCTTTAGGAAAATTTCTCTATCTTCTCTCCTTTTGTGCTATAATTTGAATCCAATTGATATCTGGCGATCCAAATTGGTATCTAATCTTCTTCACTCCTCCATCCGTTAGTGGGTTAAGTGATGACTGACAATGAACACGAGATGCTGACTAAGTTTTTAAGGTTGAATCCTTTGGAGTTCCATGGTTCTAATAGTGAGGATGCTTATGAATTCATCTTGGATTGTTATGAGAGACTTCATAAGTTGGGGATGGTACACCATCATGGGATTGAGTTTGTGAGTTTTCAACTTCAAGAAGAGGCTAAGTAGTGGTCGAGGGCCTTTGTGCAATGTTGATCACCAGTCTTGCCTCCACTTACTTGGGTCTAGTTTCATGCTCTGTTTGTGGAAAAATACGTACCATGCACCTTGAGGTACTGGAAAAAGGATAAATTCATGGCATTAGAGTAGGGAAGTATGTGTGGGGCTACTTACGAGGCCAAATTCCATGCACTATCCAAGTATGCTACTTAGTTGGTGACTACAAAGAAAGAAAAAATCTGTTTATTTATGATGGGGTTGAACCTCGAGCTATAGGTATTGTCACTTCATATGACTTCGTTAGGAAGGAGTTTCAACGAAGTCACTGACTTTGTGAAAATGTTAAAAGATTTGAGAAGTGGGCATGTCAAAGTTTTGGCTAAGAAGCCCAAGAGCACATGTAATTTTTAGGGATCCTACTTTATATGGTCAGGCAGGTCGATAATTGTAGCCCGGTCAATTCAGTCATCTCTGTCCGCTACTACTAGCAATTTTTCAAGTACTCCACAATAGCATCCGGCCCATGAGGGTCAAGGACCAACTTTTCTAGGCAGTAGGCCATCCTTTGATCTTGGTTCTTTCAATTATGGAGAGCCAGGAAACATAAGAAAAGAATGTCCTCACCCCCGCGGGATAGTTTTAGTACCCCAACAAGCCAGAGTAGTAGTAACTATGGCTGAGGGAAGCATTGGTAGAAGACGTCCACAGAGTAAGTGAGAAGGAAACTAAAAAGGCCATGAGGGCCGAGGTAATGGTAGTGCAGGCCAGGAAAAAAACCAGGCAGGTAGGGAGGTGGTCCTTCAAGATGAACAGGCTCCGTTTTATGCATTTTTGGGTAAGACCGAGGCAGAGGCATCTAACACAGTGATCACAAGTACTATTCTTGGTGGTGACCTGATGGCTACTATTTTGTTTGAACCAGTTTCTACTTATTCTTATGTGTATGTGAAATATTTCTTGGGTTTTGATGCATTATGTGATATACTAGATGCCCTTGTTCTTTTTTCTACCCCTTTTGGAGAATCAGTTATAGTCACCCATATTTATTGTGCTTTTTCAGTGGTGTTTATGGGATACCAGACTTGAGTTGACTTAGTGATTTTATACATGACCAATTTTGATGTAATCTTAGGCATGGCTTGGTTGTCCCCCTATTTTGTTGTAATTAATTGTAATGCAAAAAATTTGTATCTATAGATATAGGGGAGGGAAAGGTTAGTGTCACGCCCCAAGAGGGTACCCTAGACATGGCTGGCGCTCGAAGACCATTACTGGTCCTCAAGCGAACCACTTATTCTAATTACACATTCATTCAATCACATTCTATCAACATAAGACTCTACACATTAAGAATATTATTCATAAATAAGGCCAAAGGTTAACCTTCTATACAATTAACAAACTAATAAGAATGAAACTAATCAAAAACGATGCGAATCAACATATCAACAATCTAGTCTATGAAGTATGTATCAATAATTTTAGTGGTACTAATAACAGGTATATGGTTACCACAAAAAAATGAAGAAAATTGAACTAAAACCTTGATAAATAAATGTGGTATCCTCCAAAAGTAGGGAGGACTCACCAAATAGCTGAATGCAAATAGATCCTCAACAATGCGCCTATTGATGATCTCTAGCACCTATCTCTGCATTATTAAATGATGCAGGACAAATTGCTTCAGTAATGGAATGTACGAATATGTAAAATGACAGAATAAATCATGCATCAATGTAGAATCAAATCAACTCAGAGGTCTCAAATTGGGAAGGTGAACAACTCAATCAAGATACTCTTAATTCTAAACAAGAATAAGATTTAGAAAAGACCAATCATATATAATACAATCCAATCTATTCCAATCCAATCCAATAAGAGTACTATCAAGACCTATATGGGAGTTTCTCTTATCTGAAAATCATTATTTATGAGCCAGTGATAGTACAACTAGCTTATGTTGTTTCTACATCCATTCAATACCTTGCTAGGGTAAGAACGAATCAACCAATCATGGATTTAAACCAATCAAGTCCTATCATGTCACGACAATATTTAGGGAAACATCCAACTTAACGGTTTAATTCTCTCCTACATTTGGTGACATAGTTACTGGGTTCAAGTTATTACTTACGCTCATCCAATTTCATGCTCGATACTCCTCCCATGACTCAAAGCTCATAAGACAATCAATCCAAATCAAACCAAATCAATAAGTCTCTTTTGGACTATTTCAACTCACCTCGTTCTATCAAATCAATCCTTTCAACCAATCAGTTTCCCAATCATTCTCAATTATTTAGTGAAGAGAGGTTTTACGCAATCATTTATGACAACATTCAGGAATATCAATTCGTCAAAACTATCAATACTAACATCATGTTCAAATTCCAATCACAATCATATATTCACAGTTCAAGTCTCTAGACTCAATCTTAAGATGTATACGATTCAATATCAGTCAACATGCTACTAGGGTTTAAGCAAACAAGTAGTTCAAATCATGTGTTCAGGGAATTTATTCATAGAAAAGCATGAACTTATTAATAATCATTAAAATGTGTAAATTTTAGAAAAGAATTTCTCAAGAATACATAAACGGGGACTCAATCTATTCACAATCAAACTATCACAATCATTGGGACATGGAGGAATAAAATCCATGTTTTCGTTCAGCCTTACATACCTGGAACGAAGAACAATCAAGAACTCGAAGACCTAGCTTAAAGAACTTGAACCCTAGCCTTTCTCCTCTTCTCAAATCCTCATTCTCAAATACTCTAAGTGTTAATGATAGTATTATGCGTACTAGGTACTGATAAGGGACTTAATTTAGTCCTAAAACATCAGAGTTTTAGTCTAAGAGGGGTGGGAAAAGACCAATCTACCCCGTTAAAAACTTGAAATTGGTCGTCTATGAGTCATTTCTATGACTCATAGAAACTATAATGAATCGTCCTTCTCAATCATAGAATTGGTCTGAAAAGGTAAGGCTTTGACTCAAGTTTACGAGTTGTAGGCCACTCGATGAGTCATAAACACGACTTGTCCTACAATTTTCTCAGAAGTTGGGATTTCTGAGTCTATGAAGTTTCTCTATGGGTCATTTTTATGACTCGTAGAAACTTCTAAGACTCATCAACTCCATTCGTAGGAGTGACATTTAACTTAGCAATTTGGATAAGTGCTACGTGCCTCTATGATTCATTTCTATAACTCGTAGAAATCATTACAACTCGTAATGGATATCGTAGGATTGAACCTCAATACTCAAAATTTCTCTAAGTGTAAGAAGGGACTATGAGTCATCCCTATGACTTGTAGAACCCTCAGGGTAAGTGTTTTTTTTCACCGGCGCTCGCCATATATTTTCCTCCAATTTTCCCCTAGTCATCGACCTAATTCAGGTTAGGATAACACCGGGTGTTACAATAGATCCCCCTTGGGATCATTCATCCTCGAATGAAGAATAAGATAAGGGCTTACTCAAGGTACAAATACAATCAAGAACTCAACAATCAATCATTCATGGAATCAACTACTCAGACTCAGAAATACATATTAATTTCTCAACTCGGAATGAACTTTAAATAATAGATAGAGAAAATAATATTACCATCTACATCATCATTAGGAGGCATGAATAGATGTGTGTATCTAGATTTTATATCCTCTTCAACTTCCCATGTAGCCTCTTCAACGAACTGATTCTTCCATAGAACTTTGACTTATTCTACGTCCTTGGTTCTCAATTTGCGAACCTGATGATCAAGAATCTAAATTGGGATCTCTTCATAACTCAAACTCTCTTTCACCCTAATGCTCTTAGTTGGGACAACAAGAGAAGGATATCTCAAACACTTATTAAGCATATAAATGTGAAACACGGGGTGAATAACGGCTAACTCTGGGGGCAACTCAAATTTATAGGCTACATTACCAACTCTCTTCACAATCTGATAAGGACCAATGTAGAGGGGACTAAGCTTCCATATCTTTCAAAATCTCATCACACTCTTCATGGGTGAAACGTTTAAGTACACCCAATCAGTCACTACGAACTCCAAATCTCTTCTCCTAACATCAATGTATGATTTCTGAGACTCTGAGCAGTTCCCAACCTCTCTTGGATGATATTTATCTTTTCCTGGATTGATGAACCAAGTCTGGTCCAATCAACTCAGCTTCACCAACCTCAAACCAACTAATTAGCGATCTACATCTCCTCTCATATAGAGCTTTATAGAGAGCCATCTGAATGCTCGAATGGAAGCTATTATTGTATGCAAACTCAATAAGAGGTAAATGATCATCACAATTATCTTCGAAGTTGATAACACAGGCTCTCAAAATATCCTCCAAAGTATGAATCATACGTTTTGCCTAGCCTTCTATCTGCGAATGAAAAGCAGTATTATGTTTCACTCTTGAACCCAAACCTTTCTGGAATAACTACCAAAATTGATCAGTAAACTGAACTCCCCTATCTGAGATGATAGACAAAGGAACTCCATTCAGTCTAACAATCTCTCGAAGATATAGTCTATCATAATCCTCTATGGTGTCCGTAGTCTTAACTAGCAAGAAATGGGACAATTTGGTCATCCTATCCACGATTATCCAAATAGAGTCATGCTATCTGCAGGATAGCAGTAGACCTATAATGAAGTCCATATTTATCATCTCCTACTACCATTCTAGAATCTGAATATTCTAAGTTACTCCATAAGACCTTTGGTGCTCAACTTTAACTTGTTGGCAGTTCGGGCACTTAGACATAAACTCTGCTATATTCCTCTTCATTCCACTCTACCAATATACTTTTCTCAAGTCATGGTACATCTTTGTAGAACCTGAATGGATGGTTACCTGGAATTATGGGCTTCTACCATGATTCTCTCTCGAATACTATTAATACTTGGAATGCACAATCTCCCTTGATACCTCAACACTCTATCTCCCCCTTTGGAAAAAGACATTACCTTTTGTATGTGAACCTTGTCTTTTAGTTGAACGAGAATGGGGCCCTAATCTTACTTTTCTTTTACCTCTATGACTAGAGATGATTCAGCTCTATTCTAAACTATTGTACCATCCTCACTAGAGTCAATAAGTTGAACTCTCAATTATGCAAGCCTATGCAGCTCTATGGCCAATCTTTTCTTTCCCTCTTCTACATGGAAAGTGCTCCCCATAGATAACCTACTAAGAGCATCAGCAATAATGTTAGCTTTACCTGGGTAGTAGAGAATGCTCATATCATAGTCTTTGAGCAACTCAAGTCATCTCCTTTACCTCAGGTTGAGCTCTTTTTGAGTAAACACATATTGTAGGCTATTGTGGTTTGTAAACACGTCAACATGCACGCCATAGAGATAATGATGCCAAATCTTGAGAGTGAATATTATGAATGCCAATTCAAGGTCATGAGTTGGGTACTTCTTCTCATAAATCTTAAGTTGTCTAAAAATATAAGCTATTACCTTTCCCTTCTTCATCAACACACAACCCAATCCAACTCTGGACTTATCGTGGTAGATAAAAAAACTATTCATTCTCTCGAGTAGGGATAACATTAGAGCAGTAGTTAATCTTTCTTTCAACTCTTGAAAACTCTTCTCACAAGCATCTGACCATTGAAACTTAGCCTTCTATTGAGCTAGCTTAGTCAATGGTGAAGATATGGATGAGAACCCTTCAATAAATCTATGGTAGTAGCTAGCCAAACCCAAGAAACTTCTCATATCAATCGGGGATGTAGGCCTCGGCCAGTTCTTAATAGTTTCAATCTTTTGCGAATCTACTCGTATACCATCTCGAGAAATAATATGGACTATGAATGCCACGGACACAAGCCAGAGCTCACACTTTAAAAACTTAGCATATATCTCCCTATCCTTGAGAGTTTGTAGAACAATTCTGTTATGATTATCATGCTACTCCTCACTCCTCAAATAGATCAATATATCATCTATAAATATAATCACAAGCATGTCCAAATACTATTTGAACACTTTGTTTATTAAGTCTATAAATATTACAAGGGAGTTGGTCAAACCAAAGGACATTGCAAGAAACTCAAAGTGACCATACTAGGTTCGAAAAGTAGTCTTGGGTATGTAATATTCTCTCACTCTCAATTGGTGGTAGCCTGATCTGAGGTCTATCTTTGAGAAACAAGTGGCGCCCTGAAGCTGATCGAACAGATCATCTATCTTGGGATGGGGATACTTATTCTTTATGGTGACCTTGTACAGTTGATGATAGTCAAGCATATTCTCAATGACCCATCTTTGTTTTGCATAAATAGGGCAAGAGAGCCCTAATGTGAGACACTCGACCTAATAAACCGCTTATCTAGGATATCTTTCAGGTGCACTTTCAACTCGATAGGAGCCATCCTATATAGCAAATTAAAGATAGGCTACATGTCAGGAAGAACATCAATTCCAAAGTCAATCTCTCTATCAGGAGAGACTCCGAGCAAATCCTCAGGAAATACTTCAAGAAACTTATTTACAATCGGGACTGACTTAAGAGTAGGGGATTCAACACTATCATCTTTGACTCTAATGATGTGATACATACACCTTTTAGAGATCAACTTTTTTGCTCTAAGGTAGGAGATAAATTTCCCCTTTGGCACGTAAGACTACCTTTCTACTCTAAGATAGGCTCTTTTGGGAAACTGAACTTAATAATCCTGGTCCTATAATCAACAAAGGCATAACAAGCATAAATCTAGTCTATGCCAAGAATCACATCAAAATCAACCATTTCCAACTCAACTAAGTCATCCATGATATCTTTTTGATAGATAGACACTTCACAATCTTTATAGACCCTCTCAGCTAAGATAGACTCACCAACAGGAGTAAATGCACTAAAAGGTTCAAGAAGACACTCAGGAATTCTATCAAATCTACTAGCCACATAAGGAGATATAAATGATAACATGGCACCCGGATCTATCAAAATATAACAATCTAGAGTAAAGACTCGTATCATACTCATCACAACATCTGGGGAGTTCTCCTGATCTTGGTGACTACCTATGACATATAGACAATTGGTACCTAGGCCCGTACCTGAAGTAGTGCCCTTCTTTTTACCTCTAGTTGGTGGTGGTGTGGTAGAAGATTGGCTCTGTTGCCCTATGTCATACACTTCCTCTTAAAATGGCCCACTTGGCCAAATTTATAACAACTATTCTTTCCCTCTTTGCACTCTCCCAAGTGGAGCTTATCGTACTTGCTACAAGGAGGCTTTGTCTTTGAACCTTGAGTCACACTGGCCTAGGATTGAGAACTCTGAGCTCATTGTTTTATGGGTGAGCTGAACAAGTGGGCGATGTGGAGCTGCCGTGCACCTCACTATTTTATGCAATTTTTGACAAAATTCATCTTTTGATACACAAGTCCTAAAAATCCACCGATACCATTTTCCTACTGATTTTGACCCCCTAATCGACATTTCGAACTTGAATTTGCCAAAAAAATAAGGATAATATGTTACGCGAGCGGCCTATTCCCAAGGCATTCTTAAGGCACTTATGAATATTTTGAGGAATGTTACAATATCTCCCCTTTGAGAACATTCGACCTCGAATGAGATTTAACTTATCATAAGAAGGATACGGAAAGAGGACTAGCGAACCATCATGATTATGATGACTTATTAAAATGCATGGAACATCAAATCTTCAATTTAACATAAAATCATTACTTTGAAAATAACATTTTCATGAACATGCATGCATATGAATGACGTAGGAGGAATTGAATACGTAAGAGTTCAATTAGTTTGAATAAGAATAACTTACTACTTTAGGCTTGAGTAGAGGGAAAGAGGTACGAGTATCATTTCATCATATCTGCCTCCACTTACCAAGTAGCACTTTCTACTTGTTGATTCCTCCATAACACTTTAACGGACACAACTTCTTTTTTTCTTAGCTTCTTAACTTGTCGGTCTAAGATTTCCACGGGAACTTCCTCATAAGTCAAATTTTCCTCAACACTTAAATCTTTCAATGGCACAATGGAGTTTGGATCACCCACAAACTTCCTCAACATACATACATGAAACACCGGGTGAACCATAGCTAACTCAAATGACAATTCTAACTCATAAGCCACTTTGTCAACATGTCTCAATACCGTGTAAGGTCCAACATATATATGACTCAATTTTACTTTCTTGCCAAAATGTATTACACCCTTCATGGGTGAAACTTTCAAATAGACCTAATCATCCACTTCAAATTCAAGCTCTCTTTTTTCTAACATTGGAATAGGACTTTTGATGACTTTTAGCCGTCTTTAACCTCTCCCTTATGAGTTTTACCTTTTCTATATCATCAATAACCAAATCTAGACCAATCAAGGCTATTTCACCAACTTCAAACCATCCCATCGGGAATCTACATCTCCTCCCATACAATGCTTCGCAAGGAGCCATTTGGATGCTAGAGTGATAACTATTATTATAGGAAAATTCAATCGATGGCAAAGGTTCATCCTAACTTCCTTTAAAATAAATAACACATGCCCTTAGCATATCCTCTAGAGTTTGGATTATTCTTTCGGCTTGATCATCGGTTTGAGGGTGAAAAGCAGTACTTAACTTAACCTTTGTATCGATACCCTTTTGAAATGACCTTCAAAAGTGTGAAAAGAATTGTGTACATTGATCTTTGGCACTATAGGAAGTCTTAACCGCTAGAAAATAAGCAAACTTGGTCATCTGATCTATAACAACTCAAATGGAATCATGTTGCTTCTTAGTACGAGAAAAACCCGTTACAAAATCCCTATTTACATCTTTCTATTTTTATGTAGGAATTTCAATATCTTGGGCTAGACCTCTCGATCTTTGATGCTCAACTTTAACTTGTTGGAAATTTGGACACGTAGCTACAAACTCCACTATGTCCTTCTTCATATCATTCCACTAATACACTTCTCTCAATCATGATACATAGTAAGGAAATGCCCACTACATCATGCATTCACCAACATGCCATCAACACCACATTCAATCCTAGTTCTATATCTAGTCTAATACACTCATTGAAGCACTTAGCACAAAATCATCAATATCCTACTATAATAACTCACATATTGACAACCACACATTCAAGCCTACCATTCTAACCACTTTATGGCTCCCTCAAAGTTTACATCGCTTAAGAATTTCTATGTCTACCTTAGCATCTCTATATCCTCATTTCTGTTAACTACTACTAAAGGTCACACCAAATATACTCTTACCTATCTATTTCACACAACAACATCCCATCTATCTCTTCCTCAAGGTGTATAGCCTTAAATAGAATAAACATACTTCAATCCTCAAAATACGAAACACCTTCTCTTCCCTCAATCTTCCCTAACTCATCCATCGAGAGCTATGGGCTTTACTCAATATCATTTCTCTTAGGCTATCAAAATTTGGAACATACAACCAACTTTGGTGATGAAATACTCCATCTCCCCCTTGTGAGAGAACCTCAACCTTCTCATCAACCACCAATTTCTCATGCACTACCAATCATAATTTTGAAATATTTCAAACAAGAACACCACCCTCATTAGAGTCACTCAATCGTACCCTCAAACGGGTCAATCGGTGAACATCTTTAACTAACACATTCTCATCATCTTCCATATGAACCACACTATTCATGGATAACTGAGTAAGAGCATAAGCTATAACTTTTACTTTACTCAGATGGTACAACACCCTTATATCATAGTCTTTTAAGGGTTCAAGCCACCTTCTTTGCCTAAGGTTCAAATCATTTTGGCTAGACACATATTGCAGACTATTGTAATCAGTGAAAACATCCACATAGACACCATAGAGATAGTGTCTCCTCAATTTCAAAGAAAATACCACTACAAAAATAACTAGTTACGGTTTAAAATTCGATTCATCAAGTCCATAAATATAGAGGGAGCACAAGTCAACCCAAATGACATAACCAAAAATTTTAAATGTTCATACCTTCGTTTGAAAAGCCATCTTGGGAATGTCGCTCTCTCTCACCCATAATTAGTGATAACCGAACCAAAGGTCAATCTTGGAGAAGTGACTTGAACCATGGAGTTAATCAAATAAATCATCTATTCTTGGAATGGGATACTTACTCTTTATTGTGACTTTATTCAATTATCGGTAATCTATACACATGCAAAGTGACCCATCCTTCCTTATAAAAAATAATATGAAAGCACCCTATGGTGAAATACTTGGCCTTATGTAACCCTTATTAGTATCAATCCTTCTTTCGATTTGACCTCTTCTTGGAGACATCTTCTGAAAATCGCAAAGAACAATCGTTAGGGATAAAAGACCTAGAGTATGCTCTATCGCATGACATAGATCATGAAAGAAGTGAGACTTTTTCCTAAGATGTTTTGCAACCTCCTATTCATAGATGTGGCGCACTTCACATCAATAAATAAGACTATACTTAACGCGGCATGTTAGACTCCTTAGGACTTTTGTAAACATTGTGCTCTAATACCAAGTTTGTTATGATCTGACCTAGAGCCTAGTCGTAACACGGTGATCGGGATATAAGGGACCCCAACTAAAAACCATCTTAGCATACATAGCATACATAAAGTAAAGAATAACATAAATATAAGCAGAAATAACCATTAAGTACGAAATGGGACTAAGGGAGATCAACTGTATAAATATCCAACCAGACTACACCATCATATCGTCTAAAGTAGCCTCTATTCTAATCTTTGGCGGGGACTTAGGATAAGCTCCTAACTCACCCTAATAGTAGAATAAAGTGTGAACAATAGTAACATGAATAAAAGTCTTATCCTAAGTAGAATAAGGACTTACCAACTTTTTTGAAATCTAAAGCAAGTCTCTAGTCACAAGTGGGGTGATCGTAAGTGTCGTCCATCTATACATTATGAGACAATGTAGGTAAAATATGTGTTAGTACATTTGAATTTACTAAGTATGTGAGGTATGCATGAACAAGTAAAGAATGTAATCAATATGCCATAGGATGCATGACCAATCATAATGAACATGGGTATAGTTTAAAAGCAATTTAAATTATCAAAAACTCTTGGTCAATGCACATCATAAAACTTAATCATAAACTCATAACTTGACATATCATAACTTTAAATTTAACTTGTGTGGGATAGACCATTAATCGACAACTAAGGCCATGCGAGCTATTACATGGAATCCGATGATTCCTATATTGAGATAGGCTGATGACGCCTGCATCAAAATAGGGGAGGCTACCTTGCCAAGGCATACTCCAAAAATAACTCAACTCGACTCAACTGTGCTAAATGTGGATCCACTAGCTAGGCCATGAAGCCTATGTGGGCAATGTAGTTTAGGACTTTAGGTTGCTACTAAGATTCCCTTGGGTAACTAACTGCGCTACCGAATTGAACCCACCTAGAATCCCTCTCGATGCTTAGTCAATAGCCCAATGGAAACTCATAAACATGATCATAACATAGTAGGAAAAGATAATAATTGCCTATCAATCCATCTTTAAAACATATTAGGAATATCTCATCTATTTGGTGATTCATAAGAATCTATAACTTCAGTGAAAATTGTCCTTATCACCGTCTCTAAACATCTTTTGATCTTAACTCTGATCATCATCATAACTTAACTTTAGAATCATAAATCTCAACTTTAACTCATATAAATTTTTTGTTGAAAATCATTTAACTCATAATCAACTCATAAACTCATCTTAAATTAATAATCATAGCTTAAAAATATAGCTTTATGCATGGGCATTTATAAATCAACTTGAAATCATGCAGTTCATATGAGAACATGCATATAAAGATCGTTGATAACATTTAAAAATGAAATCAAATTGGCCCAATGCAATTCATCAAAACTAGGGCTCATACTCTATTGTAAATTGAATGAAAACTTGAGAAATCTTTTGGACTTCATGGGTTAAAAGAGCCCACGAATCGATTCCCACATACCTTGAGTGAGAAGACAAAAGAATTTGGAAGAATTTTAGAGTTTTGATGGAGAGCTTGAGTGAATTGTTTGGAAGTTTTCAATGGAGTCCTTAAGAACCTCTTGTAGAGAGAGAAATATTTGAGTAAGTGAACTATAGAAGAATGAATTGAATTAAGAGTTTAGGGTAGTTAATAGAGTAGAATTAGGCCCTAAAAACATTCAGGTTGATTAATAACAACTAGGGAAAAGTTAAAGTGCCCTTACTTAAAAACTTATTTCGGACGAAAAAAATCTCCCAGGTCTGCAACGTAGAGCTGCTCCTGGAGAGGCCAATATTTAGCAAATGAGATTTTGGCCAGATTTTAACTCAGGAAAATATTACAATGAATGGGAATAAGTGGAAGACCCGTAGATGTCATGCACCTCTTTGTTTTGTGCAATTTTTGAAAAAATTCATCTTTTGATACACGAGTCCTGAAAATACACCGAGACTATTTTCCTGCATATTTTAAACCCCTGATCAATATTTTTGACTCAGATTTTCCAAAAAGAATAAGAATAATGCATTACATGAGTGGCCTATTCCCCAGACATTCTTAAGGCACTTATGAGCATTTTGAGAAATGTTACAAGACACCAACTCGACCCCCTCAATCTTCATAGCATGCATCGCTTTCAATATCTTCCATATATCATCAATGAAATTTTGGAGATTCTACTCAACCTTAGAACCCATAAAGACTAGTGGGTTCATTCTCAAAAAGTCTTGAATCCTCACCGAAGTTGATGGATCTTGAGAGATTTAGTTGGGAGTTGATGAACTCTGGTTACCCCTCTGGCCAGCTATCAGTTGGATGAGCATAGTGATGGCACCTCTGAACTCAACTTCTATAGTAGGAGCTAGCTGAGTAGTAGACTCACGGGGTGCATCAGTAGACCTTGTAGGCCAGCCCTTAGTTCTCACTCCAAATAGTAGAGGTATCTCAGACTGCGGAACCTTAGTATTGACGGTGTTTCTATGACTGGCAGTGTGTTTAGGAAGCATTTTCTGGAAGTGTGTAACACATGGATTAGGAAGGAACTTTTAGATTTAAACTCTTTAGAAGGAATTTAGAGTATGAAAAAAGTGAAACAATTCCTATTGTCCTATAGCCTCCTAATTATAAGTGTGGTGCATGACACACCCAAAAGCAAGACTCTACTAGACACGGCTTCATAGACTCTCTAAGACTCTTGAACTCTGTGCTCTGATACCAAGTTTGTCATACCCCTAGAGGGTACCCTAGATGTGACTCACACTCGAAGACCATTGATGGTCCTCAAAAGAACCACTTATCCTCATCACATATTCATTAAATCGCATTCTATTAGTGAATTACTAAACTCATTAAGAATAATATTCATGAATAAGGCCAAAGGCTAATCGTTTATACAATTAACAAACTAATAAGAATGAAACTAATCAAAAACAATACGAATCAACATATCAACCATCTATTCTATGAAGCCTCTATCAACCATATTAGTGGCAACAATGACAAGTTCATAGCTATCTCAAAACAATGAAGGAAACTAAACTCAAAGATCAAAATATAAATGTGGTATCCTCTGAGAGCAAGGAGGACTCACCAAATAGTTTAATGCGAATAGATCCTTAATGATGCGCCTTTAAATAATCTCTAGTACATGTCTTTGCATCATTTCATGATACAGGCCAAATGACGTCAATACATGAAATGTACAAGCATGTAAAATGGTAGAATGAAACATGTATTAAGGTAGAATCAAATCAACTCATAGGTCTCAATTTGGGAAGGTGAACAATTCAAACAAGGTACTCTAAGTCTAAACAAGAATAAGATTTAGACAAAGACCAATCATATATGGGAGTTTCACTTATCCGACAACTATCACTTATGAGCCAATGATAGTACAACTAGATAACATTATTGCCACGTCTATTTAACACCTTGCCAGGTTAAGAATGAATCAACCAATCATGGATCCAAAACCAATCAAGTTCTATCATATCATGATAATATTTTAGGAAACATTCGACTTAACGGTTCAATCCACTCCTATGTTTGGCTACATAGTTATTGGACTCTTTTGGACAATTAATCCAAATCAAACCAAATCAATATGTCTCTTTTAGACTCTTTTAACTCATACGTTTTATCAAATCAATCCTTTCAACCAAACATTTTTCCAATCATTCTCAATCATTTAGTTAACAGAGGTTTTAGGCAATCATTTACAACAATATTTAGGACTATCAATTCGTCAACACTATCAATACTATCATCATGCTCACATTCCAATCACAATCATACATTCACAACTCAAGGCTCTAGACTAAATCTTAAGATATATACAATTCGATATCAATCAACATGCTACTAGGGTTTAAGTAAACAAGTAGTTCAAATCATGTGTTCAAGGAATTCATTTGTAGAAAACCATGAACTTATTAATTATCATTAAAACATGTAAAGTTTATAAAAGAAATTCTCAAGAATACATTAATGGAGACTTAATCCATTCACAATCAACCTATCACAATCATGTGAACATGAAGGGAAAAAATCCATGTTTTAGTTCAGCCTTACTTACCTATAAAGAAGAACAATCAAGAACTCAAAGACCTCACTTGAAGAACTTTAACCCTAACCTTACTCCTCTTCTCAAATCCTCCCTCTCGAATAATCTAAGTGTTAATAAGAGTATTATGCGTACTAGGTACTGATAAGGACTTAATTTAGTCCTAAAACATCAGGGTTTTAGTCTAAGATGGGTGGGAAATGACCAATCTACCATCATTAAAAACTTGAAATTGGTCATCTATGAGTCATTTTTATGACTCGTAGAAACTATGAAGAATTGTCCTTCTTAATCATGCAACTGGGCTAAAAATGTAAGGGTCTACGACTCATTTCTATGAGTCACGGGACACTCGATGAGTCATAAACATGACTCGTCCTACAGGTTTCTCAAAATTTAGGATTTTTGAGTCTTTGAAGTTTCTCTACAGGTCATTTCTCTGACTCGTAGGAACTTCTACGACTTGTCATCTCCATTCGTAGGAGTAACATTTAACTTAGCAATTTGGTTAAGTGCTAGGTACCTCTACGAGTCATTTTTACAACTCATAGAAATTATTACGACTCATAATGACTGTCGTAGGATTGAACCTCAATACTCAAAATTTCTCTAAATGTAGAAAGGGACTACGACTTATCCCTACAACTTGTAGAACCCTCTACAAATTTTAGAAGACACTCGTGGTCCTTAGGGTTAGGTTCTTTTCTCTTTCTCCTACTCATCGAGCCTAGTTTAGGTTAGGATGACATAGGTTTTTATAGTTAGAGTGGGAAGGGGTGTACAAGCCAAAGCCAGCTAATGTCATATCTTTTCTCTAGGATAGAAAAAATAGAGGGGCAGGGTTGTTTGGCCTATTTGTCCTATATTCGGAATGTGGATGTAGACTCTCCTTCTATTGAGTCTATCCTAGTAGTGTGTGAATTTCCAAAAGTGTTCCCTTTAGACTTGTCTGATATGCCTTCTAACCAAGATATAGATTTCTGCATTGACTTAGAGACGGGTACTTATCCAATTTCCATTCCTCTATATCGTATGGCTACGGCAGAGTTGAAAGAGCTTAAGGCTCCAATACAAGAGCTTCTTGATAAGGAATTTATTCGCCTTAGTACTTCTCTATGGGGTGCTCCCATGTTGTTTATTAAGGAAAATAATGGTAGTATGAGAATGTGCATTCTACCGACAACTAAATAAGGTTACCATAAAAAATAAATACTATTTTCCTTGTATTGATGAACTTTTTGATCAGTTGCAAGGTGCATCAGTCTTCTCAATGATATAACTTAGGTAAGGGTACCATCAGTCTAAAATTAGGCCTGAGGATGTGCCCAAAATTGCTTTTAGAACCAGGTGTGGGCACTATGAGTTTTTGGTTATCTTTTGGGTTGAGCAATGCACCTGCAACCTTTATGAGTTTGATGAATGGGGTGTTCAATCCGTTACTAGGATTACAGGAAAGGTGTTCATGGGCAAGGCTCAAGATTCAACACTTGATGCAGGTGGGTGTTCCACTTTAGGAGAAGGATTTATATTCCCCTGATAGATGGTTTAATTCATAAAATCCTATCTGAATCTCATGGTTCACGATACTCTATTCACCCGGGAGTAACTAAGATGAATCAAGACTTTAAATGTCTATTCTGGTGGTCAGGTATGAAGAAAGACACGGCTGAATATGACCACTAAACACCTACAAGTTTACTACAAAGAATGCTCATTCCTGAATGAAAGTAGGAGAGAATAGCCATGAACTTCGTGGTGGGACTTCCCAAGACTTTGGGAAAGTATGAATCTATTTAGGTGGTGGTTGACCGATTGACAAAGTCAGCACACTTCATTCCAATTAGAGTGGACTATAATGCACAACAGTTGGCCAGGATTTATGTGAAAGAATAAGGCTGCACGAGGTGCCCCTCTCAACTCACTTTTAGTACAACTTTTCATTCACAGACAGATGGGCAATTAGAGAAAACTATCCAAGTGCTGGAAGATATGTCGAGGGCATGTGTGATCGACTTTAAGGGACATTGGGATAAGTTCTTACCTTTGTATAAGTTCTCCTACAATAATAGCTACCATTCCAGCATTGCTATGGAACAATTTGAAGCCCTTTATGGGAGGAGGTGCAGGTCTCCCGTAGGGTGGTTTGAAGCTGGAGAGGTGGAGCCATTAGGGGTAGACTTAGTGAGAAATGCTCAAGATAAAGTAAGGAGTGTCCAAGCTAAGCTTTTGGTGGCTCAAAGTCATCAAAAAGGAAATACTGACCATAAGGTGTATGACATTCGAGGTTGTTGAGAAAGTGCTAGTGTCACCCATTAAAAGGGTAATTAGGTTTCGTAAGAAGGGCAAATTCAGTCCTTGCTATATTGGGCCTTTTGAAATTATTGAGTGTCTAGGCTAGTGGCGTACAAATTGGCCATACCACCTAACTTGTCTGGGGTACACCTAGTGTTCCTTGTATCAATGCTAAAAAGGTACCATAGATATGGGGACTATATCATTAAATGGGACTCGGTGTTGTTAGACAATGATCTTTAGTATGAGGAAGAGCCAGTTGCAATACTTGATCGTAATGTCTGAAAGTTGAGGACTAAAGAGATAAATATGGCTAAAGTTCAATGGAAACATAGTTCAGTGGAGGAATCTAATTGGGAGACTAAGAAGGACATGTGAGACAAGTATCCTCAGGTATTCATCGAAATAGGTACTACGCTATCTCTACTTTAGCCCATTTTCCCTAGTTTGTCACTTAGGGATGAGGGATGGGTAAATTAGTATCTATTGTAACGACTTTTCCCCATTATTATGGATAGGCCAATGGGGAAGGATTTTGAGTCATAAAACTTCGAGTAGTATCTTCGGAAAAATTTAGCCTAGGCCAAACTTGGATGAATTCTAAGTCAGGTACAGTCTAGGGTAACCTTTTGAATAGTGGGGGATCAAATATATAATTTGGTTAGATAAGATGATAGACAAGACAATAAGGAGCATTAAATCATGGAATTTCATTCAGGCAAGTAAAACTCCCAAAATTGAACTTGGCATAAAAGGTATAATTTAATACGTCTTTGGAAAGGGTGTGTTGTGAAATGGGGGCTTGGAGCTCAAACTCTGAGCTCTTTGTTTCCTCATATCCTTGTAGAGGGGGAATAATCTCGCCAAAGTGAGATAGTTGCAAATTAAGGAGGGATATACCCCATAAAAGGTTTCATTCTGCAGAAACTATTCCTAAAACGACAGGAGGTGACCTAGTGTGATTTCATCAAATTTTCATTAATTTCCACACTTAAGGTAAGAATTTTACTCCCTAAACTCATCCTTCTATTCCTAATACTCATAAACTAGGATGGGTGATCATTGGGGGAGGGTTTGAACTGAAACTACTGGTGGAAAATAACCCTAGGGAGGGATAGGAAATAACGCTCAATTATACCTATCGAAAGAGATATAGACGATCGTTAGCAGTATATTTTATCTAACTAAGAGTCGGGGTCGAACCCATAGGAAATAGGTTGAAACAAGTTCAATTAGCTATCACTATTTATTCATAGTTGCTACTTCCCAAAAATAAAGATGCATAAATTAAAATAGGGGTTTGGTTGTGTTTCAGAAACATAACAGTAATGCGGCAAGATTGAAGTTGTAAACTATATGAAGACTAGACTAGGATTGTGTTCTCCATGACTTGTAAGTTAATAGGCTAATGATATTCTTGATATTGTTCATTGTTTTGCATGTAAAATATAGTGAGTTAGGCAACATCTAATTCACCTCCCGGTCCTTCTTAGACATATCTCATCCATCTTCTTCGGGTCTCAAAATGCATACTTTACTAACCCTCGCCCTAGATCCCAGAGTACTATCTCCTCCCAGTCTCAAGTAACTTACACGAAGTGTATCCCTTCTTTTGAAGCCAAACTCTTCAAATTTCTATTGTGAAGTCTTTTTCTAAACACTACCTTCCTCCCGGGCAAGCAATGAATACGGAAATGTTCTTAATGTGTGCATTCACTAAGAAATACTTTTGAATGAAGAAATCACAACACATGCAAAAATAATTCACAAATATCAATCCTATGTTTGCCTATTCTAGTTAAGTCGTCATGGTTCCCACAACCCTAGTTGTGGTTTATTCTTTCATAATTTCAATGGATAAGTCAATAAACAATGAATGAAACATGTATTATCAGGCTTACAAATAACAATGAATCAAACTAACAATTGTATAAGAAAATTTAGATTCAAATAACAAAACTAGAACTTAAAGAATCCGAGTTGTGAGTTCTTTCTCCCAAATCTATCCAATTTTGTATGGTGGATGAAAAATCCTTCAAAAATAGAGTTTATGTCATGTAGTCTAAATAGTAGGAAAAACGTGTAAACAATGTAGGAAAAGTCTCCCTAAAAATACAACACAAGAGGGTATTTATAGAAACTTAAAACTAATCCTAAACGAACTAGGAAACCAACTTGGTTTTGGACTTGGATTGCTCTAGAGGGGAGCCACCACGGCCAGTGATGGGCACCACATATCGTGGTGGATTTCCTTGGTGATTTCCTTATCCTTTTATGGCTAGAGATACCACCACGTCTAGTGGTGAGGACCACGGCTCGTGGTGAGGCCCTTGGTGGTTGCCTTGGCTATTTGCTCCTTCTTTTGGATCTTGGTGATTGCCTTCTCCATGAAATTTATTGCCTTTACATTTTTATGGCTGGACACACCACCAAGGTGCCACCACGGACAGTGGTAAGGACCATGGCTCGTGGTGAGGCTTCCTTGGTGTGAGCCTTAGCTAATTTCTTGGCAACTTACTAGAGAGCCTTCTTCACGGATTGGAGGTGCTTTTCACAGCTAGTACTTCCTACCACCACCAGTAGTGTCTGTCTTGGTGGGTATACTTTGTCAAAACATGTTGATTTAATCTCCCAAAACCCATTCCAAGGTCCTTCAAGTCCAAGTGAAGTTCGTTCTTTGAGTTCTCCTTTCAAGTTGTACGAAACTTTGACAAACTCAAGTGTTTGAACACATCTTGTGAATTTTTTCTTTCCTTTTGGCATCACCACAACACCAAGCTACCAACATCCTTCATCATCAATCAAATTTTCACATGAACCATTCCAAATACCATCAACCCAAGAGTGCTTCAATTTTCCTGAAAACTAACTAAAAACACATATCAAACTAACAAAATGCGCTTGAGACCTTATAATAACTCCTTGTTTTGGGCATCGTAAATGTCGTATTTTGGAGACACATCAATAGGATCATGGGTTTCGGCCTAGGAGGGTAATTATATTATAATTCATGTGAACTAGGCCATTATATTGATCTTTTATGTATATGTGATTTGTTTTAGACCAAGAACGAGCGGAACGAACTCGAAAAGGGAAAGCTCTTGCACTTTAAAGGTTGTTGAAACTCTAATTCGAGGTAGGTGATGGTTTTGTTTTCCATATGTGTATCATGTACTTGTTAAATTACTTCATGATATGTATGTGTGTATATAAATAGGGAAATATGCTAGATTTTGAGTGAAATGATCAGTTGTTGGCGTATTTTGTGACAAAGCTATTGTTGGTGATAAAATGTTAAATACTGAATATAATTGTGGTTGTTTGCATGTTGGAATTGTTGTCACATTCTGACACATAAATTGGATCAGGTGTTATATTCTGACACATATTTGGATCGGGTGTCACGTTCTGACATAAGCTGAATGTTTGTAGGTCTCATGAGAGGACCCTTATGTGAAGTTATATGAGTTTGAGGGTATTGAACTGTGGTCTTGCTGAATATTTTTTGAAATGACCCTAGTTAACTTATTCTGTATATGTGTGCTTATTATGTTGAGTTTACTTGTACATGATCTGCTTACTAGCTAGCCACGTGATCCAACAAGTACTCTATTTATTTTGTATACTAATACTATACTTGCTCTATATTTTTGAGTACAAGGTATATTCAGCCAGCTGTGGAGAGACCTCGCTAAGAAGAGTGAGAAGTTGTTTGAGTTCAATGGTGAGCTAAATCTTGTAGACTGTCGTGGACTCTTTATTATTTCAAGTCCTTCTTTCAGAACTTAGATGTTCTAACATTGGTTAACTCTTAATGACTTTCTTTGTGGATTACATTCCTTTTTCTAGACTTATGGCTTTAGAGTTTTGGTACGATTGACTTTTAGTTCCTAGGATATTCTGCATGTTAAGTTCGATTACTAGATTTTTTTCTGCATTTATGGGAACTCAATATTTTTTATTATTTAAACTTGCTTCCGTATCTTTAAACTATGTATATCTCATAAGAGTTGTTAACTTGGGCTATAAGTATAGTTCTCCTACCGGAGAATTAGTGTGGGTGTTAGTCACGGTGGGTTGGGGTTGTGACAGTTAATGATCTTGTTATTTTTTTAGAAAACTTTTATGCAGCTACTATTGGATTTTCCGGCGCTTATTATCCTACTTTTGTAATATTTTCGCTTATATAATTAATTTTTTTCATTGATTATGGAATATAAGCTTAAAGAAGATTACAAAGAGGTTTTCACTTAAATGATTGAAAAAAATTAAAAATATTTTTGTTCTATTCCGCCTATTTATTTGATTGGTGCTATGTTAAATTCGTGTATAAAATTTGCTACTATATCTGAATTTATTCGCATTATATATAGTTCTTTAGAAATTAAAAATGAAGAAGAACCTAGTATGTTTAAGACAATGAGTGATACAAATGATCATATTCAAACATTATATAATCATTATGTCACTTTACTTGATAATGTTACCCCTACCCATATTGTTCCTCTTTCTCATCCTTCTAACAAGTCATCATGTTTTAAAAGACAGGCGCAAGGTATGCATGCTCATTATATTACTAATTTTTATCTGTTTGGAATAGAATAAAATCTACATCACAAAGGACCATAAATCGAGATGAGCCTAATTATTATTTGAGATAGGCATCAGAGTCCTATCAAAATAATGTTGCGCATTTGAATGATGGAAGAACAACCAAAAATAATATCCAGTACTTTTAACAATGGCTAAGGATGTGCTAAATGTTCCAATGTCAACTGTTATATTAGAGAACACATTTAGCAAGGAAGGTAGCAAATCAAAGATAATCGACACTCATTGGGAATCAATGTCATTAATGTTTTAGTTTACCTTAGAGATTGTACTAGATCAAAGCGAAGAAATAAAGGAAGACCATTATACGGAAGAAGAAGAAGAAGAAGAACTTGAAGAAATAATGTCAATTGGAGATCCTTCGGGACAAGTTAGTCCAAATTATAGATTAATTGATTTTGAAAATTATAAGTCAATTCCTATTAATGTTAATACAAATGAATTGGAGAAAATGGTTCGAAATATTAGTAATTACAATTTATTAGAAATAACTAATTATAAGTTTGTAACTTTGTATGTTTTGAATTTTATCAATCTATTAATAAAGTCAAAGACCCATTGAGTCTTTGCATTTATTAATTATTTTTTTATAAATTTTGTATAATTCAATTAAATAATTTTATTTGCTTTACAATATCATATATGAGAATTAAATTTATAGTCACTATAATAATTCAATACTTGAAAAAATAATTGTAGCAAATAGCCAAATATTACTTAAACAAGTATAGACATATAATATAATGAAACTCTATTATTATAATAGATAGTATATTGTGAGTATATTTGGTATACATTGTAAGTATACATATAATTTCATGAAAGTATATTTTATAATAGATAGTATATTGGGAGTGTATTTGGTATACATTGTAAGTATATATAATATAATGTAACTATATTATTATAATAGATTGTATATTGGGAGTATATTTGGTATACATTTTAAGTATATATAATATAATGTAAGTATATTATTATAATAGATAGTATATTGTGAGTTTATTTGGTATACATTGTAAGTATATATAATATAATGTAAGCATACTATTATAATAGTTAGTATATTATGAGTATATATATAATATAATGTAAATATATTAATATAATAGATAGTATATTGTGAGTGTATATAATATAATGTAAGTATATTAATATGATAGATAGTATATTGTGAGTATATATAATATAATGTAAGTATATTAATATAATAGATAGTATATTGTGAATATATATAATATAATGTAAGTATATTATTATAATCGATAGTATATTGTGAGTATATTTAGTATACATTGTAAGTATATATAATGTACTCTAAGTATATTAATATAATAAAAAAATTAAAAATTAAATCAGCCCGTTAAGCCTAGTGGGCCAAAAACCGGCCCGGACCGGTAGTCCTAAGCATTGTACCCTAATGGGTCGTGGGCTGGATCGTCCAAATGCTTTTTACTGTTGAGCTCGGACCAGACCAGACCAGCCCGGTTCGGTAGCCAGGTAGGCACTTCAACTAGTGGGTCGGTTTGACCCGGTTCGACCACTTTCAATATTTATTGAAAATAGCTATATTTTTGTTTGCTATGGGGTTGATTTATGTATTTTGTTTCTTTGGTTTAACTTAACAGAATACAATCAAGAAATAATAAATTACAGAAAATAATGGGAGAGAATCTTTCAAATTAGGTAAGTTGTGCTAAAAATATATTTTTATTTACGTTACAAATTAGGAGATAGAAATAGGATATTAATTATCTCACCTTCTTCATCCTCCATTAGTTCTTTGAATTCTCCATTGATGATTCTCCTTCTTTGTAGAAGGCAAGACGATTGATCAAGTTTTTTATTAGGAAAAAGGAGATCGATACAATGAAGAAGATTTTGAATACAAAATTGAAATTGTAGGAGATAATTGACTGCAAAAACTCATTCAAATACATAACATGACCAATTTCAATTTGTTTTGAAAAGCAAAAAATGAAAGTTTTATTTCGAATTCAAGGTGTTTTGGATACAATAATTCAAAGTTTTATTCTAAATTCATTTTGATTTTGATATAGCAATTTGTGTGCTTATCAGTTTGTATGCTTTTTGATACATAATTGTATGCTTATCTATCTCGAATACACATCTGCACCTAAAATACAATTTAGATGAACAATACAAATCATATTTTTAATCTAAAATATTTTGTAATTTATTTGGGATACATGCAATTAAGTTTCGAAATAATTTTTACTTTGTAATCTGTTTGGGATACAAACTGTGAATGGATAAATGTTTTTTATTTTTTTGTATGTTATATATTTAAAATATAAAATAATTTTGAATATAATTAGTTGTTGTTTTGGAGGATTGAAATACATTTTTTTTGGAATACAATTTAATTTTGGGGGCATTACTTTTCTGGTCATGCTAAACTCCAATAAAGTTGCATATGATATATGATGAAAATTTGATTACCTAAATTAGTGGGATTGTGATGTAAATTTTTTGGGAGATTTTTTCAATTTCTAAAAAAATAGAAGTGAAACTTAAAGAGAGAGAAGCGAGAATGTGGATTTTAGGAAGGAATGCAAAAAATCAAGAGAGAGAATGTGGGTATCAGTTTTTTTCCCTAAAAACATTTAAATTTTAGCTAAAAATGTGGGAATCAGTTGAGAAAAATTAGGAACTAGATTAGGATACCTTTAATTTGCTATGCAAGTATAATATAATTGTTTTAAATAATATTTTAAACTGTAATTGTTTTCAATAAATAAGTTAAATTTTTTGACTAGTTTCATAATTTAAATTTTCATAAACAATAAACATTAAGCCTTAAATAGGACCCCTTAGCTATATTTTTACTATTTACAAAAAACAAGTATATTTTTATTTGCTATGCAAATATGTATTGTTTTGCATGATGCATACCATAAAAATGAAATACAAACTAATTGATTCTAGTAAATCACGAAAGATATGCTCTCATATTTGGTAAGATCACTTAAATTATGCCATCATTCTTCCTATTACACACAGGACTCTTAATTCTTCATCATCTCTCATCTTTCATGAAATTCAAAAAATCCATCAGCTTCCTTCGTTTTTTTAATCTGAAAAATTCAAAATCATTGATAGATTTGGCAAGCAAAATTGCAGGAGTTCATCATCATTCTTCCTACATATTTTACAAACAAGGCTAGATAGAGGAATAATTGAAAATATACAATTGGCAAATTCCATCTATTTTTCAAGCCAAAATTGTTCAAGTAATGACTCAAAATATCATCGAAGTAACAAATTGTATTTCAATACATAGTTGAATTTTTGTTATACACTATTTAATAGTCTAACTACAAATAAGTTGTGAATATAATTTTAGTATATGATTCCAATTGTATGCTGAAAGTTTTTAAATTGGGATTCCTTATTAATTTGTATGTTGAATGATTGGATTCAAAATTGTTCATTATATAAATTTGAATGTGGATATAATTATGAGGATTTGGTGGTGCGTATTGAATATTTATCATACAAATAAGTCTGGAATACAAAATAAGAGTGAAATACAGAAAGTGAATTTAGAATACATTTAGGTTTGGAATACAAAAAATTGTAGTTATAATATAAATAAGTTTAGAATTCAAATTAGTTTGTAATTCAAATAAGATTGGAATATAAAGTAGGTTTGAAATACGAAAAGCATATTTAGAATACAAATAAATTTTGAATACAAAAAATTATAGTCATAATACAAATAAGCTTAGAATACAAGTAAGTTTAGATACAAATTAGATTGTAATGCCAATAAGTTTGTAATACAAATAAATTTGAAATATAAAATTAATCTGGAATACAAATAAGTTTGGAAAACAAAATTAGCCTGAAATACAAAAAGTATATTTAGAATACAAATAAGGTTAGAATACAAAACAAATGTAGTGATAATACAAAATAAGTTTAGAATAAAAATTAGTTTGTAATTCAAAAAAAAATTAGAATACAAATTACTTTGTAATACGACATGACTTTATAATACAATTAAGTTTGGAATACAAATAATTTTATCATAACATTGAATAATGATATATTTACTTTGATACAAATGGAAACAATAGTGACGAAATTGTCTCAAACACAACTTACTTCAGCATAAAATGAATGAATAAATTGAAAAATAAAGATACATAAAAGACCCAAAAAATAAAAAACTAAACTAAAAATGACAATTAAATCTCAAAAAATACACCAATCGGAAGTTACCTTCTTTAGTGGAATTTTGATTGAAAATCTTCGGTATTATCTTTTCTCTTTTGAGAAAAAAGGAGAAAAATTCTGGAAGGAGAGAGAAGAGTAAATGAATATAGAGTGACGCAGGAGTGAATAAGGAGATAGAGTGGGGTTGAGAGAGAGTAAAAATATGATGTATTTTAGGATGATAATTAAAAATATATATTTTGCGATTAAAAATATATATTTTGCGATAAAAACAACATATAGTGATATTTTGTAGTATTTTTAAACTATAGCTATTATCCATAAATATGTTGATAATTTTGCCTAGTTCTATAATTTTCCCTTAAAAGTAATTGATCATCTCTCTTCTTTTAAAAATTGAAGAATACGTATTTTTCATTAACACTATTCTGAAAGAAATCAATAAAGGAAAAAAAAAAGGGAAATTTGTCAAGAACAAGAAAAGACTTCCTCTCAATTCAAGTCAAGATTTTATGGGTGTTCGGATATGTTTATTGACTGAATTATTGTATTAATAGATTTATGTGAAAATCATATAATTCTACGATCTTGAATTATTGATAGGATTTCATGTTAGATTCTTTATGTGTTACAATATATTTTTCGGTAAATCCTTGCATGTGGTATCAGAGCTAGGTTCAGGAACTAATAACTTTTCATTAAGCTTAATGATTTCTTTGTTAAAAAATGATGAACGGCCTCGCGACATAAATTAAATAATTAATTATTAATTACATAAATATTCGGCGCAAAACTTCGCCAAAGATTACAACGGACATAAAGTCACTGTTCATCGCTTTTATAAAATATATTAAAAGGAGAAGGACAACGTCGCCTTTTAGGAGCGACGCCGTCCGTTGTTCTTTGCTTAACTCATCATTTTTCAACAGTTTTTTAGTAGTGATATATATTATACATCAACTCTGTGAGACAGTAATTCGATAGAAATAAGCTATAACAACTAATGTATTGAGAGGAGAGATGTAGAATTTTTTTAAAAAATTAAAATAATATCTAAATTATTATTAGAAGTGAGAGAGGGTGGACATGAAGTAATATTTTTATTTTAAAAAAAAATTTATTAAAGAGAATTTTAAAAAAAAGTAAAACTAAAATATTTGGAGGGGAGGGGGTTGTGGTGAGATAAAGTAGTGGAGTGGGAGAAGAAAAATATTTTGTATTTTATTTTATAATATTTTGGGAGAGGGGGATAGTAATACTTTAATCTTTAATTTTAACTAATTCTAATAATTTGTTTAATTTTTATTTTTGTCCATATCACGACCTAAAACTCGAGGTCATGATGGTGCACATCCCAAATCCCATCCCGATGTGTAAGCCTAAAGTAAAACCGCATGAAACTCCCAAATGAAGTCATGCCACAAATAAACACAATAAAATAACAACGAAATTATCCCAAAATCTTCTGTCACAAGTTTAAGAATATCTACTACAAATTTGAGTTTGAATATACATTATAAGTCTCTGAATACTGTAAAGACCAGAAAAGAAAGAAATAACTAGTGGTGATTCGGATCCCAAGATCTCACCACTAAGCCAACGATGATGTATCCACTAGAAATCAGCTACCGTGTTGAATATCCTGGCTAGAATCTACATCAAAAGGGACACAGAAGTAGGGGTGAGTACAATTCGCATGTACTCAGTAGGTTTAACCGACTGAGTATAAGAAAATAATCAAACCTATGAAATAAACTAAAGAACGCTTCAACCAGCATGCAGAAAAGTCTCACTCCGACTACACTGTCGCCAATTTATATAAAACGCCGCGAAGAAAGTAAACACATAGGTACAGTTTAGTATCATAGTTAAACAAATAGGTCAATTATCTCATATATCAATGCAATATAATATAATAATGCGATGATAAGACAGTTCAGTAGGATCAAGGCTGTCGCACAACCTGTTGTATACACCTGCCGAACTATGCTACCAAGAAGGACCCATGGGGTCTCACAGACCGTATACCTCATCACATTCTCAATGTATCAACTATTTCACCACCCAACTTGTGGACAAGGACTCATGATACTAATATCTCATCCGCTTTCCAACTAATTGTGGTCAAGGATATAGAAAAGGTACAATATTTTCTTTCTCAAAAAGGGATTTCCACAGTTCTCAACTTCTCAATGATCAATGATAATATGAATAAGGAAGAATGCATTTACAACACATAAGGCATGAAGGAAATATTCAACTCAACATGTAATACAAGATTTAAAGTTCTCAAAACTCAACTTAAGCATGATATTCACCCTTAATAGACAATAATGGGAAGGGAGTACCTCAAACTAAGTGTTCACCCATTTTTGACAATAATTCACTACTCGACTATGCTCAACCCCCCCCCCCCCTTTCCCCCCTCCCCACTCAACTCAACCCCTCAAATGAGCATTACAAGTCAAATAGTCCCCCACACCTCTCTCACAAGCAAGAATGAACCACATATGCTCAAAACACTACACGGGCTACACAACACAAATAAGCCCCCACACCGACATCTCAAAGTAATTAACATTCTTAATCTACACTACGACCCCATCCCAAAGTCTACAACATAGAATTTGGCTAATTACCCCAACTCAGCCTCAAGAAGGATAACCAAACCTGCCTCAATTGTTGAAGCACTCGAACACTTCTACCAAATGTTCAACCCTCAAAATTAACGTCTGAATTGACAACCCACTATCAAGAATGAAATATACACATCACAGGGAGTCCAACAACACCCATATTGTTAGGTTTCTGATCTGGAGTAAAATAGTCCAAAAAATGATAAATTCTAAAATGGGTAGAATTTGAAAATTTCTTTCAAAAACACATTCTACTAGTAATAAAGAATTCATGGTTGAAAAACCCACCAAAATAAAGTAAGATTTTAGGTAGAAATCACCATTTTACATTTTCATGAAAAATGTCCAAAGTTTGAGTTCAAAACCATGAATATTAAGATAAAATCACAAGATATTAGAATGGAATCGAAGGTTTTCGGTTGAAATTCACTTACCCCATAATTTTCCTAGAAAATCTCTTCTCAAATCGTCTCCCCAAGCTCCAAGAATTCAAAAATGGAGGAAAAGCCCCCAAACCCATTTTTAGACCTCTCAAGTTTTGCTAAAGCGACCAATGGGTCGCTAAATCGAAGGTTTGCTTTGCAAACCCTGCTTAAGTGAGACCTTTTGCTTAAGCGATGGGTCTCACTAAAGCGAAGATTCTCTTTAGAGAACCTGGTCCGCTTAAGCGTACCCCTGCACCAACAACACAGAAATAGTTCAATTCCCAATTTCCAATCTCCGATCGGACCCTTGGGATTCGTTTAGAATCCATGTAAGACCCTGCAAGTTGGAAAGTTGGAACCAAAGAGAAAAATCTCAAAACCTTCAAACCCATCCATGTGAATGAGTCCGTCTACGGCTCATAGGGCATTCTACGGCTTGTAAGGTTGGGACGTAGAGCGACCCTTCGAATAAAAGTTGGATTTTCTCTCATGAGAGTTTCTACGACCTTCCAGGATGAGTCGTCCTCTACAATATTGGGTCGTAGAAATCCCTCGTAAGTTAAGTTCAGAGTCCAAGATTCAAGGACACCTCAGGGCCATATCTACGAACTTACAGGATAGCTCGTAGAAGGTAAGATGGGTCATAAATACCACTCGTCGAAAAACTTCAGAGATTTGAATTTTGCAGGTTTTTGGGACCTATGGGACGAGCCCAAAGAATAGGTCATTTCCTTGATGATGGGTCGTAAACATGAGTCATTCCTAAACTTCAGAGACTATGTTTTTAGGCTTTTTCTTAGGCCCAAGGGATGGGTTATTTGGACGACTCATCGTTACTTCGATGACCCATGGAAGGGTATCCGTAGGGCCAATTTTCTACATTTAATGAAGGGCAATTTTGTCTTTTAAAATATTCAGTTCATTGAACCTAGACACTTTTATGGCCAAGTTCAAATTCTATATATATTCAATTCTTTAAATTCTCCTCCTATTCAATTCATTCTCCTAAGATTTCTCTAAGGCAAGAACTCCAAGTCTCACAAGGTTTCTTCTTCAAGCTCAAGCTAGGGTTTCTAGATTTTTTCAAGGTTCTTCTTCAATTATTAGTGTATTCATTCTAGGTATGTGGGATTGATTCATGGATTCCTTTCACCCATGAATTCCTAAGGTTTTCTCAAAGTTTCTTTCAATTTCAATTGATTATGAACCCTAGTTCTGATGAATTGCATTGAGCTGATTTAATTCCATTTTTAGATGTTATCAATGATAATTATATGCATGTTTTCATATGAATTACATGATTTTAAGTTGAATTATGAATGCCCATGCATGAGGCTATTTCCAAGCTAAGATTATGAAGTAAAAAATGATTTTCATGAATAGATTATGAGTTTAATTATCTTAAAGTAAAGTTTTCATGGTTTAAAGTTGAGATTATGATTCTATGTTGAAAGTTATAGTGATGATCAAAGTTAAAGATGAACTTATGAGTTAATCATGAGTTAAATAATTAATAAAGATAGTTTTCAATGAGATACAGTTGACATTATAATTTTTGAAGTTAAAGTTGAGATAATGATCAGAGTTAAGATTATTAGATGTTCAAAGATGGTGATAAGGACAATTCTTACCAAAGTTATAGATTCTTATGAATCACCAAGTTAGATGAGCTACTCCTAAATATTTTAAATATGGATTGATAGGCAGATACTATCTCTCCCTACTATGTTATGAGTATGTTTTATGAGTTTTCGTTGAGATATTGACTAAGAATCGAGAAGCCTTCTAGTCGGGGTTTGTTCGGATAACGCAGTTGGTTATCCAAGGGAATCTTAGTAGAAACCTAAAGTCCCAAAATATATTGCGCACGTAGGTTATCTTCATGGCCTAGCTAGTGGATCGACATAGCCTAGTTGAGTTGAGTTATCTTTGGAGTATGCCCTGGCAAGGTAGTCTCCCCTATTTTGATGCAGAAGTCATCGGCCTGTCTCATTATAGGAGTTATTGGATTCCATGTAGTAGCTCGCAGGGTCTTAGTTGTCGGTTAAAGGTATTAGCCCATACAAGTTGATGCTAAGATTTAAGATGTCAAGTTATGAGTTCATGATGAAGTTTTATGATATGCATTATCCAATAGATTAGTATGTTTTAAAATTTGCTTTAGATCTATGTACATATTCATTATGATTTGATCATGCATCTTATGGCATATTGATATGTCCTTTTGTTGTTCATGCATACCTCACATACTTAGTACATTCAAATTTACTAACGCATATTTTACTTACATTGTCTCATAATGTAGGGACAGACGGTACTCACAATTACCTCGATCGTGGCTAGAGTTTTCTTTAGAGTTCTAAGAGTTGGTGAGTCCTCATTCTACCGAAGAAAAAAATTTATCTCATATTTCTCTCCTTATACATTTCTTTATTTTCCAAGGTGACCTAAGAGTTTGTCCTAAGCCCTCGTCGAAGGTTAAACTAGAGGCATGTTTAGACAGTATATTGGTTTAGTCCAGTTTGGATATTTATAGAGTTGGGTTTTCCTAAGTCCCTTACCTAACTTATGATTACTTCCACTTATCTTTATATTGCTTTTTACCTTATGTATGCAATGCATGCTAAGATGGCTTATGGTTGGAGTCCCTCGCATCCCAATCGTCGTGTTACAACTAGGCCCTAGGTTGGGTCATGACAAAATTGATATCAGAGCACAAGGTTTAAAGGAGTCTTAGGGAGTCTAATATGCCGCATTAAGTAGAGTCTTATTCATCGGTGTGAAGTGCGCCATATACATAGATAGGAGGCTATAAAACATTTTAGGAAAGGTCTCACTTCTTTCATGATCTATATCCTGTGGTAGAGTAGTTAATCCTTTTTCCCTCTAACGCTTGTTCTTTGCAATTTTTAGAATATGCCTCCATAAAGGTACCCTATTAGGAGGAACATGGTCTAAGAGGAGAAACAAGCACCAAATGACCCTATGAATGATCATGTTTTCAATGCCGAGTTTCGAGCAGCCTTTCAAGTACTTGCTCAAGTTGTTACGGCTTAAGTGAATCATGAGGAGGTTGCTCCCGTAAATCTGAATACTAGCACAACTACAACAAGAGTTCTTGATTTCATGAGGATGAATCCTTCGGAGTTTTAGGGTTCTAAGTTTGAAGAGGATCCCCAAAAGTTTGTTGATAGTATCCATAAGATTGCTAAGATCATGGGTATTAGCCCGATTGAAAGGGAGGAGTTGGCTACGTACCATTAGAGGGGTGTTTCACAAATCTAGTTTGATCAATGGAAAAATGAGAGGCCTAGAGAGATGGAGCCCGTGATTTGGAATGAGTTCAAAGGGGTGTTTCTTGATCACTTTTTCCCACTAGAGTTGGGGGAGGCCAAGGTGCAAGAGTTCATCAACCTCGAGCAGGGTGGTATGAGTGTGAAAGCGTATGCCCTCAAGTTTGCTCAATTGTCAAAATATGCTACATTCATGTTGGCCGACTCAAGAGCTCGTATGAACAAATTTGTATAGGGTTTGTCGGATATAGTTGCAACAGAGTGCAAAACGGCAATTTTAATCCGAGAGATGGATATATCTAGACTCATGACCTATGCGGAGAAAGTAGAAAATGAGAAGTTAAAGTTGAATAATAGGGAGTCTAAGAGACAAAGGACCAATGATGATGAATTCTCTCATGCTAAGTCTAGAAGTAGTTGACGTTCTCATTTTTTCCAAAGGTACTTTGTCCAAGGGTCTTCTAATGCTACTACTACAAGGTTTGAAAAAGATAGGGTGCCCAACCCTAAACCTCAAGGAGGTTTTCCTATTGGCCAAGCTACTCCCACATGCAAGAAGTGTGGTAGAAACCACAAGGGTGAATGCCTAGACGGATTGAATGTATGCTATCGATGTGGTAAGACAGGTCATTATGCTAAGGAATATAGGGGTAAAGATGTTTGTCCTCAAGGCCAAGTTGCTCAAGGTAGCCAAGTGCAACCAAAGGGTGGTCAACGCAATAATAGGTTCTATGCTCTCCATGGTAGGCAAGAGGTGGAGGAGATGCTCGATGTTGTTACTGATATGTTGCGGGTCTTTCAATATGATGTTTATGCTTTGCTAGATCTGGGTGCAAATTTATCTTATGTTTCCCCTTATGTGACCATGAGATTTTATATTAGTCCTGAGACATTGTTAGAGCCTTTCTCCATTTATACTCCCGTAGGTGAGTTGGTTGTGACTAAAAGAGTCTATAGAAGTTGTCCAGTTATGGTTTTCCATAAAGTTACCTTATGTGATCTATTTGAACTTGAGATGATCAATTTTAATATCATCCTTGGATGTATTGGCTATATGCATGTTATGCTTCTATTGATTGTACAACCTGAGTGGTTAAGTTCTAATTCCTAAATGAACCGGTCCTAAAATGGAAGGGTAGCAACTCTGTGTTTAAGGGTCAACTTATTTCATGCCTTAAAGCTTAGAAGATGATTTCCAAGGATTGTATTTATCATCTTGTGAGGGTTAGGGATGAGAATTTTGAAGCCTCTATCTTAGAGTCGATCCCTATTGTGAATGAGTTTATAGATGTATTTCCCGATGATTTACCCGGTGTCCCTCCCAAAAGGGAGATTGATTTTGGTATAGACCTTCTTTTGGATACTAACTTATTTATATTCCTCCTTACGGGATGGATCCAGTGGAATTAAAGGAGTTGAAGGATCAATTAAAGGATTTATAGGACAACGGGTTCATTAGGCCAAGTATTTCTCCATGGGGTACGCCCGTATTGTTTGTTAGAAAGAATGATGGTTTAGTACGTATGTAAATTGATTATCGGCAATTGAACAAGGTAACCATCAAGAATAAGTACCCAATTCCAAGAATAGATGACTTGTTTGATCAATTGCAAGGGGTGAGTTACTTCTCCAAAATAGATCTTCATTCTGGTTATCATCAATTAAGGGTGAGGGAGTGTGACATTCCCAAGATGGCTTTCCGTACAAGGTATAGACATTATGAGTTTCTAGTCATGTCATTTGGTTTGACCAATTCTCCTGCGGCATTCATGGACTTAATAAATAGGGTGTTCAAGCAATACCTAGATATGTTTGTGATTGTATTCATTGACAACATTTTGGTTTACTCTCGGAATGAGGAGGAACATGTAAATCACTTGAGGATTGTGTTGCAAGCCCTAAGAGACAAACATTTTTTTGTAAACTTCAACAAATGTGAGTTTTGTTTAAGGAAGGTGGATTTCCTTGGTCACATTGTGTTCGGTGAAGGGATTATGGTTGATCCTAAGAAAACCAAAGCGGTTAAAAATTATCCTAGACCATTATCTCCTTTGGATATTAGGAGTTTCTTGGTCTTAGCCAGATACTACAGGAGATTTGTGGAAGGGTTTCATCGATCTCATCACCTTTGACCAAGTTGACTTAAAATAAGGTGAAGTTCCAGTGGTCGGAAGCATGTGAAAAGAGTTTCCAAGAGTTGAAGTATCATCTCACTACCGCTCCTATCTTGACCTTGTTGGAAGGGTCTAATGGTTTCGTGCTATGTTGTAATGCTTTAAGAGTAGGTCTTGGTTGTGTATTGATGCAACATGGTAAGGTAATTGCCTATGATTCTAGGCAACTTAAGGTTCATGAATGACACTATCCAATATATGATCTTTAACTAGCGACGGTTATGTTTGCCTGGAAGATTTAGAGACACTATCTTTATGGTGTCCATATGGACGTGTTCATAGACCACAAGAGTCTACAATATGTGTTTAAGCAAAAATATTTGAACCTTCGGCAAAGGAGATGGCTTGAGTTGTTGAAGTATTATGACATGAGTGTATTGTATCATCCAAGAAAAACTAATGTGGTAGCCAATGAACTAAGTAGATTGTCCATGAGAATGTGGCACATGTTGAAGCAGATAAGAAGGAATTGATTAAAGATGTTCAGAGATTGGCACGTTTAGGTGTGCATTTAGTTGATTCCAATGATGGAGGTGTTCTTATTCATAATGGATCAGAATCATCTCTTATAGCAGGAGTTAAGGCCAAGTAAGACCAAGATCAAATATTGGTCAAGTTAAAGAAGTCGGTATCCGAAAAAGCCAATGAGGCTTTCTCTCAAGAGGGAGATGGTGTACTACGTTACAAGGTCGTTTGTGTGTACCTAATATTGATGGGCTAAGAGAGTTGATATTGAATGAAGACCATAGTTCCTAATACTCGATTCATCTGGTTTCCACCAAGATGTATCGTGACTTAAGAGAAATGTATTAGTGGAATGGTATGAAGAAGGACATAGCGGAGTTTGTAGCTTTGTGTCCAAATTGCCAACAAGTTAAAATTGAGCATCAAAGATTGGAAGGTCTAGCCCAAGACATCGAGATTCCTACTTGGGAGTGGGAAGATATGAATATGGATTTTATAACAGCTTTGCCTCATACTAAGAAGCAACATGATTCTATTTGGGTCATTGTAGATTAGATGACCAAGTCGGCTCATTTTCTATCGGTCAAGACTTCCTATAGTGAAGAAGATTATGATGTGTTGTATGTTTGAGAGTTGGTAAGGCTTCATGGTGTGCCCTTTTCCATCATATTGGATCGAGGTACACAATTCACTTCACACATTTGGAAGTTGTTTCAAAAGAGTTTTGGTACAAAGGTTAAAGTTAAATACTGCATTTCATCTTTAAACCGACGGGCAAGCTGAAAGAATGATCCAAACATTAGAGGATATTTTAAGGACGTGTGTTATTGATTTTAAAGGAAGTTGTGATGAATATTTGTCGTTGATTGAGTTTGCCTATAACAATAGTTATCAATCTAACATCCAAATGGCTTCTTTCGAAACATTCTATGGGAGGAGATCTAGATCCCTGGTGGGATGGTTTGAAGTGGGTGAGTTGGCCTTTATTAGTCCAAATTTGGTTATCGATGCTATAGAAAAGGTAAGAATCATAAGAGAGAGGTTGAAAATAGATCAAAGTCGCTAAAAGTCCTATTCCGATATGAGGAAAAGAGCTCTTGAATTTGAGTTGGATGATTGGGTCTATTTGAGAGTTTCACCCGTGAAGGGTGTAATGCATTTTGGAGAGAAAAGAAAGTTGAGTCCTAGATATGTACGACCTTACAAGATATTGGGATGTGTTGGCAAGGTGTCTTATGAGTTATATTTTCCACTTGAGTTAGCTATGGTTCACCCAGTATTCCATGTGTCGAAGTTTTGAGAAAGTTCATGGGTGATCCATACTCTATTGTGCCATTGAAGGATTTAACTGTTGATGAGGATTTGACATATGAAGAAGTTTCGGTGGAAATTTTATACCGGAAAGTCAAGAAGATAAGGAACCAAGAGGTGGTGTCTGTCAAAGTGTAATGGAGGAATCAACAAGGAGAAAGTGCTACTTGGGAGGCAGAGGCGGATATGATGAAATAATACCCGTACCTCTTATCATCTACTCAAGCCTAAAGTAGTAAGTAGTTCTATCCAAGCTAGTTAAACTCCTAACTATTCAGTTCTTCCTATGTCATTTATATGCATGCATACTCATGAAAAGTTGATTTCAAAGTTATGATTCTATGTTAAGTTGAAGTTTTCATATTCCATGCATTTTAATATGTCATCATGTTCATGTTGGGTTGCTAGTCCTCTTTCCGTATTGTTCCTATGATAATTTAATCTCATTCAAGAACAAATGTTTCCAAGGGGGAGATATTGTAAGACCCCGTAAGTCAGAAAGTTGGAACCAAGGAGAAAAGTCTCAAAATTTTGAGCTCATCCATGTGAATGAGTCCATCTACGGCTTCTAAGGGAGGGTCATAGAGCGACCCTTTCGAACAAAAGTTGGAGATTCCCTCAGGAGAGGTTCTATCACCTTCCAGGATGAGTCGTCCTCGAGAATATGGGTTGTAGAAATCCCTCGTAAATTAAGTTAAGAGTCCAAGCTTCAAGGACCCCTCAGGGCCAAGTCTGCGAACTTGCAGGACAGCTCGTAGAAGGTAAGACGGGTCGTACAGACCACTCGTCGCAAAACTTCAGAGATTTGAATTTTTTAGGTTTTTGGGACCTACAGGATGAGCCCAAAGAACGGGTCATTTTCTTGATGACGGGTTGTAAACACAAGTCGTTCCTAAACTTAAGAGACTATGTTTTTAGGCTTTTTCTCAAGCCTGCAAGACGGATCATTTGGACGACTCATCGTTACATTGACGATCAGTGGAAGAGTGTCTGTAGGGCCAATTTTCCAGATTTAATGAAGGGAAATTGTGTCATTTTCAAAGTTTGGTTCAATAAACCTAGACACTTTTTATGGCCAAGTTCAAAGTCTATATATATTCAATTCATTAAATTCCCTCCTATTCAATTCATTCTACTAAGATTTTTCTAAGGCAAGAACTCCTAGTCTCACAAGGTTTCTTCTTCAAGCTCAAGCTAGAGTTTCTAGATTTTTTCAAGGTTCTTCTTCAATTATTAGTGTATTCATTCCAGGTATGTGGGATTGATTCATGGGTTCCTTTCACCCATGAATTTTGAAGGTTTTCTAAAAGTTTCTTTCAATTTCAATTGATTGTGAACCCTAGTTTTGATGAATTGCATTATGCTAATTTAATTCCATTTTTAGATGTTATCAATGATCATTATATGCATGTTTTCATATGAATTACATGATTTGAAGTTGAATTATGAATGCCCATGCATGAGGCTATTTCCAAGCTAAGATTATGAAGTAAAAGATGAATTTCATGAATAGATTATGAGTTCAATGATCTTCAAGTAAAGTTTACATGGTTTAAAGTTAAGAATATGATTCTATATTGAAAGTTATAGTGATGATCAAAGTTAAATATGATCTTATAAGTTAATCATGAGTTAAATGATTAATAAGGATAGTTTTCAATGAGCTACAGTTGAGATTATGATTTTTGAAGTTAAGTTGAGATAATGATCAGAGTTAAGATCAATAGATGTTCAAAGATAGTGATAAGGACAATTCTCGTCGAAGTTATAGATTCTTATGAATCACCAAGTTAGATGAGCTATTTCTAAATGTTTTAAAGATGGATTGATAGGCAGCTATTATCTTTCATTACTATGTTATGCGTATGTTTTACGAGTTTCCGTTAGGATATTGACTAAGCACCGAGAAGACTTTAAGGTAGGGTTCAGTCAGATAACGCAATTGGTTATCCAAGGGAATTTTAGTAGCAACCTAAAGTCCCAAACTACATTTCCCACGTGGTTTCCTTCATAGCCTAGATAGTGAATCAACATAGCCCAGTTAAGTTGAGTTATCTTTGGATGCCTTGGCAAGGTAGCCTCCCCTATTTCGGTGTAGGAGTCATCAGTCTGTCTCAATGCAGGAGTCATTGGATTCCATGTAGTAGCTCGCATGATCTTAGTTATCCGTTAAAGGTCTTATCCCACACAAGTTGATGTTAAGCTTTAAGATGTCAAGTTATGAGTTCATGATGAAGTTTTATGATATGCATTGACCAAGAGATTATTATGTTTTAAAATTTTCTTTAGAGCTATGCACATGTTCATTATGATTTGGTCATGCATCTTATGGCATATTGATATGTCCTTTCGTTGTTCATGCATACCTCATATACTTAGTACATTCAAACGTACTAACGCATATTTTGCCTACATTGTCTCATAATGTTGGGATGGACGGCACTTTTAATTATCCTGATCGTGGCTAGAGTTTTCTTTAGAGTTCTATGAGTTTGTGAGTCCTCATTCTACCGAGGACCAAACTTTATCTCATGTTTCTTTGCTTAGACATTTCTTTAATTGCTAGGGTGATCTAGGAGTTTGTTCTAAGCCCCCATCAAAGGTTAAACTAGAGGCATGTTTAGACGGTGTATTGGTGTAGTCTGGTTTGGACGTTTATAGAGTTGGGTTTTCCTAAGTCCCTTACCCAACTTATGATTACTTTTGCTTACCTATATATTATTTTTTACCTTATGTATGCAATGAATGCTAAGATGGATTATGGTTGGGGTACCTCGCATTCCAATCGCCGTGTTACGACTATGCCCTAAGTCGGGTCGTGACAATCTCGTACATACAAACCATTTATGCACTACTACTAAATTTGACATTTTGGACTCAATGGAACCATCTGAATTCGAATTCAAGGTGATCTTGACCCGAAACTCAATAAGTCAAAATTAAACTAGTTTTGGACTCAAAATACCCAACCTCAAAATCTCTAAAAATTACAACGGAGTCATTTTTAGCGTTAGAATCACCCTCCAAATCCATTGAAATCATTAGAAATCCAATTCGAATCTCTGAAATCAATTTGTTGACCAAAGTCAAACTTAGCTTATTAAAACTAAACTTTTCAACTTGGGACCAACAACTCCAAATTCAAAAATGAAGGTACTCCTAGACCAATTTCCAAATTCTGAAGCTGATGAAAGCGACAGAATCCTATTTTGAGACCCCTAACTCCGATTGGTACCGAAAACCACTTTTTAGTAACTTAACTCGATAAAACTCAAGAACTTATCCAATTCACAAACTATTAAAACTTTAACACATTCGACCACACAAAATGATCAAATAACACTTGGTGGCACTAACAAGAGGGGTAAAATGGTAATTTCTCAAGAATTTCTGAAAATGACCCTCAAGGTCATTACAACATTCACTGCTAAAAATAATGTTCCTTCTTGAACATAAGATAAAAGAAAGTACCTAGAGTCTCAAAAAGTTGAGGGTACCGAGCCCGCATATCAGACCCTAACTCCCAACTCGCCTCATCAAGGGTCGATGTGGCCACTACACCTTGACTGAAGCAATCTCTATGGTCTTGAGTCTATGAAGTTGCTTGTCTAGAATAGCGATCGGCTCTTCCTCATAAGTCAAATCTAGACCCAATTCCACCGTATCATAGGAAATCATATGAGACTCATTCGGGATATACTTGTGAAGTATGGAGACATGGAACACTGGATGGACAGTTGACAATCTAGGGGGTAAGGCTAACTCATAATCCACCCCACCCACTCTCAGAATCTTGAATGGGCCAAGAAAACTCAAGCTAAGCTTGCCCTTCTTCTCGAATCTCATCACACCATTCATGGGTGATATTTTAAGCCACACACAATCACCTACCATAAACTCTAAGGGACGAACCCTCCTATCAGCATAGCTCTTCTGACGACTCTGGATTGTTAATAGTCGGCTCTGAATCAAGTGTACTCGCTCCAAAGGATTCCTAAGTAAATCAGTATCTAATGCATCCACCTGAATCGAATAAAACTACCCAATAGGTGATCGGCACCTACGAACATACAATGCCTCAAATAGTGCCATCTGAATATTGGCATGATAACTTTTATTATAGGAAAACTCTACTAAGGAAAAGTATTGGTCCCATCGGGTACCAAAATTAATCACACAGGCTCTAAGCATATCCTCCAACACCTGAATAGTCCGCTCCGACTGACGATCAGTCCAAGATAAAATACTGAACTCATGTCTAGTCGCGTACCTAAACCACGCTGCAATGGCTCCTAAAAGTAAGAGGCAAACACTGAACCCCTATCTGACACAATAGAGATAGGCACCCCATGCAATCTAACAATCTCACGAAGGTAGATCCTAGCTAACTGCTCTGCATTGTAGCTAGTCTTCACTAGAAGAAAATAGGCTGATTTGGTCAATCGATCCACTATCACCCAAATAGAGTCATACTTACCCAATGCTATGGGTAATCCGAACACAAAATCTATGGTGATACACTCCCACTTCTACTCGGGGATGGGCATCCTTTGCATAGAACCACCCAATTTCTGATTGTCATACTTCACTTATTATCAATTTAGACACTTAGCCACAAAATCAACAATGTCCATATTTATGCCACACCCCTAATAGTATTGTTTCAAGTCATGAAACAACTTTGCCGCTCCCGGGTAAATAGAATACTTGGAGCAATAAGCCTCCTCCAATATCATACGTACACAATCACCAATCTTGGTCACACAAATGTGACCATTAATCCTCAAAACTCCCTTCGGATCAAGAGAGGTTGATTTAACTTCACCACTCAACACTTTGTCTTGAATGGTGATCAACTTGTCATCCTAAAACTGGTGTGTACGAATCTGGTCCATCAAAGTAGACTTAGCCTCCACAAAGGTCAAAATGCTATGATGTGTAGAAATATCAAGTCGGACCAACTGTCTAGCCAATGACTAAACCTCCAAAGCCAAAGACTTATCATATACCTTAAGGAAGGTCAAACTACCCATACTAGATGCTTTGCGACTCAAGGCATCCGCTACCACATTAGCTTTGCCCGGATGATAAAGAATGATGATATCATAGTTTTTCAATAACTCCAACCACCCACGCTGTCTCATGTTCATATTCAGCTGAGAAAAGATATACTTAAGGCTACATGGTCAGTAAAGACCTCACAATGCACACCATAGAGATAGTGCCTCTACAACTTCAAAAAAAACACCACTGTCGCCAACTCCAAGTCGTGGGTAGGATAGTAATTCTCATGTACCTTCAACTATCGAAAAGCATAAGCTATAACTCTACCATTTTGCATCAATACTCTACTCAAGCCGACTCCCAAAGCATCATAAAATACTGTAAAGGCACACCCTCTTCAGGTAAGGCTATAATAGGTGCCAAAGTCAATAACTTCTTGAGCTTCTAGAAGTTCGAATCACACTCATCCATCCACTGAAATGCCATGGTATTTTAAGTCAGCCTAGTCAATAGGGCTGCAATAGAAGAGAAACCCTGAACAAATCAATGATAATAGCCTTCCAACCCAATGAAACTCCGAATCTCGATAACCAAAGTAGGCCTAACCCAATCATGAACTGCTGCAATCTTGGACTGATTGACCAAAATACCATATGTGGTCATCACATAACCCAAAAATGCCATAGACTTGAGCCAAAAATCACACTTAGAGAATTTTTCATATAACTTCTCCTCTCTCAATCTTTGAAGGACAGTCCTAAAGTGAATAACATGATCCACCTTATTCTTGGAATAAATCAAAATATCATAAATAAACACGATCATAAAAAAGTCTAAATAAGGTTGGAATACTCAGTTCATCAACTCCATAAAAGCAGTCAAGGCATTAGTCAACCCGAAGGATATAACCACAAACTCATAATGCCCATAATGAATCCTGAATGCAGACTTTGGGATATCAGATTCCCGAACTCTCAACTGATAGTAACCCAAACTCAAATCAATCTTTGAGAACACCAATTTACTCTGTAGCTAGTCAAATAAGTCATCAATATGAGAAAGAGGATATTTTTTCTTGATGGTGACTTTGTACAACTATCATAATCAATACACATTCTCATAGTACCATTTTTCTTCTTCACAAATAAGATCGGTGCACCCCACGATAATACACTAGGTCGAATAAATCCCTTCTTTAATAAATCTTTCAACTGTTCCTTCAACTCCGTCGAAGCCATCCGATAAGAAGATATAGAAATAAGCTTGGTGTCCGGCTCCAAATAAATCACAAAATCGATATCACGATAAGGGAAAACACACAACAAGTCTGTAAGAAACACATCCATAAACTCTCTCACCACCCTGGTAGTCTCTAAAGGAGATGACTACTTAGTTAGATCACACACATGAGCCAAATAAGACAAATAACTCTTATTCATCAAACGACGAGCATGAATATAAGATATCACTCCTTTAGGAAATGAACTCAAACTACCCTTCCACACCAAGCTAGGAAAACATATATAAGCTAAGGTCACAGTCTTTGCATATCAATCTAATATGACATGATAAGGAGATAATCAATCCATACCCAATATCACATCAAAATCAAGAATGTCTAGTAAAATCAAGTTTGCACGGATCTCCCTACCCAAAAATATCACCAAACACCCCTGATATACTCAATCCACCTCTAAGGACTTACCTACCAAGGTAGAAACAATAATACGCACTTTAAGAGGTTCACACACATAATCACTACCCATATGAAAATAGGTAGACACATACGAAGAGGTAGACCTTGGATCAAATAATACTGAAGTAGGATACTAGCAAACCGAAACAATACCTATAATAATTGCATCATAGGCCTCCGCCTCAAATCTACTTGGTATAGCATAGCATAGCTGACTGTCACCTCCAGCCTGCGAACCTTCATGATTGCCACCTATAGCTCCACTCTTGACACCCTTGGTGCCACTTCTAGTGCCCTATGAAGTACCCCATACGGCTAGAGCGGAGGTAGAATAAACTGTTGATATCTCGGATGATCCAATAGAAGGAGCACGTCTGGGGAAATCTTGGGCCTTTTTCCCAAACTCATCGCACACAAAGCATCCTCGAGGTCCTAAATCCCATGAAGGATAACCAGAAATTTCAATACGTCCTCTAGATCCCAAAGAACTACTATAACCATTCTAACTCAATCTAGATCAACTTGTACTATCTGAGCCCTGAATAGCCACCTGGACTGGTCTGCCTTGATAACTATAGGAACCAAAACCCGAATACTCCCTACCCTTGGAGAAATGACCACCAAACTGACGTTGTCGATGGAACCTCTTGGCCTCGCCTTTTCTAGCATGTCTGATACTTTCTATCATCATAGCATGGTCAATAACACTCTGAAAGGTACCACCGGATAGCACAAGGGAGGCTATAGCCTCATGAAAATATCTAGTGAATCCCTTCACTAGCTTGCGAATCCGCTCAAACTTAGTGGGAATACTAGACATGGCATAATGAGACAACTCATGAAAGCAAGCCTCATACTCAGATACGGATAGGGAGACCTGCTCCAAACTGTCAAACTCATCTTTGTGCTAATCATGGAGTCTAGGCACGAACCTCTCAAGAAACACATCTAAAACTACTCCCAACTTATCACAGGGGAACCAACAGGCTTACGAGCAGTAACCAATCTCCACTACTCCTAAGACACCCCTATAAACTGAATTAAGGTATAAGTTATTTCATATACCTCTAGAATACCCAAGTTGAACAACCAATCTTACACTCAGTCAGAAAGCCATAGGCCTTCTCTCAGGCTGTAACATCAAATTTAGGAGGTGTCAATCGAACAAACCTCTCAAAGCTCTTCTGCTTAGCTACTGACATTGCAGCACTAGCATAAACCAACGGAGCTACAAATCTCGAATATATGATCGAAGGTACAGAAGAAGAACTTGAAGTCTAAAAGCCAACACTAGGCCCCTAAACTAGTGGCATAGTACCAATTGCGATAGAAGAGCCTGAAGTACCTAGGAAAACACCAGGAGCCGGAACACCATCCAATCTAGACAAAAATCTCACCCCTAACTCATACAGCATCAGAGCACTATCAGAAACTGCAAGAGGATGGGTTGGCCTCTACTCCTCAGTTTACTACTTATAATTATCCTCGTGCACATACATTAGCTCAGGTGATGGATATTTAGCTCGGCCACGAACAAGTGTCGCTTCTCTCGCTCGGCCTCGTCCTTTGACTCCACCACATCCTGTGCCTCGCCTACAAACTAGGGCTCGGGCAATAGATGCATCCTCACCCTTAGTGACTTTCGCTCTAGTCCTCACCATCTGCGTATAAGAAATGGATTAGAGGTATACAAAACTTGATATGAATAACTCGCATGAAAGGAATCAAAAGAAGAAATTTCTCCTAATAAGTGTCTTGTATCCTCTCGAAGATAAGTATGGATGTCTACGCACCGATCCGCAAGACTCTACTAGACACCCTACTCTTTTAACTTATGAGATCGGTGAACTTAGCGCTCTGATACCAATTTGTCACGACCCAAAAATCAAGGTCATGATGGCACACATCCCAAACCCCATCCCTATGTGTAAGCCTAAAGTAAAACCATATGAGACTCGCAAAGGGAAGTCAGGCCACAAGTAAACACAATAAAAGGATAACAACAAAATTATCCTAAAACTAGGTGTCATAAGTTTAAAAGCATCTACTACAAATTTGAGTCAGAATATACATTATAAGTCTCTGAATAAAGTAAAAAATGGAAAAGAAAGATGGAACTAGCAGCGATTCGGATCCCAAAATCTCACTATTGATCTAACGATGATGTATCCACTAAACATTATCTACCGTGCTGGATACCCTGGCTAGAATCTGCATAAAAAAAGACATAGAAGTAAAGGTGAGTACAATCTACATATACTTAGTAGGTTTAACCGACTGAGTATAAGAAATTAATCAAACCTATAAAATAAACTAAGAAATGCTTCCACTTGCAAGCAGAAAAGTGTCACTCCAGCTATGCTACTGCCAATTTATATAGAACGGCGTGAATAAAGTAAACACATAGGTACAGTTTAGTATCACAGTTAAATAGATAGGTCAAGTATCACAGATATCAATGCAATGCAATATAATGATGTGATGATATGATGGTACGGTGGGATCAAGGCTATCACACAAGTTGTTGTATAAACCTACCGAGATGTGCTACCAAGAAGGACCCATATATTTCATCACAATATCAATGTATCAACTACCTCACCACCCAGCTTATGGCCAGGACACATAATACCAGTATCTCATCTGATTGCCACCTAACTCGTGGTCAAGGATATAGAAAAGGTACCACATTTTCTTTCTCAAAAAGGGATTTCCACAGTTCTCAACTTTCCAATGATCAATGATAGTACGAATAAGGATGAATGCATTTACAACACGTAAGGCATCGAGGTAATATTCAACTCACTATGTAATACATGGTTTAAAGTTCTCAAAACTCAACCTAAGCATGATATTCACCCTCAATAGATAGTAATGGGAAGGAAGTATCACTACTCGGATATGTTCAACCCCCCCCCCCCCCAACTCAACCCTTCAAATAAGCATTACAAGTTAAATAGTCCCCCACGCCTCTCTCACAGGCAAGCATGAACCACATATGCTCAAAACAGATAAGTTAGCAAATAAGGCCCCTACACGGGCTACACAACACAAATAAGCCCCCACATGGGCATCTCAAAGTAATTAACAATCTCAATTTACACCACAACTCTATCCCAAAGTCTATAAAATAGAATTTGACTAATTACCTCAACTCATCCTCAAAAAGGAAAGTTAAATATACCTCAATTGCCAAAATCGCACTCGAACACTTCTATCAGACGATCAACCCTCGAATTTAACGTTTGAATTGACAACCCACTATCGACAATAAAATATACACATCAAAAGAAGTTCAATGACACCCATTGTTGAGACTCAATTTTGGCTCCATATAATAATAATAACAACAACAACAATAATAATATAAAACTTTTATAAAAATATGAAAAAATATATTTTTTTCGGATAAACTTTCTCATTCCATTAGGTAAATTTATTTCATAAATACTATTAAAAATATATAAATATATAAATATTTGCTACATGTTTTATCATTTTTGAGAAATTCATATCAAGTAATATCGTTCTTAAGGGTTAAATCATTTTCAATCAAATACATTTTTTTATTGTTAAAAATAAACATTTTTCTTATATTATTTGAAATTAGGAAGCTTAATTAATTTAGTTACTAATTCAAACCACTTTTATTTTTAAGAATGACCAATTTTGTCAAATAAATTAGTCTTGCAAAATAATGATTTTTTAATTTGAATAATTATGACTATTTAATAAAGAAGTGGTTTATAATTTAAATAGGATAATTTGAGCAAAAACTTGACAATTCAAGTCCCCTAAAATCAACCATATACCACATAGGATGCATATGGATTGTGTGTTTCTTCAGTTTAATCTCAACTCTCTAATTTAATCTTATGGTCCTAGTTAATTCAACATTTTTATCCTTTAAATATATATAAGCTATTTTCTTAATTCATGATTTATTTTCAACCATCCGATCAAACAATCGAACGGCTCAAAACAAATCAGAAACTTCTCCCAAAACCAAAATACCCCACCACACTCCTCTTTCTTTCTCTTTTTTCACACCCACCGCCCCCTCTTTCTTTCTCCTTTTCCACACGCTCCTCACCTCGCAAAACCTACGCTTCCATGGCTATTCCCCAATTTTCCAGAAAAAATCATCGATCCTTGAATTCTTCTTCTCCTCCATATCTTCTCCCAGAAAATCTGGTTTTCACCTCACCACTGGCCGCCTATAATCATCGGAATTTTCGCTCAAACAATTGGTCAAAAAATAAAGAAAAGTGTAAGATTTGTGAAATCATTTCTCACCTTCTCTCTGTTTTGTCTCACAATTCAAATCTGGATTTTTAAGTCCGAATTTACCTATAAATAGCAAGGTTTTTCACCTCCAAAAGGAAAAAATTGACATTGGGAAGCAATTCCAGAATTAACATTCATGAAATACACTGGAGAACTTAATTGAAAAAAGAAGAAGATAGCAATACATTTTTACTTCAAGCTCTAGATTTCAAAAATCACTTAATCTCTTTTGCTTATTTTTTGTTCTCTTGTTCTTAATTCGATTTCGATTTCGAGTTCGAGTTTCAAAGCCGAGTTTGAGTGTGGAACTTGACGAAAAGTCCCCTAGTTTGCTGCTCCGAAGAAGGTAACATCCTCATTCTTATCTCTTGTATCGTTTTCTTTTCAAGTGATGTATGGTCTGTTTTGACACTATCTGAGTAATCATTTTTGAATTTCGCTTAATTTATTGGTCTGCTATGACTCTTGGTATATCCTAAATATGAACAGAGTGTCAGCTTGATCTTCAAAAATGTTGAAAGATGTGTTTTACTCGATCAATCTTAGATTAGTTTGAGTCTGTTGCTTATCACAATGGTCTCCACTCTTCTCTGTTAATTTCTACATAGCTCAACCACTGATTGTGATTTTTTTTTATGAATATGTAACTTCAATAGATGTCTAAAAATTGATAGCTTAATCATTTTACATGATTAGGAAATCAAATTCAGTGTATGTTTTGCAATGACTATCTGTCTAGAATCATTAGTTTGTTCTTGTCGGCGTTCTGATTTCTATTCTTCCTGTTGCTTAACGTTAGACTTCCTAGCTATTTGGTATCTGTTCTTGTTCGTTTTCTTGTTGCTTGAAATGTTTGTGATTCGGTGGTTCCTATTTCATAGGTCTATGTCGTCTTGTTGTATTGAAGTCCCCTGTCTAGTGTCCTTCCTCATTCCGAAATATAGCAACTGCTCAATAATGTTGGCATGCTGTTTGTAATTCGTTTCGTGCCCTCTGCTATATATTGTACTCATAAATATTAAACTAAGTTTTGTTGCTTCTCTTTCCCTGGTTTGAGCTTCTTTTGTTTCTACACAAGCTCAGTAACGCCTTATCCTTAATTCTGAAATTCTGGTGATGAGTACAGATGATTAGTCCATTTTCTAATTTGCCAGGACCAATATCTCTATTCCTGTTAGTTTATTAGGCATCAATCTTATTTTTGAGATGAAAAATAGTATCTTTTTTACTTTTTTGCTGTAAAATCATGTTCTAGAACATATTATTCGAAGAACATGTGGTGAGTCTTTGAATTTTAGACTATTGTGTTAATGATATTTTTTTTTCTTGTCTTAATTCTTAATGACTTGTCAGACACGATTTAAGAATCCATTTCCTTACATTAGAATTTTACCACAATACTTGAATAAAGTCTTGTTTGGTCAACTTATTTTTGAAATAATTATCCTTACACTTTTACACAATTTTTGGTCCAAATGTTTTTTGTTTCCTCAGAATATAACTGTTTATTCTATTAATCATTAAATTCTTATTATTTTCATTCCCTTTTAAATTATTACTTAAATACAACTCAAATATATTTATTTATTTATTTATTTATTCTCAACATATTATTTCAAGATTTCAATTTTTCTTTTAGAAGGTTTAAAAAATACAAGGTGTGTATATATATATGTCATACACACGAGGTATATATTTTATTTTACACTAACTTTCACTACATTTGGTGTATTATTTTATTATACACAACATATTATTTTTTCCATATCTACTATCCTTTTATCAGTTCTATTTTCCCTTTTTGTAAATTATCACACTTTAATATACACATTATTTTTACTACATATATATCTGTTGATATTTTTTTCTTACAAGTAAATAAAATAATAGGATCTCATAAGCTTCAAAAAAACATACATATGCATATTTTATTTTATAGTAAATAGGTGCAAGATCACAAACTTCACATAATATTTTAACATTTTTGTGCTATTATTATTTTTATGAAAATTCTATTTTTATCAAATATACTCTACATCACATATATTGCTATACTTTACACCCCATCTATTGCCTTTTACTTTTCTTTTATATCCTAATTCTATATACATAAATAAAATAGCAAATTCTCATACCCTTTAAATTCAATTTTTATATACAAATAGAGTATATTTTTTTACATATTTCAAATATAATTCAGTTGTTTATTTATTTTTACAATAGATATATTACTATTAAATTTTACTTTTACTTTTACAAATAGAGCATACGTTGGACTTTTACTCTTTTTTTTCTCAAATAAATGGAATTTTTTTCTTATCATCATTTTCTAGGCAAAGAACTGAATAAAATATCCCTAATTATTTTCTAGAACTAAATTTAAGGACTATCTTCGGATAGGCTCTGGGGGTGCTTAACACCTTCCCCTCGAGTAACCAAAACCCTAACCTAGAATCTCACTGGTTTCGCAAATCAAAACAGAGTTTACATTTACATTCTTTGAAAATGATTTTCCTAATCTTTTCATTAAAATTAGGTGGCGACTCTAAATAATTTTTAAAATTAGAGATATAGCCATTTTATGTTGCGAACTATTTTGACCAGTTCGAAAATATGGTGCAATACCTATATTGATAGAATTCGAAATCGGGGGTAACATAGTCCAAAAATTGATAAATTCTGAAAAGGGCTGAATCTAGAAATTTCTTTCAAAAACACGTTTTACTAGTAATAAGAAATTCATGGTTGAAAAACCCACCAAAATAGAGTAAGATTTAAGGTAGAAATCACCATTTAAAGTTTTATGAAAAACCTCCTAAGTTCAAATTCAAAACCATGAATTTTAAGATAAAATCACAAGATATTGAAAGGAAATCGAAGGTTTTCAGTTGGATTCACTTACCCCACAATGTTCCTCAAAAACTTGTTCTCAAATCGCCTCCCCAAGCTCCAAAAATTCAAAAATAGAGGAAAAGCCCCAAAACCCATTTTTGGACCTCTCATGTGTCGCTGAAGCGATCAATGGGTCGCTAAAGTGGAGGTTCGCTTTCGCGAACCCCGCTTAAGGGAGACCTTTCGCTTAAGCGATGGGTCTCGCTAAAGCGAACCTTTTGCTCTGCTTAAACGGACCCTTGCACCAGCAACACAGAAACAATTCAATACCAAATTTCCAAATCTTTGATCGGACTCTTGGGATTCATTCGGAATTCCGTACACACAAACCATATATGCACTCCTACTAAATTCGATGTTTCGAACTCAATAGAACCATCGAAATTTGAATTTGAGGTCTCCTTGACCCAAAATTTGATAAGTCACAATTAAACTAGTTTCAGCACTCAAAATACCCTCGGAATTTCTAAAAATTACAACTGAGTCATTTCTAGCATTAGAATCACCTCCAGAATCCATTGGAATCATCATAAATCTAATTTGAGTCTCCAAATTCGATTTGTTGACCAAATTCAAAATTAGCTCATTAAACCAAACTTTTCAACTTTTGGAGCTAATGGAATTGACGAAATCCTGTTCCGAGACCCGTAGCTCCGATTGGTACCACTTTTTAGCAACTCAACTCTATAAAACTCATGAACTTATCCAATTCACAAACTATTAAGACTTTAACACATTCGACCATACAAACTAATCAAATAACATTCGGGGGCACTAACGAGGGGGGTAAAATGGTAATTCTTGAAGAATTTTGAAAATGACCCTCAAGGTCATTACAAATGTCACTATTTTTTACATGAAAGAGAGAGTGTAGTACACACACCATGATGAGAGTGGAATAAAAGAGGGGGTGTTTTTCAAGCTAATAAGTGATAGTGTAGGTATGAAACTCATACTCTCAATAGTTTAGGTATGAAACTCTAAAAAAGGTGAGGTGACAGTTTAGGTGTGTTTTTGACACTTATCTCCTCTTTAAATAAGCTATTTACCACTTCATACCCCACCCCTAAATAATTTCTTTTTGTACCCGTTTAGCCTAAACTAATTACCCCTTGTGCCCATTTCATGATACCATCACAGTATATACGTATAATTCTGTATTTGTGCAATTTTTCCTAAATGTTTGATTCGTTAATGATACCATAACATATGAAATATATTGTTATCACTGAGGATTTTAAAAGTGTCTCATTAAGGATTTTCAATATCATGATAATATACAAATATACCGTGGTAGTATCATTCATGTAACATCGAATGACTTAGTGTCACGAACTGATTTCTCAAGTCATGATGACACTTACTATCAACCCACGAGTAGGTAAGCCTAACCCACAGTCCGAAATCATAGGCAAAGGGTCATCACAAGCGGAAGGAAATAATAATAATAATAATAATAATAATAATAATGGTAATGATGATGATAATGATGATAATGATGACGATAATAATGATGATAATAATGATGATAATAATAATAATAATAATGATAATAATGATGATAATAATAATGATAATAATAATAATGATAATGATAATAATGATAATGATAATAATGATAACAACAACAACAGCGGCAGTAACAGCGGCAGCGGTACCAGCAACGGCAGCAGCAGCGGCACCAGCAGCAGCAGCAGCAACAGCAGCAACAGCAGCAACAATAGCAGCAGCAACAACAACAATGACGACAACAACAACGACGATCGATCCGTAGATGCTGCTCATAGTTTGAGATCTACAAAATTTTAACTTTTTCTGGGCTTTTCTGATCTACTCTAAGTTAGGATTTTTGGGGTGTTACACCTTATGACCTTAACTCACATTCAATACACTTCCATACTTAGAAATTGACTTTAAAACCTATGTATAACTAGAGATCACCGGCTTCGGGCCTATACACATGAGGAGAATAATTTGGATCTTAGATTAAAATTTGGGAGGTGTTACAATCAAGCTTAGCTAAAAACTAAAGAAATAATATACTTAATGATTAGGTTAATATGAATTTCATACACACTAAAATAAGTTGTACACCAACTACAATTCTCGAAGAACCTGGTTCTTTGAGTTGTACTAGAACAAAAAGGCAAATAATACTTGAGTTATCGTGGAAAACTTTCTTACTCAAGAGAGTAAAAATAACAATCTATGATGTACAGGATTTACAAATAACTTCCCTAACCTCAATGATTGGTTGCAACTTACAACTCTATAATCTAAGGAGTTAACTCTAGTACCTCAACTCGAATAGTTGACTCTAACCGTACATTATAACTACTCTCAATTCTCAAAGAAGATAAACTCTATTATTTTACAATTGTCACAACGTCACCAATATTCAACAATAATAAAAATAGTTACATCTCTATAACTCTCCCATTACAGACACAGATCTAACAACGACCTAAACACTCGTTCAAGGATGTTACTTTGCTCTTCAACTTTGTCGCTACTGATGTCTATTGCTTTGAGAAAGATAAAGCTTTTTCTTAGTGCGTGCAATCAACGCCCAACGTCTAACATGCTCAACTTGATTGAAAGAGAATAGAGAAGATGTTAGATTTGTAAATTGTGGCCCTTCCATAAAACCCCACTCCATGGAAAAGTTGGGCTAAAAGAGGTAATCTTTTTGACCAATGCACTGGTCTGCTTCACATGTTCTTGGATGGACTTGCGGCCTTTGCGCCTGCAAAATTCTAAATGAATGATAAATTATTATTTTTTGAGCATATTTGTTTGACCATTAGGATAAAGTTCCTTTGCCCATTTATGCGGAAAATGCAAATAATTGTAACTTCTTTTTTTTAATTATTAACATGTAATACCATCTAGATGTAGAGCCAGGTAGGAATAAGAGGGTTATATATATATATATATATATATATATATATATATATATATATTGTAAATGTTGAATCCATTGAATTGTTTATATATTTACTTTTTCAAAATTTTGTACCTCTTTAATAAAAAATTCTAGCACAGTCACTCCGTGTAGCTAATGAAAGTAGCATGTGATGTACTCTAAATTGGGGTATAATTAAGTAATGTTACTTCTAAGAGTTTTGATAGTCTTCAAATAAATATCTTTAAATTATAATTCTTTTCCCCCTTTCTGATGCTTTCCATTTAAGATAGATTTGTAGGTTTGATGAATTTCAAGTCATGGTTGTTGAGTTGTAGCAAAACAATTCTTTTCACTAGTCATGACATGCAGTGTAGCATTTGACTTTGTTATCACATGCCATGATGTTACTTTCTTCAAACTCACAAACCGTCAAACAGAATCAATCTTGTGGATTAGTCTAACATGTGTGATGTGTGTGTACACGCATATATTTCGATCACTTATAATCACTATTTCTATCAGCATATATTGACAATTTTATCTAACAAAATTTAAATAGATGAGAAAATAAATGGCGTATCGTTTCTTGTTTCCGGGGGGAATTATTAATTCTTGAGGTCCCATGAATTTTATTCATTTTATTGACCATTATACCATATTCTAAATGTTTGCAGTGCAATTATCTATTTTTATTATATTTCGAATTGAGTCACACAACGTTACATAAAAGAACTAAGGTGCAATACAATTTTATAACACTTTTCACTGCATTCCATTAGTATCAATAATAGGGGTAGAGGTGGCAAAATCAAATCCAATCCGTCCAATTTAGCCCAATTCATTTAGGTTTGGGTTGGTTATTGACGCGCCTATTCATTAGCTCAATCCGTTTCAACTCATAGAAAATTGAGTTGATATGTAACCCGAATTGACTTATGAGAAATCTTGTTAAAATATTTTTAATTTTTTTTTTTTCAATTTGATATGTTATATATAACCATAATAAAGAAAAAAACAATTTTATTAGGTACTAAAATAGTTTAAAAGAACAAATAAAACAATTAAACTTAGTAAAAAATGAGTTGGGTTGGGTCTTGACCCGTTATATAACTCATTTTGATCCAACCCGTTTTGACCCAAAATAATTTGAATTGGGTTGGATCTTGACTCAATTATTTTCTTAACTTATTATGACCCATCCAAACTTAACCCAACCCGTTCAATTATCACCTCTAAATAGGGGCGGAGCTTCGTGCCGTTCTCTGTGGTTTAAGACTTGAGCGGAACCATATGCAACAAGAAGCTCTACACAGACAATGTCTTTTTGATAGACGACCAATTGTGTCTTTTTATTTATCGACTTGTTATGATAGTACTATTAACCATCCCGAACAGTGGCTGCACTACATATAATAATCATATTATTAGTGAGTAAATAAATAAATATCTCTTTTCACAAACAAAAATAATAAATTAATTTCAAAAATTTTAAGGCCAACCATTTATTTCTTAAATAAATAATAAAGAGAAGAAACGAATCAAAAGTTATTGAGGGTTTAAAACCATGTCAACGCTAGGATGAAAAATTATATTGATAGAACATTTTTTATTTTGTAGGATAGATCAAGTTCACACTAAACACCTTTTTTCTTTTTTACTTCACACTGACACTAGTAAGTGCGAAAAAAAATAATCCTTGTCAGCAATATGTTGTCTTACTCAGCTAGCTCCTCCTTTAATTTTGTCCTAGTGAGTACAGCCGTACATATTTAAAAGCTACCACCAAACCTTACCTATTCATATCTTTAATTTTAATTTTAATTTTTCATTCGCAAAATTGAACAACATGTGATATATTCCACGTAGCTTTAGTTTAAAATTATAATTCAAAAATCTTTTTTATTTTCATAAATTTTGTACAAAGTTAAGAGCAGATAAATAAATAGGAACGAAGGGAGTACATTGACCTTGTTATATATTTGTATCATGTGTTGTATACTCTTTTAGAACACAATTGATATATATAACGGAAAAGGCTCATAAATGCTCATCAACTACATGAAAAGACTCATAAATATCCTCCTTCCACCTTTTGATCCAAAAATACCACCAACCTATTTATTTTTTTGGCTCAAGAATACTACTAACCTATTGAAAATCGCTCAAAATTATCCTCCTTAACCTTTTGATTTAAAAATACTATCAATATTTATTTTTAGTTCAAGAATATCCTTTCTTCCACCTTTTAGTCAAACATGGGTGGCTATTTAAAGAATTTACTCTACATTGTCTTTATTTTACATTTGTATCATGTGTTGTATACTCTTTCAGAATAAGATTAATAAAACATTGTAGCTTTTCCTCATTCAAGCATACTAAGAGTCTAAGTATGAAATTGAAGAGAAGAGGTAGAAGAGATCGTTTCATCTCTCTCACCTGAGATGAATCTCTTGCCTAATTTGTATCAAGCGAGATATAAAGAGGGAGAAAGGGTGGAAAGAGGGTGGAGAGAGGCAAGCGATGAAAGAGAGAGGCGAGAGAAAGATGGAGGGACGAGAGAGATGGGTGAGAGTTTGAGAGAGTACAAATTTACTATAAAACTTTAAATGTAGCTATGCAATGTAATTTTCTATATTATAATCATGTATAGTAAATAAATAGCACATATTTATAGTAGGAAAAAAAATGATTGTCAACTTTGATTCTGCGTGCACTTATTTTTTTTATTGTTACATCTTTAATTTCTCTGTCCTGCTTGTTAGTTGTTTCCTCTCCAGATCTTTCTCCAACGTTTTCAAGGATAGGTTATCACTTAACATCAGCAATTTTATTACACAATACATTTAATTTGATACCTTCCTAAACGTCAAACTTAAAAACAAAAAATTACTACTACTATAGGAAAAAAAAAAAGGAAAAAAGGTTTAAAATATCCTTAAATTATTTGAAATGAACAAAAATGTTCTCTATTTATAGTTTGATCCAAAAATGTCTTTGTCATTTATATTTTGGTCCAAAAATGCCTCCGTTGTTACAAAATCGGTCAAAATGCCTTTTTCTGAATAAATATATATTTATTTTTTATAAAAAAAGAAATCTTGTTCCTTATAAAAATATTATTTTTAAGGAACTCTCTTCTTATTTTCTTTTTTTAAAACCACTTTAAGTAATACAATGTAGGAAATTATTTTATTCTTCATAATCTCATTTGATCAATTAAAAAGGAATAATTTCATTTACTCTAAGTTTTAACGGATAATATATGACATATATATAAGATCATAATAAATTCATCCTTAATTTTTATTAAAATAGCGATAAAAACTAATTATAATAAAATAAGAAATATTTTTAATTTTTTAATTTTTTTCTAATTGAAGTAGAATAAATATTTTCTAATAAAAGAAATATTATTAGGAAAAAAATATGTTCGAAAGAAAATAAATAATATATTTATTTGAAAAAGGGCATTTTTGATCCATTAAATAAAAATAAGGGTATTTTTGGACCAAAACATTGACGGCAAGAACATATTTGGACCAAATTATAAATAAAAGATATTTTTATTCATTTCAGATAGTTTAAAGACATTTTTCACTCGTTTCCTTAAAAAATATATAGAATTCTATATTGACACCTCAGAAACATAACTTATTAATCACTCCATAATAAGTTAATGAGACTTTCTTTTTATATTTTCACATGCATGCATAAACCTATAAATTGCTTCGAGGGATCTTTTCCGTTTATTAGTCTCATTCAATGATCCTCAAGACTTGAATAAGGGCCAGTGAATGGCTTCAAAGAAACGCACAACTAGATAAAATTTCTCAATTTACGTGGTACATATAACTTTTTAATTTGTTTTGAATAAAAAAATTTATGGTTATGTTAAATATTCCCTTCGTCCATCTTTACTTTTTAATTATATCACTTTTTCAATATAATAAATACTATATCTTGAAAAATGTAATAGGAAAATGATTATTAATTAATGATAAGGGTAAATACAAATATTATTGGACGTCTATTTATAGTATAGTGGACAAATAAAGAAAAATGGAGGGAGTAATAATTTAACTATAAAATTCTTATTTTAGACTTAATAAATAATTATAATTTTTATTTTTGGTATATTTTAAAAAATATTTTTTTAATCATATAGCTAGATATCTAAAATTTATTTTGAGCACAATATTAATTTTTTTTTCTTTTTTACTTAAAAGCCCGCAGACATGATCCATGTCACTGACTTGCCAGACATATACATATGGGACATGGCCTTCTTCCATATTGACTTTCTCTACTATTTATTTAACACCCCTTTTTTGTACGTATATATTTTTCGTCCTCGCTGGTGGAATTTGCTCTTACTCTTTCCTAGCTGCTCCAATATTATCAAACATTTATATTTTCCAAATGAATAATATTATTTAATTCCAATCATAGAGTAGAATGGAGAAAAGAGAGAAAAACATAAAGGTATAAAATAATTATCGCCTTTGACTTTACTCATATACTATGGTTTATGTAGAAATCAGAATATTATGAACAATAATGTTTTAGAGTGTCGGTGAAGTCTCTACTGATCAAGAAATGGAACTTATTAAGTGCTTCTACTTGAATTTCATATAATCTTTCGACAAAGAATATTCACCAATCACCGTACGTAAATTCTTTACAAATATTATGACTTATTTCAATAAATCAGTGTAGTTTCGGAATATATATATATTGAGTGTTGATAATTTTTTTACAAAAACAATCACTATAACACAACCAACAGAGTACAAAAAAAATATGTATAAGTGGTGTCAATTTTTATAAGCGATTTCAATTCGAATGACTCTTTTCTTTTTTTAATAACTCTTCAATTTCAACTTTCAACATGACATATTTAAGATCACACATTTTAAATTTTTTTATTTCTTAAACTTCATGCCTATTAAAAATTGGTCAAACAAATTTCTTTTTACAAATTTTGGGACTAATATGATACAGAATTTCACTCTTTTTGAAGGGAAATTATCATGGAACTTTGAGTCCACATTGATAACGGAAGTTTATACATATATATTTTTTTAGGATGATATGATTTTAGATCCAATATTCATTATTTCTCAGTTTACAAAATTAAGATAGAATTAATTAATTTTTTTCTTCTATTTTTCCCTAACAACTATTATCTTCTAAAAAATGCAAACAATTTTGTAAATTTCCAAAAGTTTCTTAATAAGTAAATTACTAATATTATTTTTTTTTATTTATAATTTCTTAAGAATGCGTAAAAAAAAAAAAATAATTAATATAGAATAAAGGGAGTACAAGTTTCAAAAACTTCCTCTGTTTCTCTTAAACATGTCATAAATTAAAATGAATATAGTAGTTGTTTTAGTCATAGCTTAAGGAACAAGGGGTTGACATTTGACAAATTAGGTTCTCCCTTCATCCGATTTTATTTGTCCACCATATTAAAAATAGATGTTCAGTAATATTTATTTAATTTATAAAATTAAGAGATAATTTACACTTAGTTTTTAACTTAGTTTTATCATTAATTAATAGTCATTTTTCTATTATATTTTTTAAGACATTGTATTCATTATATTCAAAAGTAATATGATAAAATTATCCTTCTATTTATAATTTATTAAGGATGGTGTAAAGTTAATAATGGATAAATATTATTGGACGGAAAGAGTATTTCTTCTGAGCACAAATGCTGCCTCATCTCTCACACACACTCTCTCTCCTAACCCAATGACACCCTTCTATCCACTATATAAATATATCTTTTAGTTATCCCTCATTTAACTCTCAACAACCTACTCTGTTTCTTTCCCTTTTTTTTTTCCCTTCTTCCATTAAATAACTTTCTTTCATAAAAAGAAAATGAATAGTCTTGTGAGTAGACCATATTATGCTTACTCAAAAATGGGGATGGAAGACCCTGAGGAGGTACAACATAGAAGAGCACAATTCTTGATTCACAAGTCTCTACAGAAATCAGATTCCATTGGATCTCAAAGTAAGCTGCAGCCAGTATGCATGTTGAAAGTGAAAGTGTGTAAGTTGAAGATCAAGATTGGAAGGAAATTAAAAAAGATGAGGAAAAGCATATTGTTAAAATTTTCTAAAGGTCATGTGGTTTGTTACAAGCAATTAATTTGTCACTTGAAATCTTGGAAGCGCGCGCTTCATAAGGGTAAAAAAGGAATTAAAGAAATTAAAATCTTCATCTAATTTTTTTTACTTTTTGTGTAGTCACAAGATCGATGGAGAAAATGATGAGGCATACTATACACATATACAGATTTTTCTGTGCAATTTAATTATAATGAAGGGATTCGCTTATTTTTCCAAATTTCAATTTGTCTGGTGATCACTGGTAACAGATATTGCTGGGCCTAGTTCTTAGATGTTTTTCAGTCTGGAAATTTAATTTGTTTATCTTAATCTGTAAAGATTTATGTAGTTGATTCCAATTTTAGGGCATGCTTGTAATTCAACACTATGGGTCATATTTAGCTGGTTAAAACTGTTGGAAAACAAGTTTGATGAGTAACATTTTGAGTTGATTTTTAAGAATTTCATTCAACTAATAGTTATATCAGAAAATCACTTTTTTGTTGTTGAAGAAAACTGTGATTTCTTTTAGATAATAAATATTAGTTTAGTGATAGTATGAGAAATTGATTCGTCACATTTCACTTTTATGCATCTTCCAACACATAGCAGCTGCCCTAATCTTTAGTTTTAGTATTTGTCTAGATTATTAATAAATGCGTTTGGAATAATACTTTTTACGTACTTACCAACTTACATAAAAAAAAAATAAGTTAAAAGAATAGTGCAAGTTCATCAGAACTCATGTGACTTTCAAGTGGAGACCAAATGATTAATGGTGATTGGTCGGAACGCTACTAAGAATTAAATTTTATAGATTTCGTGCTGTTACAATAAGGGTGTTTTTAATTCTTTTATTTTAAACGCAAGCAAATCAGCAGAGAGTAAGCAAAGTAGTAGTAGTAGTACTATTAATTAAACAGAAAATACGAAAGTTCCTATGTTTAAATAATTAGGTTTGTATTAATACAAAATTTAAGGCATACACAAATGGAAGTATTCAAAAGAACGTACAAACAATTCATTTCGTTAATCAATAACCCAAAAAAGACATTTTAATACGAATTTATATATTTGCTACTATTATAATATTATATATAAATTTATATGTAATTAAATACTTCGCTATGATTGATATTTCCTTTTAATAAATACCGAATGTCTTATCGAACATCAATTTAAAAAAAACGCATGTCAAATATCAAATTTCAATATGATATTCAATATCAACTCTTCGATGTCCATTCTTACCTGCTATGACCTTATGTGGCATTAATTTGATAAAATGGCATAGGATGCACAATTTGAAAGAGCCTAAGATTAAAAAGCTGAGCTATAAAATTGAAGTATATCACCCTCCAACAACAATCTTCTAGACTTGCGTATCACTAAATCAAAGTGGGGGCATGAAGAGTTGATTAGTCAAGTTCACACTTATTATATAAGCAGCAGAGCTGGAAATTTTATTCCAACACATATTAGGATCCCTTTCTTATTTGTCCTCGTCGGTACAGCCGTACATATTTACAACTAGTGCCTAACCTTTCATATTCAAATAACGAAGTAGTTCCTCCGGAATCCAATGAGCAACAACGACTACTTAGGATCAGCTTGCGAATTTGTGTTATTTTTTAATAGCCCTTTGGGGTGCTTTTCAAACGGGTCTTTTTTGGGGCCGAAGTACTCCTTATGCAACGGAACATGAGTTGCATCTAGAGAAACTAAAGAGAAAAATGGCTTTGTCCGTGTCAACAAATAATTCAAAATACCTTGATTTTTTTTAGAAGAATCCTCTTCTCTCTTTCCTTTCTATCCCTTTCCTTTCTCAGGGAATGAGCACACCTTCAACTAGTCACGAGGGCTTATTAAGAGATCTTGCATGTTTTATAGCTTATTAAAACTTTCTTTTATGACCCTTTGTGAAAAATCCATATTTTTTTTAATTGCAAGGCAACAACGATAAAGAAACCTAATCATGTATCACATGCATGAGCTAGTGAAGCTTCTTTATGTTAAAAAATCATAATGACTACGACCCTAAATGATGAAATATCCTTTTGATCCTAATCCTCCGCTTTCAAAATATTTTCTCATTTTGTGTTAGATATATACATATAATTTTAGAAAAATATTTTTTACTTGCAGCAAGACTTTTATTATTGTTATATTCAGTACACAAGTAGAAAAAAATATTTTCCTAAAAATATATGTACATATTTAACACAAAATGAGAAAAAAAATTAAAAAAAATTAGGAGTGGAAAGTTAGATGGGGTGGTATAATTTATTTTAATTTTTTTTAGGAAGGAGTGAAGAGGAGGTGAAGTATGATTTAAAAAATATATTTTATAAAAAAAATGTAAAAAAAAGGACGGGGGATTGTCGGGGAGGGGGAGGGGGGAGGGAGATGGTTGAATGAGTGAGAAAAATATTTTAAATTTTATTTTTAAAAAAAAAAATTCTGTTTTTCGGAATAAAAATATTTTAGTCTTTGACTTTACTAATATTAATAGTGAATTTAATTTTTGTCAAGGTGACATATTTTATCTATATGAAATATCATGTGGCAAAAAAAATTCAAAAAATAAAGAGAGTGTATTACACGACATTGAGGTGTGTTCTCAAACTAATATGTGATAGTTTAGGTATGAAACTCACACTTTCAAAAGTTTTGGTATGAAACTCAAAAAATGGGATAATCTAGGTATGTTTTTGATACTTATCGCTTTAAAGAGTCCATTTTGTGTATTTATAAACAATGGGCCCATGTGCCTTACAAGTAGAATTTTTTTTGAAAAAATTACTTAAATACACAACTTATTTTACAATATTCTCTAAAATTCTCTACCATTTAAAAAAAAATACAAAAATTCTCACCCTCTCCTATTCTCTAATACATCACTGCACGCAATGTATCGGTCGGATACATCGACGTCAAATACATAACTTTATACAATGTATCGGTCGAATACATCATTTACGTGATGTATCAAGACGTTGGATACATCACTTTACAGTCGGATACATCACTTTACGTGATGTATCCGAAAGTGACCAAAAAAAGGGATTTCGGGTAATTTTTAAAAGAGTAGGGATAGAGTATAATTGAGAAGAATCACTGTAGAATTTAGGTAAAATTTACATTTTTTTTGTTGCAATGTTGATTTAATTTAACAATGTAAAAAGATTTTAAAAAATAATTAGTTATCTTTTGTTATTAAATAAAAATATTAGTATTTATTTATTTATTTTAAAACTTTGCAATATTAAATCAATTAATAACTATAAATTACAATAATTAATAATTTTAAATATAATATCAAATAAAAGAAAAAAGAAGGAAGACAATTAATTGTTACCTAATGTTTAGGCGTAAACAGATAAATTGAATTTTGTCAAAGTTTAGTACTGTTTATATATTGTTCCATGCATATTTGTATTGCCTTTGCATTACAACATTACAAATCTACGGTGCTAAGGGAAAATATATGAATAAACTGGATTTTAATTAACCAATACTAGATTTAATCACAATTACAATATTTTTCATGAAAAAATATTTTTTCTTATTCAATCTATAAATAAATAATATTTTTCTGAAAATATTTGTACATAATGTTTTAAAAATTTATATACATCGAACTATTATTCAATTTCTTATATATTTTTTTAATTTCAAATTATATTTAATTGTTCTTAGATTGAGTTAGTATTTTTTTTTTGGTAGTTTTGTTGAATAACATTGTATTTCAGACGATTAAATTAGTTCTACGGTTGACATATTTTCAGAAAATGAATTTTAAAATAAATTGGAACTGTTTATAAAAGGAAGCCAGTATTTTCATACAAAAATATAGAACAAAAAAAAGTTTGAAAACGGGGAAACAATGTTTATTGTTTTACTATTCTTTTCTTTATTTTGGGAGAAATATGTCTGGTTTTTGTAAACATTATAAATGAATAATGAAAATTATAAATGAATAATGAAAATTCCATTTATATCAAATTTATTTTCAACTTTAAATTAGTTACATTTTAAATGTTTAATAATTTTAATGAATTATTTTTAAATAATCATAAATCATAATAATTTATAATTTATAATATAATATCACATAAAAAAGTCAATTATTCACAAAATAAAAGAATGAAAAAGAAAAAAAATTACATTTGATATTCACAAAACAAATGGTGTGAGGATGGTGAATTAGGGGATTGCATACTGCGCCGTGTAAGGCGCCTGACATGATAGGCCTTACAAGATCATTGTGTCAGTGCACCGTTTTGATTTCTTTCATAAATTGTTTAACCTTTTGAAATTTTCAATCAATTTTATTGTTCTTTAGGCTTCGGACTTAAAGAGAAGATGTCATGTATTTAAATGGCCATTTAATAAATTTAAGAACTCAAAAGAAGGCAATCAAATTAGGTTCTTATTTCATTAAAGGTAAAATTGTAAAATAAATAAATATTTTTTTTATTTTCTTAGTATAAATAGTAGTTTGTAATTTTGAAAGACTTAAATTATGTTGAATATTGAATTTTCAAATTTTAGATTTTTCTTTGTGGTTCTTATTTCCTTTTGATTTTTCTTGCTCGGATTTAGTTTAGGTTATTGATCAAATGAATTGGAAGGGGAGGATTTTAGTCTCTTATTGCTCATAATTTTAATAACTTGAATATTAATCCACATATTATTTCCCTTTTTATTTCCTTACCTTGTTTGATTAATTCTCATCAATTAATGCGCAACATTTATGCCTTAGAATGATAGTCTTGTTATTTCTCATCTTATAATTTGGACACACGACTATATACTAACAAATCCATAAAACAAAATCAAGTTTTAAAAGAAAAAAATGACATACAGGCCTAACTGAAGGCCTAACTGATATGGAGTATGGACCTCAACAGTACTAAGTACTTGAATAGTTATCTTTATTTGAAGCGCAATTAATGTTGTTTATCCATCTAAATAGCATTTTGTGTTGTAATTAAAAAGGAAAAAATACCTTTTTACACATATTTTAATACTATATTTACTTGTATTCTCTACCAAAAAATATCCAAAATCCCTCTTTTTTCTTTAACTCTCTCTCCCTCACTGATACATCACTCTTCCTCCCTAAATCCTCGCCCTAATTCGCTCCTCTTCATCAGTTTTTGAAATTTTGAATTTGTGAGTACATCTGTTAATCAATTTCAAGGTTCTAACTAAGGTATATTTAAATTTTTCCTTATATGGAATCTCACTTCATCCTCATTCAATCTGATTTCTCCTATAATTTGTATCGTTTGATTTCTTCTGTAAATCTTTGAAAAATCTTCTAAAATTGGTATCCTTTGCTTTCTTCTGTAAATCTTTATGTTTTTTTAACTCATATCTTCAATGATACATATGGAATCCGTTCATGGTCTCAAACAGTCGAATAAAAATCAAGGAATTTTTGTTTCACCTGGTTCTGATTCATCTTGGGAAGGTTACGACGAGGTTAGATCCAAACATCGTAACGATCTAGCAGTGATGGATAAGCTACGTAAGAAATTGAAGTCGAAAGCTCCAGTTAAACATGCACCCAAAGAACTAGACAACAAGATTGAAGGGGTTACAATACGCCCTATCTTCCAAAGGTATGGGTTCAATTAATGTTTTTTTAATGATTTTTTTATGAAGGTTTTTTGATTATGATACATATTATTTATGTATCAAATTATCATGTATCAAGTGTTAACTCTTCTGATACATAGTATTTTTTTTAAAATATCATTTTTTGGAGATTTACTACTTTTGATACATCGTGTTTAAGTGTCAGTTTCTATTGTATCAAGTTTTAATGATTCTGATACATCTACATTTATGTATCAGATTATAATTTATAAAGTCTCACTGCTTCTGATACATCTTCTGTATGTATCAGATTCTCATGTATCAAATATTTTAATGCGTATGATACATCGTATTTATGTATAAAGTTCAAGTTGTATTTAACCATTTTTTATGTCAATGCACCCAATGAAGTACGTCATCAAGAAGATCCCGTCCCACCCATTGAGATTCGGCACGACATATAGAGCTAATTTTGTTTGATGATTTTGAATCATCAATAGGTGAAGAAGGTATAAAGTTATTTAGGCAATCCATATTTGGTCACTACTTAGATATGCCAAACTGCAATTTTTAAGGGAAAATCATCAAATGCTTCTTATTTTTTGAGGTAGAGCAAAAAAATAAAAAAGAATTGCACATTCGTCACGTGCAGGGTAATATACTCCGATTTACAATAAAGAATTTTGCTATCATTATTGGTTTGCGATGTACCGATAATATCAATGACTTTCGATATTCTGATGACCCAACAAGTAGATTATTGTCTATATATTTTCCTGGTGCAAAAAATGGGGTCAACAAAGCTCGTTTCGTTGAGTGTTTTCTGATTGGAGGATGGAAAATAAATGAAGACGTTGTTCAGATGGCCATTCTCTACTTCATCCACATTTTTGTGTTTTCTCAACTAGGTGATGGACCTATATCTGTTGATGATTTTAAGATGGTAGAAAATGGTAGGTACGAGCAATACCCATGGGAGAAAATAACATTTTCCAAATTGATAAAAGGAATGAGGTAGGAGTTTTCAAATGCCAAACAAATGTATCGTCTAGGCGGCATGCCATACGATCTGAATGCATGGATATATGAATGTGCATCTCAAGTGCCCTCTGAAAATGCTGTAAGAGTGGGTAATAAAATTTCCAGAATTCTTAACTGGCATGTTGTTGCCGTGAAGCCAAAATTTGAGACCTTCATGTCGAATTTTCTACCCAAAGTATGTTTTGTATAAGATGTTATTTCCCTATTTTTGCAGTTTCAAGCACCAAATAACATTCTTGTTTGCTCCAAAAAGTCAATTATAGGCAACTCTCTGCTTCAACAAGACATCCATTGATACATTCTGCGATGTTAGAAGTCATCATTCTACCCATGTTGACAATGGCATGAACCCTTGACCACTTTTCGTATCCTATATTTTTTAAATATTGTGTCACCCATTGATCGATTCTTTCAACTTTGGTCATTAATTTATCGACTTCATCTTTTCAGTATGTCTTGGCCATTGAATAGAAGAGGTCACTTAATACAACTTTGCTCCTTCTGTATTTAGTACACATATTTTTCCATATATGCCATATGCATGCAAAATGAGGGACACTGGGAAATACCATGCTTACACTCTTGATTATGCTTTCGTTCCTATCTGATACAACACACATATTGTCCCTCTCACCAAATGCATTTTTGAACTTCTGAAAAAACCACGTCCATGATGCATCATTTTTTGTATCAACAACACCATACACCAACAACAATATGCAACCTAAAAAATCAATAATAGCGATATAATAGTTATTAGAATTCATCAGATTCACAACAAACGTGACAAATGAAACGACACATTGTTATTCAATAAGCAATAGTATCAAAAAGTAATACCTGCTCCATCAAGTGTGTTATCTGATACAAACTTTACTTTATAAGGTTCATCAAGATGCGCACCATCAATAACTACTGGTCGGAAAAACTGAAACCCCCTCATCAAGGACCTTAACGCTATGAACAGATACACGAACTCATCAGTTGGTGACTTGTGCATACTTATGCATGAATTTGGATATACGGTTTTTAGCATATGTATGTATACAAGCAGCTATCTATATCCATCAACAGTTTTCCCCTTAACATCTCCAAATCATGCTCTTTTGAACGCCATGCCTGTTAATAGGTAATATCAATTCCATACGCTGATTTAATATCCTCTCGTATATCATTAGGGGTGAGAATTCTCTTATGATTAACCAATTTAGGTGCTGTGAAAGCACTAACAAAAGCCTTTGTAGCATGAACTTTGTTGAAAATCCTATCTCTCACTGCACATGAATGTTCACTATTAAAATATCTAACTTTGAATATATCAGATTTTTTCCAACATGAAGCTTTCATTCTCTAACAACAGTCGTCTGAACAGCATACTAACACATAACTGCATTTTTATAAAAAAAATGACATGTATCATACTAACATTTTTTCATATGTAATCTCACCAAACAAAGGGACATTCTGATAGGAAATGTGTCAACACATGTACTTTATACATGCTTCTTAGTATGTATCATGAACAAAAAATAAACATGCATCTGATATACAGATTCATATGAATCTGATACATACTGACAACAATATTTTTTAAAAGTATAACTACGATTATTTTTTACTTGAGTTACAGAAATAGAGATTTGATGTATCATGATAGGAAAAAATAATTTTTTTCCTAAGCATGTATCAGATACACACATTCATATGTATCTGATACATACTGTTTGATAATATCCAAAACCAAAATTTCCAAATGCAGATTATGTGCATATCTTTTACTGTCGGATCTTTTAACCTTGAAATTAAATTCATTATTTATTTTGTATTTGGCCATTACGTCAACTAGAGTTGCTTTGTGCTTATAGAATTGATTCTTCTTCACTTCCGCACCATTTGTATCAATGATGTAGTTTGTCAAATCCAATTATGATAAATAACAATCTACAGCATTACCAGATTCTTCTAAACCAAAAAATTGGGACTCATTCGCGTTTGATTCGGCACAAACGATTGCTCTAAATGTACTGTCGAATGATTTTATCTCACATCTCTTTTTATCAGAGCTTGATATGCATAGGGGATAATTTACGAATCCAGGCTCTTTCTTCTTCAACTCTATATAAAGATTAACACCCATATCATTACAAATATATATTGACGATGAGTTACCTTCAACGATGTATTGAATTTTAATATTTTTTACTAATTCATCTACACTCAATTCAGCAGTGATTGCTGCTTTTAGATTTGAGTAAGATATATTGTCACCGACAATGATTTCATCACTTTTGTATTATTCATAACTAACATCGGATTGCCAAACTCCAGAATGTCTCAGTAGTATCGGGATATTCATATTGATTAATTGATGAAATTCAAAGTTTGGTTTGAATTGATGCTCCTTTTTTTCCTTGGAGTCGATGCTCTGTTTTTTGGCTTAAAACTTCATGTACATAACTGTTGCCTTTTTAACCGATTAATCTCATTAATTAGATCAGTAATTGATTTAAAGATCCAATCATACCTTATCTCAATCTACTATCCATAAATAGCTGATGTGCATTAACTATTCTACAACTAAAGTTGATGTATCAAATACATAACTTATGTATCAGCAAAACAGAAAAAAAAATTGAAATCGACTTTGGTTTGAATTTATGCTCTGTTTTTTCCATTGGAGATGATGCTCTGTTTTTTGGCTTGAATCTTCATGTAAATAAGTTTTGCTTTTTTTAACCAATTAATCTCATTAATTAGATCATTAATTCATTTAAAGTACCAATCATACATTATCTCAATCAACTATCCATAAATAACTTCTGTGCATTAACTATTCTACAACTAAAGTTGATGTATCAGATACATAAATTATGTATCAGCAAAACTGGAAAAAAATTGAAATTGACTTTCGTTTGAATTTATGCTCTGTTTTTAGGCTTGAATATTCATGTACACAACCATTGTTCTTTTTAACCAATTAATTCTATTAATTAGATCAATAATTGATTTAAAGAACCAATCATACCTTATATTAAGATACTATCCATAAATAGATGATATTTATTAATTATTCTACAGCTAAATTGATGTATCAGATACATAACTAATGTATCAGCAAAACTGAAAAAGGGGAAATCGGGTAATTTTGGTACGATGAGGGATGTATAGTAATTAGACTTTTCCATTATGGGATTTAGGTAAAGTTTACAATTAAAAATATAGGGAAAGAGAACGAAAGGGATGGATTACTCGTTCTTCGAGAATTAAGGAGAAAGCAAAAGAAAGAAGGGGGAGAGAAACTAATTAACTATGATTAAGATTAATTAGTAGCAAAATTCATCAAAATAATCATGTCCATTAATTATTTAAAGTGACAAATGTCATAATTAGAAAACACAATGGGGGAAATAAAGATGATTGGTACGGGAGGAAAGTGGCCCGAACCCGAGGGAAAAACAAAATACCAAAATCAATACAAAAAGAAAGTTGAGAGAAGTATCAAAAACACCCTTGAGCTTGGAGTGGATAATGGATTTCGTTCCTGAATTATTGACAGGCTTAAAAACACACCTTAACTTGACGGACTAAGCTTAAATATACAAAGTTGACATTACCATCTTTTCAATTGTGCTCAACAAGCTAATTGCTAATGTCGTCCTAAAACTTCTTTTTGTTAGTATTGATCTAGTTATGTACTCATCTACACCCACAAAAATTACATTGCCATCTTCTCAATTGTGCTCGACAAGCTAATTGCTAATGTCTTCATAATACTTTTTTTTGCTAGTATTGATTCCTTAATCGACTCCGGCTTCCTTAATGGCCAAGTTCAATAAAGTAAGCAAACTAGTTGACAGTCTGTTCCAATGATACAAAAGACAAAATCAACGATGTTATTGCAATTGACAACTCTATACATGTCTGAGGTTCACCATCTCCTACCCAAAGAGATAGGTCCACAACACAAGAAAGAATAACTAGATGAAACACCACAAACCTTTTCTTCCTTTTCCTTCTACTCAACCTCAACATCCTACCATCAATTTAGTAGAGAAAAGCCCCCCATCTCCCCCCTCCCCCAACTCACAAACTACTTAATCCACAACTTTCCAAGCTAAAGACTCCAATTGATGACTGAACAATCTACGCCTTCTAATCCCATTTTTCAATAGCTTATGTTCTTCTAGTTAGCTACATGAAGCAACTCACCAATCATGAGTTTAAGAACCTTTCCTTATCTCAATTCCATTCTTTTCTACTCTAAAAATTCGCCATCGCATGACCTCTTCTCCCGATACCTTCCAACAAAGGTTTAAGTTGCAAAGGTGTTGAAATAGGTGTCAATTGAATCCACAAAGTTTTTTTTTAAAATTACAAAGAAATCGATTCTATATCAGTTCTACAAAAAGAAAGAGCCTCTCTCCTGCACCCATTCATTAGGGTGCACTAATATTGAAATAATAGTTCAAAATATCCTTTTCAAACTCCAACCCCCAACTTCCTTCCTAATATACACATCAAAGAAGCCACTAATTCAAGTGGAAAGTCACGTCTTTCACATAAAAATCTAACTTAAAAAATTATTTTTTAGAAATTAAATCAATACTCCTAAGATGGTTTTCACAACCCAAAATAACTCTATACTTAGACATCCAAGAATCATTACAAGAACAAAGTAAGGGATGGTACCAAGTGTGACATTTTGTTCACCAAAATGAACAAAATGGAAAAAAGTTTTTCTACAAAGAAAGCTAAAAACTTTTACTTAAAACAAGAATTGAATCAATTAGAAATCTGAGTGTGTGGTCAAATGGTCAATGAAATGAGAAACATGAGGTATTAGGTATCATGGTCACATCCATCTGCTCAATCTCTAAATTAAGACTAGCAGCCAAATCAAGATCTGTACGAATGGAGGACATTTTCATGACAAGAGAAAATATTTCGTCAAAGTCAATACTCTTTCTTTGACCAAATCCTTTAACAACCAATCTAGGTTTGTACCTGGTCTTCGAGTTGTGTTCTTCAATTTTAACTTTGAACACCCACTTGTTCTTCAATGCTCTCATACCCTTAGGCAATTTCACCAACTCATAATGCAAAGATTTTATCTCAACTTGCATTGCTTCAATCTATTGATTTTTATGCTCATCTTCCATGGCCTACTCATAACACCTAGGTTCACCCCCGTCAGTGAGTAGCACATACTCATTAGGTGAATAACGAGAGGAAGGAATATGTTGTCTTGGACCTCCTAAAAGGAATATTTGATTCGTCCACAACTTCATGAGAAGGAGCATCATCAGTAACAACATCATTGTTATCATCAACATCAACATGTTGATATGGGACTTGATTCTGAGCATCACCATTATCATCAAGCCAACCAACATCATACACCCTTGTATGAGGAACTTGATCAAGATGGACTATACCATCAGAACTTGAAGATTCTCGCTTTTCCATTTTGTCAATATCTTCAATGGTTTGATTCTCCATAAAGACGATATCACAGTTTCTTACAAGCTTCTTTTCAATTAGATTATACAGCCTGTAACCAAATTCATCAAGGCCATATCCAATAAAGATGCACTGTCTTATCTTAGCATCTAATTTTGACCTCTCATATTTCGACACATGTACAAAAGCTTTGTAATCAAATACTCTCAAATGGTCATAAGAAACATCTTTGCCATACCAAACTCTATTTGGAACATCATTTTGCAAAGCAACAATAGAAGATAAGTTAATAACATGTGCAACGGTCAATAAGGCTTCATCCCAAAAGGAGTTTGACAAATTTACTTCAAAAAGCAAACATCTAACTCTTTCCATCAAGGTTCTGTTCATCCTCTCAGCCACCCCATTAAGCTAATGAGTCTTAGGAGGATCTTCTGGTGTCTAATACCTTGTTGGTTGTTGTATTTGTCAAATGGTCCATAATATTCATCACCATTATCAGTATGAATACATTTTAGTTTCTTTCCCGTTTCTCTTTTAATTAAAGCTTGAAACTGCTTAAAGACACTCAATACTTAGTTTTTAGTCTTCAAGACTAAGACCCAAAGCTTTCTTGAGAAGTCATCAATAAAATTGACAAAGTAAAGTGCACCAACCAAAGTCTTTGTCTTTATTGGACCGCATAAATCAGAGCACACCAACCGAAGCAACTCTGTCTTTCTTGAAGGAGTGTTAGACTTAAAGGAAACTCTATTTTATTTTCCAACCAAGCAGTGCTCACACTTTTCTAATTTAGCATTTTGGAAATCTGACAGTACTTTCTTCGTGGCTTGAACATTAAGCCCTTTCTCACTGATGTGGTTCAGCCTCTTGTGCCATAACGTTGAAGAGTTATCTCTCTCAATGGCATTTACCATATTGGCACAAGTCGAAGTCGTAATCTAATATAGACTACAATGTTTGTTACCATAAGCCACAACCAAGGAACCCTTAATAAGTTTCTATTTTCCTATCCTTCATCACCTAGAACACCAATAGAAATTAGATGCAGACAAACATCAGGTGCATGCTTTACATTGTTCAGAACTAGTTTAGTTCCAATACTAGTTTCCAAACAAATTGTACCAACACCAGCCACCCTGGATACAGTCTCATTACCCATACTCATATTTCCAATGTCACCATGAGTATAGGAAGAGAAAAATTCCTTTATTGATGTCACATGAGATGTGGCATCAGTGTCCACAACCTAGCTAGACTCATAACAATTAATATTTATCAGATCTACATCAAGGACTATAACAAGATCTTCGTGGAGATGGTGGCCAGGCAATTTTCGTTGCCATCTTCTTTAATTTCCTCTTTGTCTTTGTTCTCTCTCTTCAATTTCCAGCGGAACTTCTTTGTGTTCTCTTTCATGCCATAATGATAGCACTCAATATCATTAAGCCTGCCTCTTAATTTTCTCATGCTATGTTCTCTATTTTGAGAACCACGATTTTTATTTCTCCTCTGAAGTCAGTTACTAGGACATCCGACGAAGAAGAAGAACATTGAGATTTTCTTCTCATCTCTTCGTTCAAGACACTATTTTTGGCGGAATCTATAGAGATCATACCATTTGAAGCAAAATTTGACAATGAAGTTCTAAATATTTCCTAAGAGTTTGGTAGGGAACCAAACCTTGAATTGCTTCGTGAAATTTAATACCATAACAGATAACTGGTTCATGATTTCCTGAAAAATTATTCAGGTGATCTGTCATCGGAAAACCATCATGATATTTTAAACTTAACATTTGTTTTATTAAGAACATTTTATTATTCCAGTCTTCCGAGCATACAAGCTTTCAAGAAGCTCCCATAAGGTACGAGCATGTGTCTCCCTAGAATTATGGTTCAACACATTATCATCAACCCATTGCCTAATAAATCCACACACCTGTTTATGCAACAAATTTCACTCTTCATCTATTTTATTATCAGGCTTTACAGTGGTAAAGGTTGGTTGATAAAAACTCTTGACATACAACAAGTCTTTCATTTTCTACTTTCAAATGACATAATTAAAACCATTCAAAGTAATCATACAACTACTGTTGACTTCCATCATTTCCCCCTCAAAAATATAGTAAATCAAAGTAAATCTTTTATAATGTGGAAGTTCAGACTATCCTGCAGCCACAGAGCATACTCAGATAAAATCTTGCTCTGATCAGTTTGTTGGAAAAAATGCAGACTAACACAAAAAATATATATGGTCAAAATAGTAGAAATAAAATGGAAAAAATAATGACACCAACAATTTTACATGAAAACCCAAATAAAGGAAAAAAATCACGGAACAAGAGAAACAATTGATATCATTATAGTAAGAAATTTTATACCGTATATTCACGAGTACAATACTCAAAAATGACTACCACACACTCAAAAGGAATAACACTCTTTTATTTACCGCCTTACAAAATATATCGCTCACACTCTATTTTTTTTTACAAACTATTTTCTTATAGTGTATAGAATACCTCACTTTGCTATCTAATATTTTTTTTTTCTTATCTTGGTTGTACATTCCAAATGAGCTGATGAGCTCTTTATATAGAGAAGATATTATCCATTTGATGTCATTGATGACATCAATGGAAAATAATAATTCAAAGATACAACAACAACAACCCAGTGGAATTCCACATCGTGGGGTCTGGGGAGGGTAAAATGTATGCAGACCTGACTCCTATCAATGTAGGACGACTGTTTTCGAAAGACCCTCGGCTCAATAGAAGCATAGAAAAAAGTCAGACAAGAATATTAAAAGTAGGTAAGTAGATAAGGAAAGCGGTCCAAACAATAGTAAAATCAAAACACCAAGAAAATAATAATTCAAAGATAGGTGCCCTTAAATGTAGACTTTCTACATTTGCTGCATTTTGTTGAAGACAAAGGTGAGCTGCAACTTTCAACAATGCAGCAACAATTGTTGATTAAAAACATATGGGATGGACCCCCACAAATTCAAGGCTCGATCTGATCATCTATAGTCATACATTGCTCTTGGATGATAACACCATGGATCATATGCAATACAACTAAATTAGAATGTACTTATTGAAGAAAATTAAGAAATATAAAGTAAAACAAATGACACCAAATAGAAGAAATACGACTCATAGCTTCACTCTGCTAGCCTAAGCAGCCTTGACATGTCATCCTTAGATGTGCAACTTTTCAAGCAAACTCAAATTAAGTTTCAACGAATCAGAAGTTAAATAAATTAAAAATAAAAAACGCACACACAAAGAATAGACAAATATTGTGATTCTGATGTTAGAGGAATCGAGAGAGACACAACATTTAAAGGGCGTCACAGTAAGCATCAAATCATTGAATCTTTTCCAACAGCCTTGATAAATATTCTGAAGGGAAAAGTAAATTAGCCTTTCCATGACCCTAGGAAAATAGTGTATAAAATGGAAGAGAGCAGATACTCAGTTAAGAAAAAGCCCTAAAGACTATAAAATTCTACATGAATGATCAATTATATAAAATTGAGAGGCAAGAGGTCATGAATACAAAAGTACAGTTATCTTACGAGAACAAAACATTCCACTAAAAGAACTGCCAAGATAATAAATTTTCCACGACAAGCCATTCTCTCTGCAACTTCAACCATGCCAAGCATCGCTCCCACAAATGATCGTATCTAGTAGAATATCATTTGTAGAAACTCTTAAGGGAGGAGGCCACTTATTAACAGAACTAATCTAATATACAAAGTTACGTATTTTCTTCAAAACAATTAAAAAGGGACAGTCCGGTGTACTAAAGCTCCAGCTATGCGACTTGAAAAAAAGAACAATAATAATAGTAGTAGTAGTTTAAATGTACTAATAATTGTTATTTGAAACTAATTTAGCGCATCAACATTAAAAATTGTTAGCGTAAATAGGCCCATGTTAGCAAGGATTTAAAAGACAATATCTCACCACAATGAAATATCATAAAGTTCCTTAAAAATTACAAATGCAAGACTCTTGAGTTAAAATGGGAAGCACCTCTTTTAATTAAATCAACACCTTAGATTGTATCTAATACCAAGTAGAAGGTTATTTTTCATACTACTACATTCAAGACTCATACTAGGCATGAAATCCAAAATTTCAAGTGTCAAGCACTAACTAGTTAGTCCCCTTTGCCAAAAGTGTAATTCAAGAGTATGCTTAGTAAATAACTAGACTAGATTTACACCATCCAAATAGATAAACTATTCACCAATTTCAAGTTACATCATAGCCAACATTCATTAAAAAGTACATATCTAAGTGTATCATATGGATCATGTACAAATCCCCAAAAGTCTGCAAAAATATATATTTTTATGCAAATGTGATCACCACCTATGCTTCTAAAGAGTCTACTTCAAGTGACCATCCTCAAGTCTCTTTGGGTACATCACCTACGATAGTAACAGACTATCACTAAGCATAAGCTTAGTGGCATACAAACTTTGGGCTTGGAGCCATTAATTTCTCCAATTCCCGTAAAAAACTACAAGATATCATATCAAACTTAAACACATGAATTTAGCTAAAGCTATATAAGGTGCTAAGGAAATGACTTATAGAAATGAGCTTAACAAAATCAACATCAAATACTTAATGAAGATAGATGCTTCAAGAAAATCAAATATCAAACCATAAAGTAATTCAAGATACAAATATTCAAAATTTCAAATGTCAAGAAGCTTCGCAAAGTTAATCCAAAATTCCACCAATTAGTTAATTTTTCCCAACAATACATCAAACAACAACATCAAGCATAATTGAATAAGAAGAAGAACCGGAGTCTTAATCAAGTAGGTTCATCACCCAAAAATCAAGAGAATAAAGAGTCATATTGAAAGTGCCTTTTTTGGTAACTAATAAGTTGTATTAATCACCAAGTAATGAATGATAAGCACCACAGCTAATCTACATTACACCTTGTTCCTCCATATAAAAGTCACTGATACATCAAAAAACACTACCTACCATCTATGGTGTAAACAACATTATCTAGAGGATAGCTTGTGGAACACAACACTTAACTTTACTGATGATCTAACATTGCAAATGCAAGCTATTTCCCAATCTAGACTATCTGTAGTTCTCTCTTTCTACTCAAAAGACTCTGGATTTCCTTTCGAACCAAATGGCAGCAGGGGGAGCCACTTGACTGTAGCCGTAGCAAAAGCAAAATAAAAGAAGAAGCCTGTTTACTAAGATCATCATAGATTATTAATGCGTGCATTCCATTATCGCGGAAATATTCCCCCATGGCACACCCACCCTACCCTACCACCTATAGGCAGCTGTCCTAGAGCATCCCAAAAAGGAAATGCAGTGATCTTGAATAGGGATCCTATAGCGATAAATAGAATCCCCATAAAAATACCACTAGATCGAGCACCAGTAATTTTGTATCCGGTCAAAATCGTGGCTAATTGATTAAAGTGGGTAGCTCTAGTAGAGCCATAAATCATAGAACAAATAGGGTGGATAGGCCTAAGCACCATACTACACGTATAGATGCGACCCCCCCTCGCCGGTTACCAGGAGATATTTTGTGTAAACCATCTTTAGAATCTGAGCTGAAGTAGGAGAGTGGCTTTTAATTCATAGTTTCATACTTAAAATGGACATAACTCCATAAAAAAGATGAATCGTCAATTCGAAGTCAAGATACACAAGATTCAAATTATTCCAAGAGGCATGTCAAAATAAGTGATAGTCACTATCACAAGAAGGACAAAGTCCCCAAAAAATGCAATAGTGCTGAAGCAATCCATATATGCGATTGAGTTAAATTATCTTACAAAAATTACTTCCTATTATACCAATGTGACTTTAATGTATTCATAACCCAACTACAAAATTGTACACTCAATTGTAGCTAATTTATCCAAGTGTCCAAGAATCAAGACATACTTTCTCAACCGACAAAGCAAGTACACTAGTAAAGTAGCAGCAAAATCAATATGACAACAACAACATTAGCATATCCAATGTAATCCCACAAGTTAGTTTTTAGATATTATAGTGTAAGCCAACCTTATCCCTACCTTGAGAGGTAGAGAGGTTGTTTCTGACATCTAAGAAGAATAAATTAAAAGAAAAATTCAAGTTTATGTGCAAACAATGAAGCATTAGTGTTCCTATAGCTCAAACAAACATCAAGAAAGTACAGATCCTCAAAGCAAATAATAAAGCAATTATGTGGACCTCCTTAGCTAGAGTAAGTAGCTTTAGTACCTTAATAAACAACCAAACACCCACTAAGGGTCTGAAATCTAAAGTTCTTTAAAAACAATTATGATGAATATCAAAAGGGAAACTAAAGGGGCCACAACTATGAATAAAAAGCAGGCACAAACTCTGCCTGATTTGTGCCCCATTTTTGACATATTAAACAGAAAAATTAAGATTTTTGTAAAACATGAATGAAGTGGGTATTTCTTTTATCTTTGTACAGCCTATTAAATCATCTCTATCCAAGTTATTGGTAAACGAATATGAGCAAATTACTAATTTTTTAGTTCAAAAATGAGATTAAATTCCTTATTTTCAAGATCTCAAATTTATTAACAAAAAAATACTTGAATATTTCACCAAAAGATGTTGTATAAGAAAGTTTACCACAAGTTTTGGGAGTTCCTTCATAAATTCAAAATCTATGGCTTTCAAATAAGCTAAACTCATCTTGATTCTTGAAGCCAACATTCTAACATATATTCAAAAGATGGAAACTATAAATGTTTATGCAACAAAAATATGATCTTGATGATAGTTGGGGAATAACACTTATGTGGATTGAGAGCTCTCCAATGGAGGTTAGAAGAAGAAGCTAGTGACTTTTGAAAAATAAAAAAAGGTTTTGCAAATAAAGGTCTTATAGATTTCATTAAAGATCAAAAGGGCCTATTTATTGCAAACAACCCAAGAATGGTGGATGAAGAAACCCTGTATGTTGATTCATAAAAGACAAGCAAATGGAAATCGAAGGAAGTAGTGAAATCTGTGATTATTCGCATTAACGAAGCTATCTCTATCCTTGGTGGAGACATAAACCAGGATAAGGGCCTCCTTGACAAATGTATCATGGGTAGTTTTAAATTTAGACCTGAAGGAGAAACCCACACTTGCAGACATCAGAAAGTGGGCCATTAATACGTGAAGAAAGTCTATTGGGATCAGAATATATATGAAATAAGGGGTTGATCTTTTTTGTTTGAATTTCCAAACAAAAACATGGTTGAACCTGTCATTCATGGGGAATGGACCTGGAAACAACTGAAGCTACATCTGGAATGGTGATCACCAACTGCTGAATGCTGCATGAAATGTGAAAGCACAACATAGATAAGAGCAGTGAGTCTGCCACTACATCTATAGATGGAAAAGATGATTAAATCCATAGGAGATCAATGCGGAGGATACCTGAAAATAGAGGAAGAGACATCTCTTAAAGACCACCTAATGTGGGCAAGATTTAAGATAAATTAAAATGGAGGAAATATTACAAAAGAAGTTAAAATAGTGGATAAAAGATTAATCTTCTTTATTCCAAACTAGGTTGAACACAGGCAATGGTTCTAGCCGGTGAGGTAGAGAAAACGATGGGTAAAGACTATTGGACAATACAGGCGAAAGGAGGAAGAAACAATGAGTATATCAGTGACAAAGAGTTGATCAACCACATGGGTAGGACTTTAAACCCTACAACTGGCGTGGGCCCAACAAAGTGTGTTGAAAAGGAAATGTGGCCATTTAAATGTGGTGGGCCAAAGGTGGATCATAGAAAATTAAATGAAAAAAGCATAAAGAAAAAGGCCTTCAATACATGCCCAGTTTTTAATGAGGCCTAATACTTTGGACCAAATCAGGTTAATGAAGCGGTGTTTACTAAGGTTGTCGGCTCAATATTGGTTGAAATAGAGGAAAACAATGCAAAATTTATATTCTTTGACAGTGTAACTGGAGAAAGAAAAGTTGTCTTAGCCAAAGAGGATTAAGCAAAGGATTGAACTGAACTCGCAAGAGTAGAACATGGTGAGATTTTTGTTGATGCGGTCACAAATATAGAAGAAGGAAGAATCCAGCTGAATTTCAACAATCTCCAGTCAAGCATGTAAATTAGAAATTGTACAGAAGAAGAGAGATTGTACATTGAGGAGGAAAAACCATTAAATTATCTTGTTATAGAGGAGGAAAGTGATGGGGAGATAGATGCGTCATTATGGGTCATCAAAACATAATCAAATGAGCAAAGAATTTTGGGTAGTTTGCTGGGTGTCAAAAAGAAGCTCTAGCACTCTTCAAGAAGATAGAAAACAAAAGACACCTAATCACCAAGATAGTAGAGAAGAAAATAGGGGAAACCTCTAGAATTAAATGGCTACAAGAGTTGCAAGGATTGTCAATTGATATGAATTTTCAAAGCAAATACACTAGAATAAGGGGGAGGGGAAATTCTATAGATATAAGATGAATGTGAAGATAATAACATACAATGTGAGGGGGTTGAATTGCAAGGCAAAGAGAAGAGTGATAAATAGTCTACTATAGTATTGGAAGGTAGATGTCATATGTCTGCAAGAAACAAAATTAGAAGAGAATAATGGGGATATAATAAAATAAGTATGGGGAAACAGAGGAGTTAAATACGAGCGGTTAGAGGCTAGTGGTACCTGGGGAGGTATCCTAATGATGTGGGATAGTAAAGTTTGGGACCAGAAAGTAGTAGAGATAGGCTCATATACTCTGACTTTTAGCTTCAAGTCAAGAAGAAATGATCTTGAGTGGCATATGACAGGAGTTTATGCCACAACTTGCAATTTGAAAAAATATGAAATTCTGTGGGAAATAGGTGCTGTTAGGGGCTTATTCACAAGATATTGGGTTGTGGGAGATGATTTCAATATTGTCAGATATGCTTTAGAAAAAGAAGAATTATTCAAGAACCTCTGTATACATGAATGAGTTTTCTGATGTAATTGAGGACATGGAATTGATTGATACTCAATTGGAAGGGGGGCAATACACCTGGACCAGGTGGAGTAATAATGAAGTTGCATCTATTATTGATAGAATTTTATATTCTACTGAATTGGGGGGGGGGGATTTCAATAATGTGAAGCAAGAGATTTTTTCTAGAATATGCTCAGATCATACACCAATTGTTTTAACAAGTGGCAGTTGGGTGAACACAAAATTCTATTTTAAGTTTGAAGGGTGGTGGCTGGAGACTGAGGGTTTTAATGAAAGAATTAAAGAATGGCGGACATCTTTGGTATTTAAAGGGAAGCCTGACTATATTTTAGCATCCAAGCTAAAATCTCTGAAGTCCAAATTGAAAGAATGGAATGCAAGTACATATGGTAATCTGGGAAAAAAGGAATTGCTCAACAAAATCACTGCGTTTAATTGTATTTAGCAGAATAGACACCTTTAAATGACGACGAGCTGTCCAAAAAGAAAATGTGGTCAATGATTTTAAAGATTATGCAAAAAAGGATAAGATATATTGGAGATAAAGATCAAAAAGATTATGGATAAAATATAGGGACAAGAATACTAGTTTCTTTTAGAAAATTGCAAATGCTCACAAGAGTATCAATCATATTGATAAATTGGTAGTAGAAGGACAAGACTTGATGTCGGTTACAAACATCAAAACAGAGATTGTAACCTTTTATATGAAGTTGTATAGTAAGAGTGTGAATTGGAGGCCCTCTTACAACATGAATCAGTGCCCTTCGATCAATATAGAAGAACCAGAAGAACTGCAAAAACCTTTTGAAGAGGAAGAAGCCTTGCTTGGGTTTAGGACATGTGTTATAAACAAAGCACCAGGTCCAAATGGGTATTCCATGAGTTTTTTTATAAGATGCATGGAGATTGTGAAGAAGGATGTGATGACAACCAGTCATAACTTCCATTCACAAGAGATTTTTGAGAAGAGCTTTAATGCAACATACATAGCTCTTATCCCAAAAAATGGTGCCAAGGATTTAAGAGACTTTAGACCATTCAGTTTAATAGGAAGTGTATACAAGATAATATCCAAAATACTCACAGAAAGATTGAAGAAAGTGATGCATAATCTAGTTAATACACTACAGATAGCCTTCTTGAGAGGTAGGCAAATCAGTGATGCAGTTGTCATAGCTAATGAGTGTCTAGATTCAAGAATAAAAGACAAGACTCCAGAAATTATGTGCAAATTAGATATAGATTAAGCATATGATCATGTCAATATAGATTAAGCATATGATCATGTCAACTGAAACTTTTTGCTTGAAATCATAAATGGACCTCCTGAAGGCTTTTTCCGCTCTAATAGAGGACTTAGACAAGGTGACCTCCTCTCATCTTTTATGTTCATTCTTATGATGGAAGGCTTAAATAACATACTAAATACAACTCAAGTAATAAATATATTAGAGGTTTTAATATTGTAAATAATGAAAATGCAAGAGTGAAAGTTATACATTTACAATATGTAGACGATACTCTTATCTTCTGTGATGTAGAGGAGAAACAACTTAAGATTATGAGAATAATCCTCATTATTTTTAAGCAATCTTTGGTCTCCACATTAATTTGAGAAAAGGTCATATTTTTCTTATCAATGAAGTGAACATAATCCAACATCTAATAGAAGTCCTGGGAGGAGAAATAGGGCAACTGCCAACTATGTATTAGGGGATTCCTCAGGGAGCAAAAAGAAAATCCAAAGAAATTTGGAATGAAGTGGTAGGGAGATGTGAGAAGAGACTGTCCAGATGGAAAGCACAATACTTGTCCAGAGGAGGGAGAGTAGTCTTGATCAACTTAGTTTTAGATGCCTTGCCAATTTATTTGATGTCAATTTTTGCCCTTCTAGCAAAAGTGGAAGAAAGAATTGATGCCTTAAGAAGGAACTTTTTGTGGACTGGAGATAAGGAGAACAAAGGATTCCATTTAGTTAAATGGAAGACTATAATCCTGTCTAAAAAGCATGGGGGCTAGGCATAAAAAAACTGAGAAAACAAAACAAAAGCTTGCTTATGAAATAGTTGTGGAGATTCCCTAAAGAAGACGAAACACTGTGGGTTAGGGTGATACAAGCAAAATATGAAAAGGAAGATTTTTGGAACACAAAAAAAGTTACTCCTGCTTATGGTACCAGTTTATAGAGATCAATCAGAAAAATGGAAAATGTTTTCTTTGAAAGAACAAGCTTCAGTGTAAATAGTGGAAGGTAGATCATGTTCTAAGAAGATGATTGGATGGGAAGTGGCAGTCTTAAGCAACTTTTTTCAAATATTTATCTACTAAATCAGTAGCAAAAGCCTTTTTTTTGCAAGAAGTATGGACTCCTCAAGGGTGGAAAAGATTGGGAGATGGAAAGAATGGCTGAATTTTATGGTACATTCAATCAGTATTGTAAGGAGAGCCTTGGAGTAACTGGTAAAGTTGCTGCCATGTGACCAGGAGGTCACGGGTTCAAGCCTTGGAAACAGCCTCTGGCAGAAATGCAAGGTAAGGCTGCGTACAACAGACCCTTGTGGTCGGGCCCTTCCCCAGACCCTGCGCATAGCGGGAGTTTAAGTGCACCGGGCTGCCCTTTTTTATTCAATCAGTATTGTAATGATCATGAAAGTTATTTTTGATAATTTTTACAAAATAACCATTTTACCCCTACTTATAATTATCATGTGTCATTTTTGATTAGTACAGGATGTGAATTTTGGAGAATTCTATGAAAAAGATGAGATTTGGAAAGTTTTGAGTTTAAAAGGCTTTAAGTGTTCAAAAGTGGCATTTGAGACCAACCAAATATACATGTCTCGAAACACAATTTAGTCAATTTCAAAAGCTTCCAAATATGGAAATTGGTCTAGGAGAGTTTACGAAATCAATTTTGAAGTTGTAACGAAGATTTGAGGTCTTGAGTTGGAAATTTAAGAAATTTTAGGCCAATGTTTGACTTTGGTCAACTTTTAGAGTTTTGATGCTCGAACTAAAATTCTGATGACTCCATTGGATTTGGGGGATGTTTTTTGGTTTAGAAGAAGTGTTGGTTGAATTCTTAGAGTTCTCGAGCCCATTTTGGTATTTTGAAGGTCTAAGTTGGTTTAGTTGCTACTTTTCGAGTTTCAGCTCAACAGACCTCGAATTCAAATTGTGATAGCTCCATCAACTCCAAAATGGAAAAATTAGGGTAGTATTATTATTAGCATGAGTATCGAGGCAATCAATATGAATTTAGGGCCCTTTGGTGCTTTTGACTTTGAAAGTAGTCTATGGTTGACCTTGATCAACATTCTTGGACAATGTACTCGGATAAAATTTTTGACAATGCAGTTAGTTATAGAATGTTGAGTTTGGTCTGGAACGATAATTCGTTCGCTTTTCGAGGCTTTCGATCTAATCTCGAGGCTTATTGTGGAATGTGGCTTAAAATGACACTTGGGTATGAGACCCACTTTTCATTAAAATGACCTCATATGGGAATTTTGAATGCGCCATTGAGTTTGAAAATATCGAATTTAGTGGGATAGCATATGTGGTTTATTTTTATTGGGTTCTGAACAAATTTCGAGGGTGTGTTTAGAGACTTTGAAATATAACTGTCACAACCCGACCTAAGGCCTAGTCGTAACATGGTGATCGGGATATGAGGGACCCCTACCATAATCCATCTTACCCTTCATTGCATATATAAGGTAAAGAACAATATAAAGATAAGCGAAAGTAATGATTAAGTGGGAAATGAGACTAAGGGAAATCAACTATATAACTGCCTAATTCGGACTACACCAATGAATATCATCTAAACATGCCTTTAGTCTAATATTTGACGGGGGCTTAGGACAAGCTCCTAGCTTACCCTAACAATAGAAGAAAGTGAAAACAATAGTAACATGAATAAAAGTCTTGTCCTCGGTAGAATGAGGACTCACTAACTTCTTCGAAATCTAATGAAATCTCTAGCCATGAGTAGGATGATTATGAGTGTCGCCCGTCCCTACATTATGAGACAATGTAGTCAAAATATGTATTAGTACTTTTAATATACTAAGTATGTGAGATATGCATGAATAATGGAATAAGGCATAAACAATATGAACATAGGATGCATGACCAATGTAATGAAAAGCATGAATAAGGCTTGAAAAGCATTTGAAATCATAAGAAAAACATGTGGTCAATGCATCATAAACATCATAGTAAAACTTACTTCCTGTCATATAACTTGTGAGATAGGAACTTGTAACTTATTGAGAGCGACTGTTAACCGACATAAACCATGTGAGCTATAACATGGAGTCCCAAACCCATACATCGAAGAAAAGGGGGAGACTACTTGCCAATGTAGACTCCTATATGCCTAAGTGGATCCACTAAGCTACACTAAGGCTCGAGCCTCAACTACGTGTGACCCTCAAAGGTATCAAGCCTCTTCTACGGGTGATCCTCTAAGTAATCTAGCCTCTTCTACGGGTGATCCTTTATCCTATGGTGGCACATAGTTATGGGACAATGAGATCTTTCTACGGGTCTCTTGCCTTTGATACAGAACAGAATGCCTATCCCAAGGTCCACTCAATGCTAGGTAAACTCTCAACAAAATATCATAAATATGATCATAACATAATAAGGAAGGATAATAATTGCCTATCAATCCATCTTTATAATATGTTAGGAATAGCTCATCTACTTAGTGATTTATAAGATTCTATAACTTCAGTGAGAATTGTCCTTATCACCATCTCAAAACATCTAATGATCTTAACTTTGATCATCATCTCAATCTTTAACTTAAAAATCATAATCTCAGTTGTAACTTATTGAAAACTATCTTTATAAATTATTTAACTCATTATCAACTCATAAACGCATCTTTAACTTTGATAATCATTGTATCTTTCATCATAGAATCATAATCTCAATTTTAAACCATGAAAACTTCACTTGAAGATCATTGAGCTCATAATCTATTAATAAAAATCATCTTTAACTTCATAATCTTAACTTGGAATTAGCTTCACGCATGGGCATTCATAATTCAACCCAAAATCATTTAATTCATATGAAAACATGCATATAATGATCATTGACATCATCTAAAATAGAATTAAATCATCCCAATGCAATTCATCAAAATTAGGGTTCATAATCAAATGAAATTGAAAGAAACTTTCAGAAAACTTTTGGACATCATGGGTGAAAGTATAATGACCTTGAGGGTGATTTTCGAAAATTTGTACAAAAACACGCGTGAACAATAACACTCGTGAACAGTAACTTTTTGGGCAGAAAATGCCCCGTTCTTCACATTTCAATATTTTTCATCATTTGTTTGAGTTCTTGAACTCCTTGAGGTGATTTGAGAAGAGATTTTTGAGGCAAAGTGTTGGGTAAGTGATTTTTGACCTAAAACCTTCCTTTTTCATTAAGTTTTTGATGATTTTAACTCTTAAATTTTAGTTTCAAACCCCAAAAATCTTTGTTTCTTCCCTAATCCGAATTTAAGGAAAATTGTGATTTCCAACTCATTTTGAGCTCTATTTTTATGGGTTTTTCAACCATGAGTTCCTTATTACCAATAGAATGAGATTTTTTAATAAATTTCCAGATTTGACCCTTTTCGAAAATAGTTAATATTTGGACCATTTTACTCCCGGTTCCAAAACCTATCAATATGGGTGTCATTGGACTCCTTGTGACATGTATGTTTCATTGTTGATAGTGGGTTGTCATTCCGAGTGCTGAATTCGAGAGTTGCTTGTCTGGTGGAGGTATTCGAGTGCGGTTTTGGCAATTGAAGTAGGTTTGACTATCTTTCTTTGAGATGGGGTAATTAGTCATTCATATGTTATAGACTTTGGGATGAGGTTGTAGTATGAGTTGAGAATGTTATATATATTATGATGTCCGTGTGGAGGCTTATTTATTAATGTGTTGCCGTGACGGGGTTTATTTGTATTACATAGCCCGTGTGGGGCCTTATTTGTTATCTTATTTGCTTTGAGAGCATGTGAATTATGATTTGCCTAAGAGAGAGGCTTGAGTATATTATTTGACTTGTGATGCCGCCTGAGAGATTGAGTTGGGGGTTTTGAGCATACTTGAGTATTGAAATATTGTTGAGAAAGGGGTGAATATTTAAATGAAAATGTGTTCTTACCGTTACTATTTATTGAGGGTGAATATCATGTGTAGGTTAAGTTTTGAGAACTTTGAACCTTATACCACATGTGAGTTGATTATTACTTCCATGCATATGTGTTTTGATGCATTCATCCTCATTCATCATATCATGAAACATGGGAAGTTGAGAAATATGGAAATTCTTTTGAGAAAGAAAATGAAACACCTTTAAACCTTTGTATCTTGAGTCCCTGACTGAGGCAGTTTTCCGGCAGGATAGTGGATGCATTGTGATCCCAACCTTTGTATCTTAAGTCCCTGACCGAGGCAGTTTTCCGGCAGGGTAGTGGATGCATTGTGATCCTAACCTTTGTATCTTGAGTTCCTGACCAAGGCAGTTTTCCGGCAGGGTAGTGGATGCATTGTGATCCCTTGACCACGATGAGATGGCAAGGATAATGAGATATTGTGATTGAGGTATATGGTCTGCGATACCCCTATGGGTCCTGCTTGGTAGCACAGCTCGGCAGGTGTATACGACAGGCTGTGCGATAGTCTTGATTCCACCGTACCACCACATCATTGCATCATTATATTGCATTGATATTTATGCCGCTTGAATTATTCGATTAATTATGATTATGAGTTGTTATTATGGGTTTACTTTACTCGTGCCACTATATATATAAACTGGCGGCACCGATGACGAAGTGGGACTTTTCTGTATGCAGGTGGAAGCGTTTCTTAGTTTATTTCATAGGTTTGATTAATTCCTTATACTTAGTCAACTAAAACCTACTGAGTACATGTGAATTGTACTCACCCCTACTTCTGTGTCCCTTTTTTATGTAGATACTAGTCGGGGTACCCCACGTAGCAGTTAATATTCTAGCGGATTGTGTATTCTTAGATTAGTGGTGAGGTCCTAAAATTCGGATCGTCACTAGTCTATCTTTATTTTTCAGTCTTTTGTATCATTCAGAGACTTATGTTGTATCTTCAGATTCGAACCTTGTATTAGATGCTCTTTATACTTATGACACCAGGTTTTGGGATAATTTCTTCATTATTTTTTTTTCTTTTTATTTAAATCGTGGCATCACTTTCCCCTTTGGGAGTCTGTTATGAGTTTTATTTTTAGGGTTACACATCAGATTGGGTTTTGAGATGTTTGCCATTATAACCTCAGTTTTTGGGTCGTGACAATTGGTATCAGAGCACTAGGTTCACCGGTCTTATAAGTTAAAGAGCAGGGTGTCTAGTAGAGTCTTGTGGATCGGTACGTAGACGTCCGTACTTATCTTCGAGAGGTTACAAGATACTTAATAGGACAATTTCTTTCTTTTTACTCCCTTCGTACGATTTATTCATATCAAGTGTTGTATACCTCTGATCTATTCCTTCTGTGCAGATGGTGAGGACTAGAGCCACAATTACTGAGGGTGAGGCTGCACCTGCTGCCCGAGCCCCAGTACATGGGCGAGGTAGAGGATGTGGTGGAGTCAGGGGACTAGGCCGAGCAAGGGGAGCGGCACCTACTCGTGGACAAGCTAGAGAGCTATCACCTGAGCCCATGTATGAACATGAGGATGACTTAGAGTAGAAGACCGAGGAGCAGAGGCCATCCCAGCCTCCTATGGTTCCCGATATTGCTCCGATTCTTCAGGAGCCACTGGTTCGATTATTGGCTAGACTGGATGGTGCTCCTACCTCTGGTATTGTTTCAGGTGCTGTAGGTTCTCCTATCATAGTTGGTGCAACACCGCCAGTTCAGGGGCCTAGTGTAGGATTTCAGACTCTTGGTTCATCTTCAATGCCTTCTATTGCACCTCTGAGATTTGCAGCTCCGCCAGTTTCTGCTAATACTGCCATGTCGGTTGATGAGCAGAAGAGTTTCAAGAGGTTCATTCGATTGGTGCCTCCAAGGTTTGATGGTAAAGCTGGAGAGAAAGCCTATGACTTTTTGACTGAGTGCCAAAACAGGTTGTTCAACCTAGGCATTTTAGAGGTACATGGAGTTGCTTACATTTCATATCAATTTGTGGGAGTGGCCAAAGAATGGTAGAGGTCAGTTCTTGCTCGTAGACCTATTGGTTCTCCTATGATGAGTTGGGAACAATTTACTGAGGTGTTCCTTGAGAGATTTATGCCTTATAGCCTTCGTGATCAGCGTACAAATGAGTTTGATAGATTGGAGCAGGGCTCCCTATCTGTATCTGAGTATGAGACTCGCTTCCATGAGTTATCTCGTTATGCTATGTCGAGTATTCCCACCGAGTTCGAGCGGATTCGCAAACTATTGAAGGGATTCGCCGGTTATTTCCAGGAGGATACAACCTCTCTTGTATTGTCTGGGGTACATTTCAAAGTATTATTAATCATGTAAGGATGATAGAGAGTATCCGACATGCTAGACAGGGCGGGGCCAAGAGGTTCCGTCGGCAGGGTCAATTCAGCGATCATTCCTCCAAGGGTAGAGAATATTCGGGTTCAGGAACCCATGGTTATCAGGGCAGACCAGTCTAGGTAGCTATTCAAGGTTCTTCGAGCTCCGGAGGTCGTTTTGACACTTTTAGTTATTCCCCACGGATTTCAGGTCCTCGAGGTTGTTATGTGTGTGATGAGTTTGGGCATAAGGCCCAAGATTGACCCAAACTTGCTCCTTCTAATGGACGGCCTGGGGCACTAGTTGTTCGTTCTATAGATGCTCCAACTATTCGAGGTTCTTCGCAGAATACTAGAGGTAGCACCCATGGTGCTAGGGGTAGAGTATGAGGTGGTACTCGTAGTGGTTCGCAGGCTAAGGGTGACCGTCAGTTATGCTATGCTATACCGGGTAGATATGAGGCAGAAGCCTCTGATGCAGTTATTATAGGTATTGTTGCAGTTTGCCATCGTTCTGCTTCAGTATTATTTGACCCAGGGTCTACCTAGTTTTATGTGTCGACTTATTTTGATGTGGGTATTGATTATGTGAGTAAGTCCCTTATTATGCCTATTACTATTTCTACCTCAATAGGTGAATCTTTAGTAGTGGATCGGGTATACAAGGGATGTTTGGTGATATTTTCGGGTAGAGAGACCCATGCAGACTTGATTTTATTAGACATACTTGATTTTGATGTGATACTGGGTATGGACTGGTTATCTCCTTATCATGCTATATTAGATTGTTATGCAAAGACCGTGACCTTAGCTTATCCCGGTTTACCTAGCTTAGTATGAAAGGGTAATCCGAGTTCGTATCCTAAGGGGGTGATATCTTATATTCGTGCTCGTCGCTTGATGGATAAGGGTTGTTTGTCTTATTTGGCTCATGTACGTGATCTCACCACAGAGTCATCTCATATAGAGACTACGAGGGTGGTAAGAGAGTTTATGGATGTATTTCCTACAGACTTGCTGGGAGTTCCTCCTGACCGTGATATTGATTTTGTGATTGATTTGGAGCATGACACTAAACCCATCTCTATTTCTCTTTATCGGATGGCTCCGGCAGAATTGAAAGAGGTGAAAGAATAATTGGAAGATTTATTGAAGAAAGGGTTTATTAGACCTAGTGTATCACCGTGGGGTGCACTGGTTTTATTTGTGAAGAAGAAAGATGGTACTATGAGGATGTGTATTGACTATCGACAGTTCAACAAAGTCACTATCAAGAACAAGTATCCTCTCCCTCGCATTGATGATTTATTTGACCAACTTCAAGGTGCATCGGTGTTCTCAAAGATTGATTTGAGGTCGGGTTACCATTAGTTGAGAGTTCAAGAATCTGATATCCCGAAGACTGCATTCAAGACTCATTATGGGCATTATGAGTTTGTGGTTATGTCCTTCGGGTTGACTAATGCCCTGGCTGCTTTTATGGAGTTGATGAACCGGGTATTTCGACCTTATTTGGACTCGTTTGTGATCGTGTTTATTGATAACATCTTGGTTTATTCCAAGAATGAGGCAGATCATGTTAGGCACCTGAGGACAGTCCTTCAGAGATTGAGAAAGGAGAAGTTGTACTCAAAATTCTCCAAATGTGAGTTTTGGCTTGAGTTCGTGACATTCTTGGGTCATATAGTGACCAAGGATGGTATTATGGTTGATCCAGCCAAAGTTGCAATGGTTTGTGATTGGGTTAGGCCTACTTCGGTTACTGAGATTCAGAGTTTTATTAGGTTGGCAGGGTATTATTGTCGGTTTGTCCAAGGATTCTCTTCTATTGCAGCCCCATTGACTAGGCTAACTCAAAAAACCGTGGCATTTCAGTGGACTGAGGAGTGTGAGGCGAGCTTTCAAAAGCTCAAGGAATTATTGACTTCAGCACCTATTCTAGCCTTACCCGAGGAGGGCGTGACATTTATTGTGTTTTGTGATGCTTTGGGAGTCGGCTTGGGTGGTGTATTGATGCAAAAAGGTAGAGTTATAGCTTATGCTTCTCGACAGTTAAAGGTACATGAGAAGAACTATCCTACCCATGACTTAGAGTTAGCAGCGGTGGTGTTTGTTCTAAAGTTGTGGAGGCATTATCTCTATGGAGTGCATTGCGAGGTCTATACTAACCACCGTAGCCTTAAGTATATCTTTTCTCAGCCAAGTTTGAACATGCGGCAGCGTAAGTGGTTAGAGTTATTGAAAGACTATGACATTACCATACTTTATCATCCGGGAAAAGCTAATGTGGTAGCGGATACCCTGAGTCGCAAAGCATCTAGCATGGGTAGTTTGGCCTTTCTTAAGGCTGTGGAGAGGCCTTTGGCATTGGAGGTTCAGTCATTGCCTAGACAGTTGGTCCGACTTGATATTTCTACACATCATGGTATTTTGGCCTTTATGGAGGCTAGGTCTACTTTGATGGACCAGATTCGTACACACCAGTTTGAAGATGAAAAGTTGAGGGCCATTCGAGACAAAGTGTTAAGTGGTGAAGCAAAATCATCCTCTCTTGATTCGGAAGGAGTTTTGAGGATTAATGGTCGCATTTGTGTGCCCAAGGTTAGTGAATGGGTACGTATGATATTGGAGGAGGCTCATTGTTCCAAGTATTCGATTCACCCGGGAGTGGCAAAGATGTTTCATGACTTGAAACAACACTATTGGTGGTGTGGCATGAAGAGAGACATTATTGATTTTGTGGCTAAGTGTTTAAATTACCAACAAATGAAGTATGAGCATTAGAAACCGGGTGGTCCTATGCAAAGGATGCCCATTCCTGAGTGGAAATGGGAGCGTATCACTATGGACTTCGTGTCTGGATTACCCATGGCATTGGGTAAGTATGACTCTATCTGGGTGATTGTGGATCGATTGACCAAATCAGCCTATTTCCTTCCGGTGAAAAATAGCTACAATGCGGATTAGTTAGCTAGGATCTATCTTCGTGAGATTGTTAGGCTGTATGGGGTGCCTATCTCTATTGTATTGGATCAGGGTTCAGTTTTCACCTCTCACTTTTGGAAGGCATTACAGTGTGGTATGGGTACGTGGCTAGAGATGAGTTCAACATTTCATCTCCAAACCGATAGTCAGTCCGAGCGGACTATTCAGCTGTTGGAGGATATGTTTAGGGCCTGTGTGATTGATTTTGGTGCCCGATGGGACCAACACTTGCCCTTAGCAGAGTTTGCCTATAATAATAGTTATCACTCCAGCATTCAAATGGCACCATTTGAGGCATTGTATGGTCGTAGGTGTCGATCACCCATTGGATGGTTTAATTCTGTTGCGGTTGATGCATTGGATACTGACTTACTTAGGGATGCTGTGGAGCGGGTACATTTGATTCAGGGTCGACTATTGACAGCTCAAAGTCGTCAGAAGAGTTATGTTGATAGGAGGGTTCGTCCCTTAGATTTTATGGTGGGTGATTGTGTGTGGCTTAAAATATAGCCCATGAAGGGTGTAATGAGGTTCGGAAAGAAGGGAAAGCTTAGCCCAAGATTTGTTGGCCCGTTTGAAATCCTGAGGAGAGTAGATAGAGTGGCGTATAAGTTGGCCTTACCCCCTAAATTGTCAGCTGTCCATCCGGTGTTTCATGTTTCCATGCTTCGCAAGTACATACCGGATGAGTCTCATGTGATTTCTTATGATGCGGTAGAGTTGAGTCCGGATTTGATTTATGAGGAGGAGCCGACAGTTATTCTAGATAGGCAGCTTCGTAGACTCAGGACCAAGGAGGTCGCTTCGGTCAAGGTGTAGTGGCAGCATCGGCCTGCTGAGAAGGCGACTTGGGAATTAGAGTCTGATATGCAGGCTCGGTACCCTCAGCTTTTTGAGACCCCAGGTACTGTATTTTATCTTATGTTCGAGGACGAACATCCTTTTTAGTGGTGGATATTGTAATGACCTTGAGGGTGATTTTCGTAAATTTGTACAAAAACACGCGTGAATAGTAACACGCGTGAACAGTAACTTTTTGGGCAGAAAATGCCCCTTTCTTCCCATTTCAATATTTTTCATCATTTGTTTGAGTTCTTGAACTCCTTGAGGTGATTTGAGAAGAGATTTTCGAGGAAAAGTGTTGGGTAAGTGATTTTTGACCTAAAACCTTCCTTTTTCATTAAGTTTTTGACGATTTTAACTCTTAAATTTTAGTTTCAAACCCCAAAAATTTTTGTTTCTTCCCTAATCCGAATTTAAGGAAAATTGTGATTTCCAACTCGTTTTGAGCTCTATTTTTATGGGTTTTTCAACCATGAGTTCCTTATTACCAATAGAATGGGATTGTTCAATACATTTCTAGATTTGACCCTTTTCGAAAATAGTTTATTTTTGGACCATTTTACCCTCGGTTCCGAAACCTATCAATATAGGTGTCATTGGACTCCTTGTGACATGTATGTTTCATTGTTGATAGTGGGTTGTCATTCCGAGCGCTGAATTCGAGAGTTGCTTGTCCGGTGGAGGTATTCGAGTGCGGTTTCGGCATTTGAAGTAGGTTTGACTATCTTTCTTTGAGATGGGGTAATTAGTCATTCATATGTTATAGACTTTGGGATGAGGTTGTAGTATGAGTTGAGAATGTTATATATATTATGATGTCCATGTGGAGGCTTATTTATTAATGTGTTGCCGTGACAACGTTTATTTGTATTACATAGCCCGTGTGGGGGCCTTATTTGTTATCTTATTTGCTTTGAGAGCATGTGAATTATGATTTGCCTAAGAGAGAGGCTTGAGTATATTATTTGACTTGTGATGCCGCCTGAGAGATTGAGTTGGGGGTTTTGAGCATACTTGAATATTGAAATATTGTTGAGAAAGGGGTGAATATTTAAATGAAAGTGTGTTCTTCCCATTACTATTTATTGAGGGTGAATATCATGTGTAGGTTAGGTTTTGAGAACTTTGAACCTTATACCACATGTGAGTTGATTATTACTTCCATGCATATGTGTTTTGATGCATTCATCCTCATTCATCATATCATGAAACATGGGAAGTTGAGAAATATGGAAATTCTTTTTGAGAAAGAAAATGAAACACCTTTAAACCTTTGTATCTTGAGTCCCTGACCGAGGCAGTTTTCCTGCAGGGTAGTGGATGCATTGTGATCCCAACCTTTATATCTTAAGTCCCTGACCGAGGCAGTTTTTCGGCAGGGTAGTAGATGCATTGTGATCCTAACCTTTGTATCTTGAGTTCCTGACCGAGGCAGTTTTCCGGCAGGGTAGTGGATGCATTGTGATGCCTTGACCACGATGAGATGGAAAGGATAATGAGATATTGTGATTGAGGTATATGGTCTGCGATACCCCCATGGGTCCTGCTTGGTAGCACAGCTTGGCAGGTGTATACGACAGGCTGTGCGATAGTCTTGATTCTACCGTACCACCACATCATTGCATCATTATATTGCATTGATATTTATGCTGCTTGAATTATTCGATTAATTGTGATTATGAGTTGTTATTATGGGTTTACTTTACTCGTGCCACTATATATATAAACTGGCGGCACCGATGATGAAGTGGGACTTTTCTGTATGCAGGTGGAAGCGTTTCTTAGTTTATTTCATAGGTTTGATTAATTCCTTATACCCAGTCAGCTAAAACCTACTGAGTACATGTGAATTGTACTCACTCCTACTTCTGTGTCCCTTTTTGATGCAGATACTAGTCGGGGTACCCCACGTGGCAGTTAATATTCTAGCGGATTGTGTATTCTTAGATTAGTGGTGAGGTCCCAGAATTCGGATCGTCACTAGTCTATCTTTATTTTTCAGTCTTTTGTATCATTCAGAGACTTATATTTTATCTTCAGATTTAAACCTTGTATTAGATGCTCTTTATACTTATGACATCAGGTTTTGAGATAATTTCTTCATTGTTTTTTTTTCTTTTAATTTAAATCGTGGCATCACTTTCCCCTTTGGGAGTCTTTTATGAGTTTTATTTTTAGGGTTACACATCAGATTGGGTTTTGAGATGTGTGCCATCATGACCTCAGTTTTTGGGTCATGACAGAAAGGAACCCATAAACAATCCCCACATACTTTACTTGAATTCACCATGAATTGAAGAAGAACCTTGAAGAAATTTGAAAATCCTAGCTTGAATTTGGAAAGAAAATTTGGGAGACTTTGTGAGTTCTTGCCTTGGAATATTTTGAGAGAATGAATTGATTAGGAAGGGGTTTTGAAGAAAAGAGTGTTTATAAATTTGAACTTGTCCATAAAAGTGTCTAGGTTCATTGAACCAAACTTTAGAAAAGACACAATTGCCCTTCATTAAATTTGAATTTTTTTCCTTATAGACACTTTTCTATGGGTCGTCGAAGTAACGACGAGTCGTCTAAATGACTCGTCCTGTAGGACTGAGAAAAGAGCCTAAAAACATAGTCTTTGAAATTTATCAATGACCATTGTTTACGACCCATCATCTCAGGAATGGTCCATTCTTAAGGATTGTCCTGCATGTCTGGAAACCTGCAAATATACTAGTCTCTAAAGTTTTAGGACGGGTGGTTCTTACGACCCATCATTTCTTCTATGAGTTGTCTTGTCAAGTCTTCATCTTGGCCTTAGGAAAACTTTGAACAATGCTTACAAGCTTCTGGTTGATGAGGGGTTTCTACGACCTATCATCTCGAGGAAGACTCATCCTAGAAAGTCGTAGAACCTCTCCTAAGGGAAAGTTCAACTTTTGCTCGAAGGGTCACTCTACAACCCAACCTTACGAGCTGTGGAAAGATCTACGAGCCGTAGAGGGACTCGTTCGTACAGATGGCTTCAAAATTTTAAGACTTTTTTCCTTGGTTTTAACTTTTTGACTTACGGGGTATTACAACAGCAAAAGCTAAAATCTGGTGCAAAGCTTAAAATCCCATTTTTGGGTCTTTTCTCCATTTTCAAAATCCCATATCTTAAGCTATAGAACTCCAAATTGGGTGATTCATCTGTGTAAGTTTTTTGAGAAGAGCGCATTGGTGAGTTTAGAAAATGATTGGGAAACTTCATTGGAGGTAAGATTGATGTTTTAGCTGCTGCCTCGACCATTTTCAAATTTAATTTTAGTTAAATTTTTGAAGATGATATCTTGAGGTTTTCCAGTCCAAATTTGGCGATTTGAGAGGCTATCTGCAAGATAATTTCATGGGGAATCCATTGGTGAGCTTGGAATCTTGATTAGAATTTTTTTATGAGGTAAATTAGTGACTTTAGTTGTTGTCTGTTGCCATTTTTGGAATGAAATTGTGGTGAATTTTGGAAAATTAGTTCTTGATCATTTTAGGTCCGTTTTGAATGATTGAAAACTCTAACTTTTGTGGGTTTTTTTGTGGGACAATAGTGGTGTAATCAAAAAGTGTTGGAGAATCTTCGTTTGAGGTAAAATTCATAAAATAGCTGCTGCCCTAACTTAGTATCGAGCTTTAATGATGATTTATTTTGTTGGGGCTGATTTCTCTCATTTTGAGCATCAATTTGTGCTCCATTTTGGGGTACACCTCAATAATGCGTTTGGAATGTTTTTACGGAGTCGATTTGGGAATTCTCCTCGCGGGCTGCATAATCCCCATTTTGACCAAATTTTTGGTTAGTCTCTAATTTGATTAAGAATTCATATTTGATTAGATTATAATGAATTAGAGAGTCGAAGGAAAGGAAAGATTCAAGTTCTGGAATAGTTGGGTGCGATATCAAGGCAAATGAATTTTTAAAACCCTATAAATCTTGTAGATTACTTGAACTTGCTTTCATATATGTGTTAGGGTGAAATGGGAATAAGGTTGGAATTATAATTATGTGAATTGTGCCTAATAAAAGATCAGGGTAACAAAAGAATTAGGTGTGATATGATGTTGATCGAAATTGTGAACTCCTTGACTTGATATGAGCTTGATGAAATGCTATTGTAGCCAAAATGTGATTATGAATTGATGAGATTGTCATTTCCTCGTGGTTATTATAGAAAATAACTTGGATATAATTGGTCACCGATTGATTCTAAACGTGATAAAAAGGGGTATTGAAATAGAGATTGGATGACTTATATGATGTAAATGATGTACTTATTAATGTTGATATCTATTGATATTGTGATCGTAAATGTGTTATTCCTCTTATTGCATTCTTCGCTTTGTATTTCTCTCACTAAGTATTTGTACATGTCTGCTTGCACCATGGTTGTGCTTATGTTATGATGATGAATTGTATGGATGAGAGGAAATAAGGAATGGGCCACACGTGTTTGGCGTCAATTATTGTGAGAAAGATGAAATCAGATACATGGTCCTTGTGAGGCCCCCATGGGTTCCAGTCTGTTATACTACGGATGTGTATCATTAGGAAAAAGATGCATCATTATTTGTGATATCGTATTGCATATTATCTGTCATCATGAAAATATGTATATACCTTTGTGTCTTGAGATTGATTTATTTGAGGCTGATATGACTTATTCGATAAGGATAATGAGTATTAATGAGTTATATTATGATATGAACTATGTAGCATAGATTGGACTGATATTCTGTGTAGGTTGTAGTTTGAGGAGGTTTGATTGGGATGGAAGGAGGTTCTCGTATCCGCATGATTTATCTCATTTTCTTTGTTTGCTTGTTGAATATCTTGTTGTTTGGTACTCACTACTTGCTTCTACACTTGCGTAGGTTCTAAGCCTGGACTATGAGTATTTACTTTTCTAACTATGTGAGGCTTTCAGCAGATTGAGATAGGTAGCTATTGATATCCGACGATCTCTCTTATTCCTTTATTTTATGCTTTGCTCTATTTGAAACCCAAAGACACATTCGAGACTTGTATTTATATTTTAGTTCTGTTTTAGTGGCTTGTACATATGACAATCAATTTTGGGGGTATTTAAGTTTGATAGACTTCCGATTTTGTTTATTATGTACATATTTAAACTTTTTCCACTTAAATTTTCCGTAAATATTGGGTTTTAGGCTAACTTGGCCGGTGGGAAATGACAGGTGCCATTACAACTGAATTTGAGTCATAAAAAAATAGTATCAGAGCTCCAGGTTTATAAGTCTCACGTGTATAACCAAGTCTAAGTAGAGTCTCGAAGATCAGAACAGAGATGTCTATACTTATCTTTGAGAGGTTATAAAGACTGTTAGGAAAGATCTTCACTTCTTGATTTCCTATAGATCGTGCGTCCTTGGTCCGATCTAATTCCTATCGCTTTACTCGTGCACAATCAGGGGTTGAGCAACACCCCCAAGCCTTAACATAAATAATCAAAATAAAATACAAGGAGGGGGACATAAACCTTACCTCCGATCCTATGGTGGTTCATAAGTCGGTTAACTTATTAAGGTCGGCTAACTCATCCCCGATACAAAAATGAGACTAACTATAACTAGAAAGCATTAAACCTGTGAGAGAACTCCTCTCGGTACAAATCAACTAAGAAAGCATAAATGACGTAGACTCTCCCCTCCCATGAGAATACAAGAAAGTAGCTTACACTAGTCCTATTCAATTATGCTACGACTCAGGCATAGCTACATTAAGAAAGAACAAGTATACAAACCTTCTATCTCGCATGGGTTGGGGAAATTCTTTTCATCTTTGCTTTTTTTAGACATGTCGTACCAAGTAGGTCCAAGGAAAGTTGCAGCAACAACAATCGTAGCTAAGGGGGATGAAATGATAGGAAGTAAATGTAGCCATAGCAGCCAGCTTGCTTGTGATTGTAGTTAAGGAAGCTGAGGGACAAAATAGGTGTAATATGCATTTTTAGATGTTTGACTGAAGGTGCCTTGGACTTTGGAAGGGGCCATTGTTGCTGTTCAATGTGCCTGCATAGCAACAAGTAAACATACAGAGAGTTGTGTTTGTTGGAGCCCCATTTTCTTGTCTTCTCATCAATGAGAGCAGTCAAGGAGTCCCAAAGGACTTGGATGAAAGGGGGCTGCTGCAGGTGTTTGATGAATACAGCAGGTATGCATGGATAGTTGGTGGGATTAGGAAAGGCCCTTGCAGTAGTGGCTGTTATGTCTCTTTGTCTGTGACTTTGTTTACCTGCATAGACAAGCAAACAAAGAACCAAACAAGTGTGATAGTAGTGGGAGTTGTTGCAAACCTGTAGGCTGCTTCTTGTTGCCTCCAATAGAGAGATGAGCAGCTCCTTTGAAGGTATCTTATGTGCCTGCACATAACAATTAAGAAAGCAAGGAGATTCAAGAATTTGGGGATGCAATGGGGCTGTTGCAGGTGTTGGAGGGATGGAATATGTATGGGTGTAGGGCTGGTGTGTTGGTGAGATGTCATCACTTGTTTTTAATATTAGATCTAGTATTGAGACAGAAGCGAAATACTTATGAAAATGATGTGTGGTTAGACTTGGAATGCTCTATGATCCAAAAGGAGTGAGTGAGGCTGTGGTTCAGTGATATGTTTTGACGATATGGTATTGGAAGGTGAACAATGGTTGAGAGACTTTGTTAACATTTCATCTGGTTAGTTATTCAACAATAAAAAACATCATTTGTGTGGCTTATTTAATATCTGAAGTGGTTTGATAATGAAAAATAGTATAATTGGGGGAATGACTATGTTGTATGCATTGTGACTTTGGGAACTACATTATGTGAAATTCTTTATAAAAGAATGGATTGCATAGGGTATGATAATTATGGTGTTACATCAAACGAGATTAGAATTTGTATACTGATTTTATAGAGTGGGTGTATATCAGGAAGAGTTATGATATGTCTATTACTACGATACCTGTATTTACTTAGGTGAGGTTATGGGTTGTGTTTCTTCTGTTACCGACCTGGCTTATGAATGGTGCATTTTTCTTTCTACCGATGACTACAATACTTTGGTAATGTTTTATAGCTATTTAATGGGTATAAATGTACGGGCTATTTGAGTACGATATTCCCAATGAATATGATATGGTAGAGTGGTGAATCTAGCAGATGTTCATAGCATGGTACTAATGACTCATAGAAATAGAGATATCTAAGGAGTTATCAATTATTTTGCCTAATCGGGTTGTGAGGTTTTGATATTGCATTCTCGATTGAGAAATCAAGTAGTTGTTACTATAAACAGTTGGATTAAGCATTATTTATAAGAAAAGTTATAGTGGTGAATTGAGTGAATTGATCATGTCTTATATCTTTGGCAAGGTACGACATTTGGGTTGACATGGTTATATTGGGGACTGGTGACTTCAAGTTAAGCCAAAAGGAGTAGACTGATATTGAAATGACAAGCTTATGGGTAAAGAAAGTTCCAATGAGTATACCTGTGTGAAGGAAAATAAGTGTACCAAGGAGAAAGTACATATGAGGATTGGTTAATTCAATGATTCGACTATACTAGGAGTTGGAGGTATCACATAGGCAATAATACTAACTTCGTGAAGATTGTAAGGGCTGTTAAGCATGGTAATAGAGTTCGAGGCAGACTATGACTAGCGTACAACTAAGTGGTAATGGCTTTCGGTTAACGGGGTCCAGTATGATGATAACATCTTGTTATTATCTAAGACTATGGCTACCACTACTTGATAAGTAGCGTAGTTTTATGGAAAATTGTATGATATGTTGGAAACCACCTGAGTAGAAATAAAAGAGTATCAACTTATAATGACAGGATTTGTGGAATATAGTTTGGCCCTCAGGATGAAGCGAGAACAAGACTACTTATTCTCAAGGATTTAACTCCAGGGATGTTGGAAAGTTGAGTTTAGATACACGTAACTTCATTGGTCTTGCTCTGAATCATATTAATAGTGTCCGGTGTGCATCAACGGTTTAAGTATGCTTTGAGAGTGAAATCTACAGACTTTTGGCTCTAGTGTTATGGCAAGTTGTATAGTGGTTTCAAATTTTGATAATTGACACAATTTGGGTTCCTAATGAGGGACATGGTAAGATGGACATGTAAGTGTTGGTGACAAGCTAAGGTATGTAATTGCTTAAAATCTTCAAGGTATGGGGGTTGGCTTATATGGTTTGAATCAAAATTCAGGTTTTGCATTGTAACTCTACGTTCATGGTAGTTGGTTTTGTTAAGGTATGAATTCGTAAAGTAAGAAATAATTATTGTGTCAATTGTTGAGTATTTAGAAGGACTTATGCATGGTGTAGCATGTAGGTTTATTACTTTTGATTGTTACAAAGCTTAATAATGTGTTTTAGTTGAGGATTTTGGTTTAAGGTAAAAGGTAACATGGTGTGGATTCTTAGCCAAGAAATAATAATTATAAATGAGTTAAGAAAAGGAACACGAGTCTGGTGCATTAAAGAGTTCGAGCTTTTGGTAATGAGGTCATAAGTATGGGATAAGAGTTTGAATGTCTTGACAATATTGCGCGGTGGATACAAGCTAACAAATGTGAAGGAATAATACCTCAGTTGTAGATCCCTTAGTTCAAAGTTAAAGGTTGTATGGGTTTTAGACTTTGAGATTAGACATTTTCTTTCTGGGTTTCTTAGGGCCCTCCGTCTTCAGAGACAATGCAATATGGGTTGATTCAACATAGATGTATGATAGGTCATCAACAACTTTCTGAAGGTTTGGTTTGGTTTAGTTTAGAAACTGATTTGAAAGTTTTGTTGGAGGTAATATTGATGTTTTCGTTGCTGCCTCGACCATTTTCGAATTCAATTTTTGTTATATTTTGAAAAATGATTTCTTGAGATTTTCAAGTCCAAATTTAACGATTCAAGAAGCTATCTTCAAGAAAATTTCATGGGGAGTCCATTGGTTTGTTATCTTGATTATAAGTTTTATGTGACGTAAATTTGTGACTTTAGCTGCTCTCTCTTGCCAATTTTGGAATGGAATTGTGGTGAATTTTGGGAAATTATTTCATGATCATTTTAGGTCTGTTTTGAGTGATTCAAAATTCTAAATTGTGTGGTTTTCTATGGAAACATAGTGGTATAATCAAAACGTGCTAGGGAACCTTCATTTGAGTTTAAATTCATAAAATATTTGCTACCCTTGCTTAGTTTCAAGCTTTAATGGTGATTTAATTTATTGGGTTGATTTCTCTTGGTTTGAGCATCAATTTGTGCCCCATTTTGGGGTACAACATCAATAATGCATTTAGAACTTTTTTCTGAAGTTGATTTTGGGATTCTTATCACGAGCCCCACAATCCCCTTTTTGACCTAATTTTGGGTCCATCTCTAAAAACTGTAATCTTGGTGTCATTAGCTTCGTAATTTGATTAAGAATTTATATTTGATTATATTCTTACAAATCAAAGAGGCGAATAAAAGGAAAGATTCAAGTTTTAGAGTAGTAGGGTGCGATATCGAGGCAAATGAATTTTTAAAACCCAATAAATTTTGTAGATTACTTGAACTTGCTTTCATATATGTGTTAGGGTGAAATGAGAATAAGATTGGAATTATAATCATGTAAATTGTTCCTAATAAAATATCGGGGTAACAAAAAAATTAGGTCTGATATGATGTTGATCGAAATTGTGAACTCCTTGACTTGAGCTTGATACAAACTTGATGAAATTTTATGGTAGCCAAAATGTGTTGTTGATTATGGAAACTGACTTGGATATACTTGGTCACCAAATGATTCTAAACGTGATAAAAAGGGGTATTGAAATAGAGTTGATTGCTTATATGATGTAAATGATATACTTGTTGATGTTGATATACTATTGATATTGTGATTGTGAATGTGTTATTCCTCTCACTGCATTCTTCGCATTATATTCCTCTCACTGAGTATTTGTACCTGTTTGCTTGCACCATGGTTGTGCTTATGTTATGATGATGAATTGTGTGGATGAGAAGAAATAGGGAATGCTCTACACGTACGTGGAGGAATCATATATATTCAAAAAAAAATAGGAAACGAGCCACATGTCCATGGCAGAATCATATATATTAAGAAGAAATAAGGAACGGGTCACAAGTCTGTGGTGAAAATTGTTGTGAGAAAGATGGAATCAGATACATGGTCCTTCTGAGGCCCCCATGGGTTCTAGTATATTATACAGCGGATATGTATCATTAGGACAGACATGAATAATTATTTGTGGCATGGCATTGCATCTTATTTGTCATCATAAAAATGTGTATATACCCTTGCGTCCTAAAATTGATTTATTTTAGCTTAATATGATTTATTCGATAAAGATGATGAGTATTGATGAAATATATTATGCTATGAACTGTGTAGCGTAGATTGGGCTGATATGTTGTGCATGTTGTAGTTTGAGGAGGTTCGGTTGGGATGGAAGGAGGTTATTATATCCGCTTGATTTATCTGGTTTTCTTTGTTTGCTTGCTGAGTATCTTGTTGTTTGGTACTCACTCCTTACTTCTACACTTCTGTAGGTTCTGATACTAGACTGTGAGTATTCACTTTTCTAACAATCTGAGGCTTCCAGCAGATTGAGAGAGGTAACTATTAATATCTGGCCGACTCTCTTATTCCTATATTTTATGGTTTGCTCCATTCGAGAGCCAAATACATACTCAAGACTTGTATTTATATCTTAGTTCTATTTTAATGGTTTGTACATTTGACAACCAATCTTGGGGGTATTTAAGTTTGATAGACTTACGGTTTTGTTTATTATTTACCTATTTAAACTGTTTCCGCTTAAATTTTCCATAAATATTGGGTTTTAGGCTAACTTGTCCGGTGGAAAAGGACAGGTGCCATCACACCCAAATTTGGATTGTGACAAGTATATAGGACCAAAGAAAGGAGAAGATACTCTCAGATGAAAATGTCATAGCAAAGGTTTTTTCATAGTCAGCTCCGCTTATAAAAAATTGAATCAAATGGGGTCTCAAATCAGTTTCTTACCATGGAAGCTTGTATGGAAAATAAAAATTCCTTACAAAGTGGCAGGGTTCACTTTGCTAGTAGTGCAAGAGGCTGCTCTGGCTCAAGAAAATCTCATGAAGAGGGGCTTACAAATGTGTCCAAGTTGTTTTTTTGGTGAGCAAAAGGCAGAGACAATCAACCATATGTTTTTACATTGTAAAGTGGTTAGCCAGCAATGGAACCTATTTGTTTGTTTCTAAGGCATAAGGTGGACTACACCTGAAAAGGTGGGTCAGGCTCTAGTAAGCTGAAAGGGAGTGGTAGCATAGACAAACACAGATGAAGAATTCTCCAGTAGTTATATGGTGGACCATTTGAAAGGAGAGAAATTCCAGATGTTGTGAAAGTATCAGTAGACCTTTAAATAAGATTAAGATGGAATGCATTATCACTTTTTGTTATTGGTGTAGTTCTGAGTATATAGATGATCTTGTAGAAATTGTAGATATTCTAGGATCCTTGTAAGATGAAATAGGACTTGAGATAGAATTTCTTTTTTAGTGGTTTTGTTGAGCCTACTCAGCTGTATATAGTTCTTTGATATAAATGTTTGGGATACCAGCCTTAATGCTGAAGATTTATATACAAACCTGTTACCTTTGTCAAAAACAATAAAGGGCTTATCTTAGATAGGTAGAAAGTTGGTATGATTTATATCAGATGGGTCAAACAAATGAGCTTCAAAGATTCAACAATGTATAACAAGTCTACTTTTTCTTCTTTTCAAACAAAATTTAAATTTAAGAGAAGTGATAAAAAAAATATTTACTATAAAAACACGATCGTCTAAAGGCACATAATAAATTTACAAAATTTGGGGTATTACATCATCATTGTGGTTCACTTGTTTGTGATGAATGGGTGTTCTAATGCCTGGGCAATAGTCTTAGAGGATCTAACACAAAAATCCTCTCCATCAAATCTTTGAAGTGAGCGAACATCTTTAATTCTTCACTTGAAATTACTAAACTGATATCTTTCATCTTGATGTTGATAATCAGCTTCCTTATAGCCCGCAAGAAAATACAATCACATGCAAAACTTAGAAGTACAATAAAGTTACTACCATTCATTATTATAAAGATTTGTTAATTAGGGATTGAAAAGACGGGCTCAAGGATCTACAAGACATACATTCTTTGTGACAGGATCCTCTTCAGTGGCGAGGAAATTGAAATCTTGGTCAAAATATTGATATGTAAATTCACCCTGTGAAAAATGAAGAACAATGAGTACTACTGTTTCCATAGTAGCTATATCATGTCATTACTCATTACAAACTATAAAATTCGCTACCTAATGCAGTCATCATAAGAGAACTGCCACAAAATATTATTGACCAACCTATGAACTTCAAATCATAAATGATTTTATTCAAAACAGGAAAATATAGAGAAATTCTTAAGACGAACCTTTCTAAGCATCTTCTTCAGAAATGGACCTTTCAGTTCCATATGAAGACGGAAGCATGTCATTATTAGTACGACCTAAAATTAAGACTTTCCCAGCATAAATATCAAAGAAATAGCAATCTACTGACCAAATATCCATCAAATGATCGTATGGCAAGACAAGTACTCCAACAAGAAAAACTACATTAACAAACAAAACCATAAATCCATAAAACTACTTAGGATCAAAACATTGGAGCATCAAACAAAAGAAACAAAGTGAAAGAAAGATCAAAAAATAATAGATGGCAAATCTTGAGAAATGATACTTATTGATCTCGGGGGCATGGTAAAAGCGGCTCACGAGGTATGGAGTAATTTTATTTTTTGCCAGCAAACATAGCATTGCCAAAGTCACAAAGATTCAACTTGTCTTTCGCTTCATTTACCTTAATAATTAAATATAGAAAAGTCATCATAGGTATACAAAAGCAAAGTAATAAAAAGCTACTCTCACCAAATACAAAGTGGGTGAATCAGCAAGCCACTAAAAGATACAATACTCAAAACATTCCACTTACCAAGATGTTGTCAGGTTTAATATCATAATGAAGTACGTTGCAACTCTTTAGATGCTTCAAAGAACTGAAAAGTTGCTTCGCATAAAGCCTCACAATGTCGAGGCTGAGTTCAATGTTGTGTCCAAACTTCTTCTGAAGCTTATGGAGATTCATCCAGAGAGACTCAACTACTAGACAAAGATGATTCCAGTACTTGAAGCTAGAGATTAAATGAACACAGCTACACTTATCTTTAGGATCTGCAGCAACTAGCTTCTTTAATATGACCAACTCTTCCATACCCTCTTTATACTTAATGAGCAGAAACAACAAAATTAGGCCACCAAAACAAGCAAAGTTGACATAGAGTGGAGAAATTAATAGATTAACTCACATTATTTTGTTATTACGAATGATTTTTATTGCTACTTCTGTTAGGTCATCAGATCTAGCCTTCAAATCTTTAGCCCGAGCAACAGTAGAAAACACGCCTTTCTCATGAGCAGAAAGAATCTCATAACCGCCATCAAGAATTTCTCCAAAGCGGTATCCTGCAAAAATCAATGAGAATTAGAACATCAACTAAGATAATAGTTACCAACCATTATCGAAAAAGTTGACAAAAATAGGCAGAAGGATAAAGCTATTTTCTTGAGGTAACAATGTCAACTTGCAGTATGATATATCAAATAAAAAAATGAAGGGATTTTCATGAGCAAATATCAAGTCAGAGGGAGAGAAAAATAAATTTAGAAGTGTCAATATGCTCTAAAGTACAAGCTCCAATAAGAAGGATCCAGGAAAAATGTGAGATGAAATACTTACTATAATATCCTTCTGGATCATTCCAGTTATCATGAAGGCAATTGCACTCGGTCAGCATGCCATCTCCTTTGCCCTACAAAACAGATATAACCAAAAAAACATGAAATATGTTTACTTATTACAGCCTGATTAGATAAAGAATGGACTCTTCATAATCATAATAAATTATTTCCCACAATTCAGTCTAAGCACAAGTACAGAAAACAAAACAATCCTTTTTTTCTCTCACTTATTGGACAGGGTTTTACCTTAGAGCATACAACACAAGGTAGAGGGATTCATAGAATCAATAAAGTTCAAACAATACATGATTTCTAGACATCACATTCTAAACTGAATAGTAATAGCAAAAACTTCCACCAAGTAATTAATACACTCCCACAATATGGACAAAGCAAATAACCTTCAACTAGAAACATAAAAAAAATAAAAGCCATTTTGCAGTCACCACTTCAATAAATGGCCCCATATTTTTATGTTGCATTTTGGGTTCAGTAGGAAAGAAAGGGACATTCACATTTTATTTGAATTAATATAACAATAATAATAACTTACGACGATGTTACCAAGATAGACTCACCATTTTCGAAATGTCAGTAGGTGATTCTCCAAATATATCATCACAAAACATGTCAGACGATCTCTCACTCTGTGAAGTGTTAAAACAGTAAGTCAATCATCAGATAGAGGAAGCCAGCATTTAGGAAAAACACTAAAGGAGAAAAAATCTAAATCAACCTATTGCTTAACTTGGTTGTTATACTCCGGCTGATGTTGTTGGAGATATTCAATTTGTTTAGCAAGCTCTTTCACTAGCTCTTATGTTGGAAACTGTAAAGTAATGAATAATGATCAGAGAATTAAGATGTATTATCAACATGCCAAAGTATTTTAATTTTTATTTTTGAGAATTATCAGCATACCAATGTATTTGACCCCAGTTGCTAGAAATTCAGCTGTTAACTATATTTCACAGGATATTTTCAAAAGTATTCAGTTAAATTCCAGCCTGTTGCTTAACTCTGTCCTCATGCTCCTGTTGATGTTGTCTAAAATTTTCTATTTTTTTAGGAAACTCCTTCGCTAGCTCCTCTATTAAAAACTGCAAAGTATTGACTATGATCAGAAAAAGTAAGCTACAATATCAGTATTTTGAAGTATTATCTCATCGACTAATTTCAAAACAAACCCCTAACATTGTAGAAGGATTACGAGCTCATATAAATTAGTGTTGAAAGATAGGTGGGGGGGAGAAATCACATATTCTAATCTGTGGTTGCTGTTGAAGAAGTTCAATTTATTTCTCAAGCTTTTTCACTAGCTCCTCCATTGAAAACTGCAAAGAAATGACTTATGATCAGAAGAAGTAAGACGCATTATCACCATCCCAAAATATTTAAACCCAATAGGGAAGTATTTCATCAACTAATTTTAAAAAAACCCTAACAAAAGGGGAAAGTATTAAGATCTCCCAGAAATTAGTGTGGAAGATAAACCAAAATAAAAAGAAGAATGAGCATCGCAAGAAAAGAAAAACCCATTTGAATCTTAGGGTCAAGTGAACACACCTACCTCTGGAGTACCCTGTCCTAGTCCAAGAGCTCTAGAAGCCTTCTCATCAGTATTATGACCACCTCGCAAAGGTGATTTCCTAGAAGAAAATGTTGGCTTATCAACATGGACATCTACACCATTCATTGGACCTTCAATGGGCTCTGGTATACACTATATCCATTCGCATGATTCTTAGTAGACTGATCTGCATGAACCTCACCTAATGCCAATAAATGAAAAATATAATTAGAGACCAGAAACTCAATAAGATAGATAGAGAGAGAGAGAGAGACATTCAGAGGAACAACAGAGAAAATAGCTCTGAAGAGGCTTAAGTGCATTTACAATCTTGATAAACTCTTAAGTGGACACTGTATTCAACTCAATATTCTAAATTATATAACATGCACATTAAGAGATCGGATCCAAAATTAAAATGCATTAAGAAAGAAGGAACTTTGCAGTTAAATTGCTTAGAAAAGTGGTGATTAATTAGTCAATAACAACAACATACCCAGTATAATCCTAAAGTGGGATCAGGAGAGGGTAGGATGTACGCCTACCTTACAGGTTCTAGCTTTGTGAGATAGAAAGTTGTTTCATGTAGATTCTAAGATCAAAATAAATTGGAACACAACCAACCAAAGACCCTTCCCTCTTCAGATAGAGCTCTACAATAGGCTAGAAGAAATACAACAAAAACAAAATTGAATTATATTTTTCAAAAATCACATGTCAAATAACTTATCGTTGTCTCCAGATTGAGTAACTTGGTCCTTCTATGAAGGCTGATTCTTATACTTTTCAAGAATAGCTTGCCTGCGTCTTCTGCTCTCCTCCTTAATTCTAGCAAGTTCTTCGTCTTCTTCTTCATGTTGAGCAAGTTAGAAAGCAATTTTTTCCTGATATTCCTCCTATTCAACTTCATCTATACAATGAGAGAAACAAAAACCAGTATTAAAGAAATAGTAAATTAAATACACTGACTAGTTTTTTAATATACACGAAAAATATAGAATTGTCAATACCTTTTGGGTTTTTTACTCTCTGTCTCTTCAGTTTTTTGCTTTTCAGATTATAGGAGATCAACTGTCCTGTCTCTCTCAATGTCAGTCTTATAATGTCTATTACGTCTACGGTAAGCATGACCATCATCGTCAAGGTCATCAGATCTCTGCTTTCTGCTGGACCAATCACTATATCTATCCCTATCCTCCCTACTTGGTCCTCTGCTTTCCCTGTCCCTATTCCTCTCTCCTCACTCTCCCTCTCATATTCATGTTCACCATATCGAGCTTTCTCTCTTTTTCTCTCTCTCCCTTTGTCTCTTTCTCGCTCTTTATCTATTTCTCTCTCACGTCTTCTGTAACTAGAATTTATGGTCAGACTCCAGATTTTCATTGTTTAGTTGTTTAGTTATGATAAATATTATAGAAATATTCTAAATATGGTTGACTATATATTTAGATATTCTAGGTTTTTTATTTCCTTTTGCTTCTTAATTTTTTGTGTACAAATAGGGTTGTAGTCTCTTGTATTTATGTATGAAGAGTATTACCAATTCTCTAGATTTTCTTGAGCTTATCTGTCTTGTTTTGTAATATGGTATCATAGCCTTTACTGATTATCGAAATCCATATCACTCTTAAATTTTTCTCGTGGTATTTTGTTGATACCAATTACTACCTCATCACTTTGTTGGGTCTCTTCTGTCTTTCATTTTTTTATTGACATCAATTTCTTGAGCGAATATCAGGGACAAGAATGATATTTCTCCACCTATTTCTGTTGTTCTCAATGGATCTAACTATCGTCATTGGTTTGAGGCAATGCATAGTTTTTTAAAAGGGAGAAAGTTGTGGTGATATGTCAGTGGTGATTTAACCTGTCCAAAGCAAAGTGAGATTGAAACGGATGAAAATTTTGCTGATCGTTTGAAAGATTGGGATAGCCAAAATCATCAGATCATTACGTGGCTTCAAAATACTTCTGTTCTAAGTATTCATCTCCAATTTGGATAGTTTGACACTGCAAAAGAGGTATGGGATCATCTCCTCAACGATATACTATTTCTGATCTTTCTCATCATTTTCAATTGATGAAGGAGATAGCCAGCTTGAAACAAGAAAAGGGGCAACCTATTTATGAATTTCTCTCAAAGATGGAATCCATAGAGAATCAATTGACCTTGACCTAACCAGCTCTTAAAAATTCTGATAATGCTACCAAATTTTTAGCTTACCGCAATAATGATAAATTGATTTAATTCTTGATGGCTCTTATGATGATTATGAACCAACCCGGGCTGCATTACTTAACTAACAACCATTGCCAACTCTTGAAGATGCTCTTCCACGCCTTAAATCTAAAGAAACTCATTTGGATCTTACGCGACCAGTGGTTAATTTAGTTTTTGATGCCACCAACAGGATTGCCCAGTTATTAAATATAATAAATATAAGAAAAAGGGCCATATCTCTAGGAATTGTCCTCCAATTTGCAGGTATTGCAAAAAGGAATATCACTTGATTGATAATTTTCCTGCTCGTCCTCAGAACAAAAATCAATCTCGTTTGAATCAGCCGTCAAATCTAGTTCTTGCAGTAACCAACAATTCTGGGACTTTATTAGTTGACCTTCAATATCTCTTTAGTCAACTCCTCTCTTAAACTGGTAACAACCCTGCAGCTCTAGTTACTCCTTTAGGTAATTCATCTTGGTACTTTGATTCAGCATGTTATAATCACATGACATATTCTTTCAAGATTTTGTTTGACCTGACTGCGCTCTCTATCCCATCATACATTCATACTACGAATGGATCCAATATGAATGTTAGTCATAAAGGATCTATTTCTTCATCAGATCTCTCTTTTCCTGATACTTTACTTATTCCAAATTTAAATTTTAATCTTATATTTGTCGGACAATTGTGTGATTCAGGATATGATGTAAATTTTTATTCTCATGGTTGTCGAGTGCAGGACTTTCAGATGAGACAAATTAATGGGAAAGGCCGTAAAGTTGGGCTACACAGGCAATGAAACAATGCATTGAATTTGACTGAAGCAACTTATTTGGTCCTATTCTCCTATGTCTCGATTATGTGCTGTTTCTTCTACTTTTCCACTATCGTTATGGCATCAACGTCTTTGTCATTGTTCTTTGAGTAAACTTCTCCCTTTAGTTTCTAATGGGTTGTTAGGTCATGTTAATGAGAAATTTTTGGATTGTACTGCTTGTAAACAAGCCAAACAACCTACTTTACCATTTAAAAATTGTGTTTTTATTTCATATTTTTCTTTTGATTTAATCCATTTTGATGTTTGAGGTCCCTCTCCTGTACCGAGTATGATTGGATCGCAAAACTTTATCAGTTTTATCGATGATATTTCTCAATTTACATGGATATATCTTATGAAAAATCATTCAGAATTACCTCAAATCTATATTAATTTTGCCAATATGGTTAAAATTCAATTTGATAAAATTATCCAAGTTTTTTCATCATGACAATGCTATGGAATATCGTGATTCTAATCCTTTGAATTTCTTGTCTGAAAATGGTACTCTTTCTGAATTCTATTGTCCCGGTACCTCACAACAAAATAGATGAGCAGAATGCAAGCATCGTTATATCCTTGTTTCTATTCGGACCATGATTATTTTTTCATCTTGTCATGAGCACTTTTGGGGTGAAGCAGCTATTAACGCAGTATTTACTATCACCAGAATTCCATCGTCTGTTCTTGGAAATATGTCTCCTTATGAACGACTTTACAAGGAAGCTCCGGATTACACATTACTTAAAGTATTTGGTCGTGCTTGTTTTGTGCTTCTTCAACCAAATGAACACACAAAATTAAGACCTCGTGCTCAAGTGTTTTCTTTCTGGGATATGGGATAGAATATAAAGGTTACCGTTGTTGGGATCCTGTATCAAATCGTATTCGTATTTCTTGGCATGTCGTTTTTTGGAACATAATAGATTTTTCTCGCTATCAAAGTTTGAGTCTATTCTATTAAGCCAAGGGTCATTCTTTTCTAATCTTTCTTTTAAGATTTTTCAAAGTGATCTTGATGCAGGTTCATCTGGTGATTCAGACATTGCACCCTACGGTTCAAACATTTTCTCTGATGAAGGCCCATCTGATGGTCCAGTTCATTAAAATAGTACAATGTACAGTTATCATGATGAATCTCCAATGGATAGTTCCACACTTGATACAAACGTTGGTACCGAGGTAACCTCATCTTCTCTTCTTCCTGATAACACTTCATCTACACATCCAGAAAGAGAAAAAATATCCTCATAGTTATCTTCATGATTATTAGTGTTATTATACCATGCTTAACTTACATAAGCCTGGTACATATAAAGACGCATCCAGTGATCCTTGTTGGCAGCAAGCTATGAAAGAAGAACTACATGCCTTTGAGAAAACTCATACTTGGGACTTAGTTGACCCTCCTTCTGATAAAACTCTTGTTGATTGTAAATGTATCTACAAGATTAAGACACGATCTGATGGCTCTATTGAAAGATACAAGGCTCGATTGGTTGCTCGAGGATTCACCCAAGAGTATGGTATTTATTATGAGGAGACCTTTGCTCCTGTAGCTCGTGTTACCTTTGTTCGCTCCCTTCTTTCTATTGAAGCAGCTAAACAATGGGGACTTTCTCAAATGGATATCAAAAATACTTTTCTTAATAGAGATTTGGAGAAGGAGGTTTATATGAAACCACCTCCAGGATACAATTGTCCTCCAAATAAGGTATATTGCCTTCGTCGTGCATTGTATGGTTTTCAACAAGCTCCACGATCTTGATATGCCAAGTTTAGATCAACATTAAGCAAATTGGGATTCTCTTCTAGCCCACGTGATACTGCTCTTTTTGTATGCAAGACAACAAAAGGTATTGTTCTTTTGATTCTTTATGTGGATGATATGATTATTACTGGTGATGATACTGCTGGCATTTCAGAGGTTAAAGAATTTTTAAGTACCAGTTTTGAGATGAAGCATTTGGGGTCTCTTAACTATTTCTTGGGCCTAAAAGTTCTCACATCAGATAATGAGATTTCTCTATCTCAAGTTAACTATGCTTCTAATTTGTTATCAAAAGTAGGTATTAGTGACAATAAAACTGAGAGCACACCTCTTGAGCCTAATGTGAGGTTTTCTCCTATCGATGGTATTTTATTTTCTAATTCCACTCTTTATCGAACACTTGTAGGTAGTCTTATCTATCTCACAATTACTTGTTCTGATATTGCTTATGTTGTTCACATAGTTAGTCAATTCATGGTTGCATCTCGTTCTACTCATTATGTTGTTGTTTTGTGAATTCTTGGTTATGTCAAAAGCATTATGTTTCATGGACGTCACTTTTCATCTGATTCATCTCTTGAATTAAAAGCATATGCTGATGCTAGTTAGGGACGTGATCCAATTGATAAATGTTCTGCTACTGGTTATTGTATTTTTCTAGGAGTTTCTCTTATATCGTGGAGAAGTAAGAAATAAACCTTAGCATCCCAATCAAGTACTGAATCATAATATCGAGCACTTGCCGATACTACTCCTGAGATATTATGGCTTCGTTGAATATTGGTTGACATGAGTGTTCCTCAATCTTCTGGCACTACATGTTATTGTGATAATCATAGTCCCATTTAGATTGCTCATAATGATGTATTTCATGAGCGTACAAAGCATATTGATATCGATTGTCATTTTACTCGTTAGCACATTGATCTTGGTGCCATTCGATTAGCTTCTATAGGGTCTTCAAATCAACTAGTTGATGTTTTCACCAAGCCTCATCTTTCTAGACGTTTTCAAGTTTCGGTGGCCAAACTCAATCTGATTTCTTCTAAACCATCTTGATTTTGAGGGGGGGTGTTAAGTTGTTAAGTTATGGTAAATATTGTAGAAATATTCTAAATATGATAGACTATATGTTTAGATATTCTAGGTATTTTATTTCCTTTTGGTTCTTAATTTCTTGTGTACAAATAGGGTTGTAGTTTCGTGTATTCATGTATGAAGAGTATTATCAATTCTCTAGATTTTCTTGTGCTTCTCTGTCTCGTTTTGTAACATCCATGTTGATAGTCCCTAAAATGTCCATTTCTATCATCATCCAAGTTACTTGTATATCTTCCCCTTTCCATCTCATAAGCATCATCTTGCTTGTGAGACTAACGGACTACTCCGAAATACTTTCGGATTGCAATCCTCTTCTATGGGACTTGTTAACTTGTCCCTCTTTATTATAAGAAGACCTATGCCTTTTCCCAGATTTTCTTTGATCCTCCAAATCACTGGCATCATAGTCATACTTGGACCCTATGTGGTTTAGAATCCAGTTCATTATGTAACTGGAATTTTGTCCATGAGCTTTGAACAATTCGTATACAAGAAATATGTACAGGATTAAAACATAAATGTAATTTATTCAGACAAGGTTTGATTTTAACAAATCACAATCATACAAAAAAATTTAGTAAGGAAAAGTCTCATAAATACCCTTTGAGAAAAATGCTCATAAGTATCCCTCTTTTATTTTTTAGTCTAAAAATTCTCTTAGTTTATTTTTTGGCTCAAAAAATATCCCGAATTTATTGGAAATGGTTCAAAAATACCCCTTCTCCGTATTTTGGTCAAAAACACCCTCAACCTTTGTTATTGGTTCAAGAATATCCCTCATTTCACCTTTTAGTCTAAAAATACCATCAACATTTGTTATTTATTTATATTTGTATATCTAATATTTATGATTTTAATATCGTTTAAACTTTTACCGTATAAAATAATTTTATTATTTGAACTAAATTAAAACTTGTAAACAGTAAATTTTTACCCGACTAAAAGATTAAAATAAATTAGAGAACTTCTACTTAAAATTTGAATCAATAAATAATTACATATTTATTTTTAGTATTGAGGATAAATCATCAAGTCTATGAAATATCGATTAGAATGTGTAATCTCCAATATAATTTTTAATCGACTAAAAAAATTAGTAAATTGACATCTTATTAGAAAATCTTCTACTTATAATTTGAAACAATAAATAATAATTTTTTTAGTGTTGAGAATAAATTTCTAAGTTTATAAATATATTAATTAGCCAAATTTTTTCCATTTTCCTTTAATCTCTGTTATTAAAAAGTTTGATAACATAAAGAATTTATTTTTTATTTCAAATATAGTTAGACTTAAATATTTTAAATATTTTGGGATGAGCTAATAGTAAGAATTTAAATAAATAAAAAATTATATTTTAGAACAAATAAAACAATTAATTAATTAGTAATAGAATTTAATTTAATTAAATTTGGATTGATGGTACTTTTAGACTAAAAGATGGAAGGAGGGGTATTTTTGAATTAAAAACAAAAGTTGAAGGTATTTTTAGACCAAAAGGTGGAGATCGACTATTTTTGAGTTATTTCCACTAGATTAGGGTATTCTTGAGCTAAAAAAATAGGTTGAGGGTATTTTTATACCAAAAGATGGAAGAATGGTATTTATGAGCTTTTTTCCATAGGTGAAAGGTATTTAGGAGCCTTTTCCGTAAAAAAAAAATTTCCCTAAAATTTATATAGCTATATACATATTTCATGCAATATTTATATATGAAAATTGTGGGCAAAATTTGAAGCGTGATTTTACATGCATTTTGAAAAAATATTGTTATGTTTGATAAACAAAAACTTATACTACATTTGATAATCATGGATTATATATATATAGTTGTTAAGAAATTAAATTTCTACTCATACAGTAATAAATATTACCATCATAGAAACAATTTTACATCTATAAATAACAATTGTCTTAATATAATTTTACATTATAATATTCAAAAAAATGGTATTAAATTTCAAAACTATGTTTGTTTTTAATTTTGTCCTTCCTCCTTTTACATTTTTCAATTGACTTGATATCTTTTTTTTTATCTTTTTTTTGTTATGAATTTTCTTCTTATAATTTCCACTCTAATTTGCCTCCCCGTAAGAAAATATTTGTAAGATTATATTTCTTTTATTTATTTTGGTTCAAAATAAGTATTGCTTTAGAAAATCAAGAAAGCATTTAAAAAAATTATTAATATTATTGGAAGTCAATTTTATTTTTTTTGCAAATTGTCTAAATATTTTCCTCCTTTTGTGATGATAGTTTCTTCTTTTTATTGGGTCATAGAAAAAAATATCTTTTGATATTTAAAAATATTGACTATAAATTTCCTATATCACCTTTCATGAGATGATTATAATTACACGATTATATATGAATTATTTAAAAATACATATTTTAGAAGTTTTCATTGTTAAATTCCGTGCTCAGCTAAATATTGTCACATAATTTGAAACATTTATAGTAATATAAGTTTCTCAAAAACATCAAAAATAAATAGAATGAATAAACCATTTTTGAGGTTTTCGAACTAAAATTATATTTTTTATACATATATTTCTATTTCTATTTTTACTTTAATTAAAAGGAAATAAAAAGGTGTAAAACCTAAAGAATTTCAATACAACAACATGGGTGCTGTTTTTTCTTCAATCTTGAAAACTAAAGAGATGTATGTGCATGTGAAAGATTTCTCAAATACGTCCATGTAATATTGCTTATGTTGATTGTGAATAATAAGATTTTTAAAAAAAATATTAACAAACATGAAGTTCCAGCTTGAGCAACGAATCTCAACATTCTATTAAATTACTTCCTTCATCCATATTTACTTGTTTATATTTAACTTAGTACATTCCTTCAAAAATAATAGAAAAAATATTATATCACTCTTGATTATTATAAATCATCAAAAAATAAATTATAAATAACTAGTACTTAATAAAAAAAGATAAGATATATATTTCTAAATTGATCAAGTAAAAATGAATGCATATTTTTTTAATATAATAAATAAATAAAAATAGACACAAAAGTATTTGTCAAGTAAGGTGACTATCCAAAGAAATAAAAAAAATGAGAAGGTTAAAGAGCCATAAAAAGGAAAGTTCAAAAGAACAGGCCTAACAAATGAATCAGTCATAGAATAAGGGGAAAAATAAAATCAGATAAAAGTAGATAATTGAGTTGTTAAAATGTCTAATAAATTGGTCATGGCTTTGGTATGTAATAAATATTCGTAAAAAGAACAAGATTGTGTATCTGTTAACTACAGCGGAAGATCAATGATATCTTTATTGAGGAATTGCTCCAAATCGAATCTTGAATCTCAAGAAAACAAAGTATAATACCACAAACTAAATATCTTTTATGTTGGATTGTTTGATGTCAACATTGAGAAATTAAAGATTCTGGCTTTTCCATTTTTTTCTTCCTTCTCGTTCTTTTTTCTTGTTCTTTTCTTTAAGGGTGCAAAGCCATTTTAAAAGGGAGTGGATACTACGGTTGAGCAGTTACCATGTAACTGTTCTCACACCGTTTTTCAAGATTGAGTTTAACCCCTTTTCAGAAAATACATTGGGTTGGATTGGGTTCACATAGGCGACCCATGACCCAAAATCTTACCTCTCCCACTTTGCACATGGGGGACAAGACCCAAGCCAATTTGACATCAATTAGACAATCAATTCATACAGTAAATAGTTTGTGTGGTCGGTGAGCATCGAGAGCTTACCTATAAGGTTTTAAATGCTTCGTATAGGAATTCAATCACATATGGAAAGAATTCGCTACTAATATGAGGATATTATTACTCACAATACCTCAGACTTCATTCAATACTTTAGTAGTTACTTATTTGATCCCTCGCCATTTTAAAGAGGTGAACTCGAGTTCATGTTTAACTTTATATACACAATTACATTCGAGTGTAGTGATCGGCTTGTGTATACAAGTTAAATTATTGATTTTAATCGTCTTCCATTTCTACTTGAATCTATCTATTCCAAATCAACAGCTTTCCTAAACATGCATTACATTGCCGAATCACTCATGGCTATTAGTCACATGCTAAAATAGCAACATTGATCGAAGCTTAAAGAAATAATAAAAGGTCAAAGGATATTCTAATGAAAGTTAATTTAACTTTTCAGGATCTCACACAATGAAAAAGAAGGGAACCATTCTTTCATTAACCCATTGATCGCTTAACACACGTGGTATGAAACACATTCTACAATGTTTACAACTTATACTGGTGCATGCGTCTCATTATTTTAATCATCCAATATCGTACATACCTTGGTCTGGACACCTCTAAATGTCTAACCCGACTTTCTCTCTTCAATGATGCTCAAATTCATTTTCTTGGAGAAACTCTTGTCTGGCTTATTAAAACAAGTCATAATATGATAGTGGAAATCATCTCTTTACGTTCTCCAATGTAAGAGGCGATTGCTTTGTGAGAGAGTCAATCTCGCAACTTGTCTAACACACTTTATTTCTAAACATTATCACATGCATATGAGATATGAATATAAACTCAATAGTCTTATATTGACGAGAATATTATAACAATCAATTTGTTTTACAATATATAAATATCATCATATCCTACGCAAACCTAGAGCCTTAACATGTTTCTCAAACAAGTCTCCAGATATCGCTTTTGTAAAAAGATCAGCTATCATTTCACGAGTAGGAATATATTATAAATTTATTTCTCTACTTTCTACTATGTATCTCACAAAGTTATATTTGATGTGATACTTAGGATCCTTCATATATACGATAGCTGTCTAACTGTCACAATACAAAATCACGGGACCCTTAGAATTCTTTGCAATATTCAAATGCTCAAAGAATCTCTTTAACCAAACAACTTGTTGTACTACATATGCACAAGCTACGCATTCAGATTCCATGGTTGATAGAGTTGTGCAAGTTTGTTTCTTACTTTTCCACGAAACAGCACCACCATAGGCTTACAACTATTCATTTGAAAAGGTTCCAATATTTTCTTTATGTATGTTTCTTGTGATAAACTCAAAAATTTCTTGGAACGATTTCTTTGGATCTTAATACCCAATATAGAGTCTGCTTTAGCCATATCTTTCATGTCAAATGAATTTGAAACCATAACTTAACAATTTTTACATGCTCCAAATTATTTCCACCTAATAAAATATCATCCACATAAAGACAAAGAATTAGAAAATTTTTATTAGACGTTTTTACATAAATGCAATGGTCTTCATAGATCATGGTGAAATCAAAAAAAATTACCTCCTTATGAAATCTTAAGTACCACTGCCTTGAAGATTGCTTTAGGCCATGAATTGATCTTTTCAATTTACAAACTTTCTTTTCTTGGCCTTTAACAACGAAACCTACAAGTTGTTCCATGTAAATTTTCTCATTTAGTTCTCCATTGAAAAAAACAGTCTTTACATCCATTTGGTATAATTATAGATCTAAACGTGCACCAATAGCCAAAAGTAATTGTAGAGAGGTAAACTTCACAACTGGTGAATTTTTTTTCTCATAATCTATTCCAACTTCTTGAGTAAAACTTGTTGCCACCAATCGTGCTTTGTGTCTTTCTATTGACCCATCTAATTTGCGTTTAACCTTGAGAATCCATTTATTCTCAATAGCTCTACAAACCTGCGGAAGATCAACTAGATCCCAAACTTTGTTAGTTTTTATGAACTCTAATTCTTCTTTCATCGCTTTTAACCAGTCATCTTTTTTAGGGTTCAATAAAGCCTCAGTCACATAATTAGGTTCATCTAATTCTGTCGGAGATACCAAGAAAACATAACTCACAATATCATAAGATCGTTTAGGTACACTCTTTCTTATACTCTTATGTAGATGAAGTTCAGATTCCTCTATAGGATTTTGAGATTCAAAACTCTCACTTGGACTAGGAATCATTTCTTGATCCACTAATTCATCAAGTATGTCCAATGAGATTATCTGATCTTCTGAATTCAACATTTCATAGAGAGGCTCACATTCATTTATTTCACCCTTTTGGAAAAAAATATTTTTCATAAATCTGACATCTCGTGATACAATTTCGGTAATACTTTCATCCTCCAATTCATCAATGAATACATACCCTTTGAATTGTTATGAGTAACTTATAAAGATACCTTTATTTCTTTTTGGACTTAGTTCACCAAACTTATCGAAATGATCTTTAATATATGTAGCACAACCCCAAGATCGTAGATCATTCAGATTTATTTATGACCAGTCCAAAGTTAATAAGGAATTGAAGATACTGATTTGGAAGGCACTTTATTCAATATGTTGATCGCAATCAATAATGCATCTCCCCAAAAAGAGATGGACAAATTTGTTTACGTCATGATCTTGTCATATCCTATAATTTTCTATTTCTTCTTTCAGCTACACTATTTTTTTGAGGTGTATAAGAAGTAGTTAATTGTCTGATAATTCTCTTTTCAGTACATAATTCTTCAAATTATTTTGACAAATATTCACATCTTCTATCGATTCTTAAAGTCTTTATGCTTTTATCTGATTGATTTTCAACTTCTTTCATATATCTTTTAAAGCACTCAAGTGCTTAAAATTTATGGAAAATCAAAAGGACATAACCATAGCGTGTGAAATCATCAATCAATGTAATGAAATATGTGGCACCAGACCTAGCTCTCACATTTATTGGACCACAAATATCAGAATGAATTAATTAAAGTGGGAACTCAACTCTTTTAGCATTATCAAATAATTTACGTGTAATCTTTCCAGCAAGACAATTTTCAAAAATTTGCATATCAATTTTAGAGAAAGGTCCTAAATGTCCTTGCTTTGCTGATCTTTTCATTCGATCTTGCCCTATGTGACCTAATCTTGCATGCTAAGTAATAACATCAATATCATTGTTACTAGAATAACATGTCATTACATAACGGTCAACATAATAGTAATAAGTTGAAGGGTTACAATCTAAAATGGTAAAACAATCATAATGAAGTCCAAACCATATAAAATATTATCTATAATTATTATAATACCAGTGCGACTAAAAAAATCAAAACCAACATCTAGAAGAACAAACACAGATACTAAGTTTTATCGAATCTCTGGAGCATATAGGACGTCATGCAACATTAAAGATCGGTAACCATGCAAGTCCACTTTGCAATTGCCTATCCCTTTGACTTCTAGTCTAGAATTATTTCCTACATAGATCCACTTTGATCCAGGTGAAACTCGACGAAACTCCAAAATGCTTATCGATCTTCACTCACGTGGTCGGTGGATCCTAAGTCTACAATCCACATAGGATAAGATTCAGTTAGTAAAGAAGTGCTTGAATCATATGTAGCACTCAGAGATGCATTTAGAAATGCTATCTTTTTTGGTTCGATACATTCACGAGCAAAATTTCCTAGAACTTGGCAATTGTAGCACTTCATTTTGCTCGTCTCTCTTCTTGAAAAATCGTTTTCCCTTCTCCAGTCTTTTCATTCTCCCCATTTTTTCCCTATTTTTTTGTGCTTGAAGCCTGAAGACTTTGTACCACTTGACTCTGCTACAAAGGCATTAGAAGCAATTTTAGCAACACAAAGCCGCTCATTTTACAGTTCAACATGACAAGCATCATCATAGAAGATTTTGATACTATCATTATGGGTCAAGTTAACCTTCAAATGTTCCTAGTTATTAGAAAGAGATCAGATTACTGTTTGAACTTGTTGATCATATGAGAGAACAAGACCAGTACTTTTGAGTTGGGTTATCATATGTAATATCACCCTAAGGTGTTGTTTGACATTTTGATCATGACGTTTTTTGTAAGTGTCAAATTTGATAGTCAACTGTTAGAGGCGAGTCACATATGTACCCTCATATGTTTCTCACAGATGTTCCCACATAGCATGAGCAATTGAGAATTCCTCACATTCATGTATGAGGTCATCAAGAACAGAACTAACTATTATTCCATGTGCAGTGAAATTATCCTTTTCCCAAGCTTTATAAGCTTCAAGGTCTCTTCTATGTTGTGCAGTATTATCCTATTCTGGTTGATTCAAAACATGATTTATACCTTTGACAGTATTTTTCTCTTTCAGTACATACCATATTTTATGACTTCAAATGTCGTAATTATCACCGTTCAATTTTTCATCTTTGTTCAAGTCAGCAATTTTACTTTTTGATGACATGTCTGTATTAAGAGACAATCAAGCAAGTTTATTTATCAATTATGCATGAGACATACACATTCAAGCAAATCAATTCTTATGAAGGTTTCATATTTAGTGTAAAATCAAAAAGACATGTAAGCATCCAATCAAAATCTACTAACTAAATATTTAACCAAAATAAGAAACTAATTTCTTAATGTGTATTTTAATACTTTAAAGACTATAATCACGAAGATTTTTAAGTCTAATAATTTACATCATTCTATAATGCAAATAGGATAAAAGTATATATATTCATATTAAATATAAACAAAGGTGTTCATTTAAGAATATGTAAAAATATAACAAGAAATTAAATATTAGACTTTGTTTTTATGGGATCACGCTGGCCATGTAGCTTTTATAGCCACTATGAACCTCCATAATAATTCATTAGGCCCAAACTCGTGATAGATGTCTGCTAGTTTATTCTTTCAATAATCTCGTAATGAACTATACAAAATATCTAATCCAACTCAATCCTCAACATATATGTAACAATCATATATCTCATTAATTTTAATCCAAAACGGATTGAGAAAATTTGGTAATTGGTCATATAAGTTCATTTTAATATTTTTGAACTTTTGATAAAGCCTTCTTCCTTTCCTTTTACATGCTCTTTTATCTCTATTCAGATTTTGCGGTATCCTTGTGTCACTTCTTATGATTTTAGGCTCTGAATCTAAATTATTTTTTATTTTGATTCTTTTGCATCACAATCTTCTATGATTTCTTTTTTCTCCTCTATCAATAGCACTCACACATGGAGAAATATGAGAAAGTTCCCGTTCATCCATATCTGAAATGAAAATAAGAAATTAAAAATATGGTTAAAATCATTTAATGTAACAATGAATGTCACAAATTTCTGGTAGAGGGCAAAATCAAAAACAAACAATTTAAGGCTTAGGAAATAAAATTTATTTAAAACCAATTTAATGCACATAATAAATTATAATTTATTTAAGAGGATTCATAACCCAACTGAACAAAATAAATAAATTCATTTTTTTTTGAAAAAAATAAATCAACGTAGTACATTAAAGTACTCTCTCCTTGTTCATATGCAATTAAATGCTAGTACGTTTTGAAAAAAAAAAAAAGAATACTGCATCTACTTCACATATCTTCAAAAAAAGAAAAACAAAAAACAATATCCACAAAAAAGACACATCCCCATATCCTTTTCTTTTCCTATTCTCCATACAAAAAAGAAATAATTAAAGGGAGAGTCATAATGGGTTTGTTCATTTTTACATTAAACATATATATAATAACATCTTCTTCTCCACGTAACAAATCACTTCACCATTACAGTTCACTTTCATGAACAATCTTTTTATAAAATCATTTTTATACATTTCAGGAGAGACCCATCAGTAGAAAACACATACTTGATCTGATTTAGATCAAGAAAAAAAAATCAGGGTCGATTCTTGGCTGATCTGAATTTGTTCTTTTTCCTTTGAACAGGTGAGTACAAACAATTTCATCTTTTGTTCCAAGAAAACATTCATACAGATTCGAAATAATATTTGCCAACTAATTTCGTTTACAAAATTTTTCGATAGATATGAAAACACAAAAACAGTCTCTTATTTTCAAGTATAAATAATGTGAAACTGAAGCAATTATAACCACGCTTTAATACCAATGTAATTGTTGACTAGAAGGTATGGTTAGTCAAGCTAATGGTAGTTAAGCTAACAAGATTAGTTAGTTGTTGTTAGAAGTTAACTAACTAGTTAACAGAATTAGTTACAAATACTGTTAGAATGTGTATGTGTACAAATATACACAATACACTATATATGCACATATACATGTAGTTGGAATGAAAGAATACAGAAGAAGATATTTTTCTTTCTCTTTCTACTTCTCTCTAAACTCTGAACTCTCTTCATCTCCTTCACCTCTGGTTCGTCTCTTCTTTCTCCATTAATGGAGCTCTGAGAACCTCCATTAATGGAGTTTTAGCATGGTATCAGAGCTTGCACGACGATCTACGAAGTGCGACAAACTCCTGCTGAGATTCAAAGCCGAGGAGCACTAGAATCGCAAGTCAGCGGCGAAACAAACAAAGGAAATGGTGATTACAACCGGATTTGAAGATGGATCTACAGAAACTAGCAACCAAAATGCAAACGAGGCAACTCGATTCAACATTCCAGTGATAGATCATAACCATCCGCTCTATCTTCAACCTAGTGATACTCCAGGTAGCTCACTGATCTCCGTGCAGCTCACCGGTTCAGAAAACTACGCAATATGGAGTAGGTCCATGCGTATTGGACTGCTAGGTAAGAGTAAGTTAGGGTTTGTGGATGGTAGATATCCTAAGTCGAAATTTCCATCTGAATACTTTGATATTTGGGAAAAATGCAACGCAGTAGTGTTGTCCTGGATTATGAACCCTGTAAGGTCAGACCTACTTAGTAGTGTAGTATACAGTGAAGACGCTCACAAAGTATGGTGTGAGTTAAAAGAGAGATTTGATAAAATCAATGGAGTACATGTATTTCATCTTCACAAAGAGATTCACAGCCTAAATCAAGGAACAATGTCAGTGACAAATTACTACACCACACTTAAAAGTCTGTGGAACGAGTTCAATTCCATCATGCCTTGTCCAGGATGTTCATGTGATGAGTCCAGAAAGTTTAAGGAGCACTGTGAGTATCAAAGGTTACTCCAGTTCTTAATGGGGTTGAATGAATCATACTCAGCTGCTCGAGGTCATATTCTACTTCAAACTCCTATCCCAAATCTAAACAAAGCTTTCTCACTCATTCTAGATCATGAGAGCCAGAGAAGCCTAACCAATTCAGAGGCTACTCTTCACAGGAGTATTGAAAGTGCAGCCTTGTTCAGCCAGAAAGCACATACTCATGGGAATGGAAACTTTGGAAGTGGTGATGGTAATCCAAACAGAGGTCACTATGACTCTCAATACAAGCCACAGGTTCAGAGAACTCAGAAAGTTGTATGTGAAGTGTGTGGATACAGGGGACACACTAAAGAGCAGTGCTTCAAGGTTAAAGGCTATCCTGTGGGGTGGAGATCAAAGAAGAAAGGTGGAGGCCAGAGCTCTTATGCTAATCAAGTTGAAGTATCTCAATCGACTAACAATGGCCTGCTCTCTCTGAGTCCTTCAACTTCATCACCTGCCACTTTTTTCACACAAGATCAATATCAACAAATCATTCAGATGTTGACAAAAGGAAGTGAGAATGCAGTGGAACATGTATCTAAAGCAGCCTCAGCAGGTAGTACCTTATCTGCCTTAGTATCCAAATATGTGCCTTTGGACTGGATAATAGACACTGGAGCTACAGATCACATGACAGCTAGTCTTGATGTGTTTGATGCAGTTCAACCTGTGCCTAACCCTGAGAGAAAAGAAGTTCACCTCCCTACTGGTAATGTAGTATCAGTCTCACACACTGGGAGCACAAAAGTACTTGGTAGCCAAAGTATTAGTAATGTGTTGTTTGTTCCAGACTTCAAGTGTAACTTGTTGTCTGTGTCAAAACTAACCAAGGAACTTCAATGTATGGCAGCCTTCTTTCCTGACTTTTGTATTTTTCAGGACCTCTCAAGTGGACTGGTCAAGGGGATTGGTAGAGAAGATCAAGGTCTCTACATCCTCAAAGAAAATCTCATCAGCTCAGCCTTTCTCTCCTCTGCACACTCAACACATACTGCCTCCACTTCAACAAATCAATCTGAATCTTTGTGGCATAGAAGATTAGGCCATGCCCCTATAGACTTAATAAAGAAGTCATCTAGCCTCGATATAGTTCTTACTACAGTAAATTTACCTTGCACAGTGTGCCCCTTAGCTAAACAAACTAAACTGCCTTTCCCAACTAGCTCCTCTGTCTCTACATCTATATTTGAGTTAGTTCATTGTGATATTTGGGGCCCTTACAGAGTTCCCACTCATTCTGGTATGAAATACTTTGTGACATTAGTGGATGATTTTTCCAGATTTACTTGGTTGTTTCTTATTTCCTCCAAAGCTGATACTATAGTGGTGCTGAGAAAGTTCTTTGCACAAGTTCATAATTTTTTCTCTACTACTATTAAAACCTTCAGAACTGACAATGGGAGTGAGTTCCTTAGCCATGACTTTCAATCTCTACTATCCACTCTTGGTGTCCTTCATCAAAGTTCATGTGTCTACACCCCTCAACAAAATGGGGTTGCTGAAAAGAAGCATAGAACAATTCTAGACATGGCTAGAGCAATCAGGTTTCAAGCTAGTGTGCCTCTGAAGTTTTGGGGTGAGTGTGTCACTACTGCTGTGTATCTTCTGAACAGACTTCCCTCTAAACTCCTTCACTATAAGTCTCCTTTTGAAATGCTTCACTCTTCACCTCCTCCTCTCTCCCATATCAGAACATTTGGGTGCCTGTGTTATGCAGCCTGTCCCAAGATTTCAGACAAATTTTCCCCCAGGGCTATTCCTGCAGTCATGATGGGCTACTCCCTATCCCAAAAGGGCTATCTCCTCTATGATATGCACTCCAAATCTATGTTTGTTAATAGAAATGTAGTGTTCAAGGAGGATATCTTTCCCTTCAAAGACTTACAAGTGTCCTCTAATCCCTTGTTTCCAGTTGTCACTATCCCTTCTCCCCATATTGCCTCTCCACCTATGCCACTACCCTCCTTGCCACCTCCTTCCTCATGCCCTGTTCCTGCTCCTCCTTCCTCACCTCCACCTCCTAGGAGGTCATCTAGACAAACCCATCCTCCCTTATGGCTTCAAGACTTTGTCACTGCCAATCATGGTGTCTCTTCCTCCTCTTACCCAATATCTGACCATGTGTCTTATACCCATCTGTCTCCCCCACTATGCTCATGCTCTGGCTGCCTACTCAGCTACAAGAGAACCTACCTCCTACTCTGAAGCCTCACTTGATCCTAAATGGATCCAGGCTATGGAACTGGAGATTGCTGCCCTGCAAGATAATCACACTTGGAGTGTGGTTGATCTGCCCCCTGGTAAGAAACCCATTGGCTGCAAGTGGGTCTACAAAGTCAAATATCAGGCATCAGATGAAGTTGAGAGATATAAGGCTAGGCTGGTGGCCAAAGGGTATAGCCAGCAAGAGGGGCTTGACTATGGTGAAACCTTCAGTCCTGTTGCAAAAATGGTTACAGTCAGGTTTGTCATTGCTTTGGCTGCTTCCAAAGGCTGGTGTCTTCATCAAATGGATGTTCACAATGCTTTTTTCAATGGTGATCTCTTAGAGGATGTCTATATGACTGTTCCTGCTGGTTTTGCTAGACAGGGGGAGCAAGGCAAGGTCTGCAAACTCCACAAGTCACTCTATGGTCTCAAGCAGACTCCCAGACAGTGGAACCTAAAATTGACAGAAGCCTTGGTACAATTGGGCTTCATCCAGAGCCATTATGATTACTCACTGTTTATTAGAAAAACTGAAAATGGTATTGTGATTGTCCTAGTGTATGTAGATGATCTCTTGATCACTGGCAGTGAACAACATCTGATAGACTGCACAAGGAGTGATCTGCAGAAGAAGCTCAAGATGAAGGACCTTGGAGAACTTAAATTTTTCCTTGGGATTGAAGTTGCCAGATCCAGCAAAGGCATACATCTATCTCAAAGGAAATATGCAATGGAACTGATAGCTGAAACTGGTCTAGGGGGAGCCAAGCCTGCAGCTACACCACTTGAACAAAATTTAAAACTGACCTCAGTCAAATATGATGAAGTTGTTGCTCCAAAAGGAGAACATGAAGACCCTGCTCTGAAGGATCCTGACAGGTACCAAAGGCTAGTAGGAAGACTCCTATATCTTACTATGACCAGACCTGATCTTGCATTTTCAGTCCAGAAGCTGAGTCAATATATGCATTGCCCCAAGGAATCACATATGGATGCAACACTCAGAATAGTCAAATACATCAAAGAAGCTCCAGGGCTTGGGCTATTCATGCCATCAGAAGCATTAGAACAACTCCTTGCCTATTGTGACTCAGACTGGGGTGCATGCTTAGAGACCAGGAGATCAGTTACTAGATATGTAATCAAATATGGTGAAAGTCTCATATCCTGGAAGTCTAAGAAACAAGAAACAGTATCCAGAAGTTCAGCAGAAGTAGAATTCAGAAGTATGGCAAATTGTGCAGCTGAGGTAACTTGGTTAATTGGTCTATTCAAAGAACTTGGCATTCAAATTGAACTTCCAGTCAGAATGATTTGTGACAGCAAATCAGCCATACAAATTGCTGCAAATCCAATATTCCATGAAAGAACCAAACACATAGACATAGATTGTCACTTTGTAAGGGAAAAAATATGTCAAGGAGTCTTGAAGACTGAATTCACACCCACTGGAAATCAACTAGCTGATCTATTCACAAAGAGTCTCGGCAAAGCCCAACATCAACTACTGCTGAATGGTCTAGGAGTACTGGACTTGTTTAAGCCATGAGCTTGAGGGGGAGTGTTGACTAGAAGGTATGGTTAGTCAAGCTAATGGTAGTTAAGCTAACAAGATTAGTTAGTTGTTGTTAGAAGTTAACTAACTAGTTAACAGAATTAGTTACAAATACTGTTAGAATGTGTATGTGTACAAATATACACAATACACTATATATGCACATATACATGTAGTTGGAATGAAAGAATACAGAAGAAGATATCTTTCTTTCTCTTTCTACTTCTCTCTAAACTCTGAACTCTCTTCATCTCCTTCACCTCTGGTTCGTCTCTTCTTTCTCCATTAATGGAGCTCTGAGAACCTCCATTAATGGAGTTTTAGCAGTAATAAATATTCCTATCAAGAACAAAATTGTGTACCTGTTAACTACATCGAAAGATCAATGATATCTATATTGAGAAATTACTCCAAATCGAACTTTTAATCTCAAAAAAACAAAGTATAATATCACAAACTAAATATCTTTTAGGTTGGGTTGTTTGATGTTAATGTTGAGAAATTAAAGATTCTGGCTTTTTCAATTTTTCTTCTTTCTCGTTCTTTTTTCTTGTTCTTTCCTTTAAGGGTGAAAAGCTATTTAAAAGGAAGTCGATATTACGGTATCATGTAATGATTTCCACCCCTTTTTTCAAAATTGTGTTTATCCCTTTTTCAGAAAATACTTGGATTGGATCGGGTTCACATGGGCGATCCACGACCCATGACCCAAAATCTTACATGGTATATACTTTAAATGTTCACTACACTATGATTTGAAAAAAGTAATCTTCTCGGATATATGCTTAACACTTTTAAGTAAGTGATTTGAAATCGTTGGTTGGAATGGACATTCGAATAAAAGAATATTTTTATTTTTGAGTTTATATAGTTATTTTAAGATAGATTTTAGTTTTACTAAGAACTTAAATCTAAATTTATATTTTAAATTCAAAATGAGATGTGTTATTTTTTCTAAATATCTTTCTTTCTTCGAGCACTATAAATTTATCTTCTTTGAAAGTGGCTATCGATTTACAATGCATATTTTGACTTTATTATATTTGTCACGATTCGAATCTTGGTGTGATGGTATCTGCCCTTTTTCACGGGACAAGTTAGCCAAAAATCCAAAATTTATGAAAAATAAAGCGAAAGCAGTTTAAATAGGCAAGCAATAAACAAAAGCAGAAGTCTTCAACTTAAATAACCCTCAAAGATTGGTTGTCACATGTACAAACCGCTAAAGCGGAACTGAAATAAAAATACAAGTCTCAAGTATGTCTTCGACCCTCAAATAAAGTAAATCATAAGATACAGGAATAAGAGGAACCGTTGGGTATCAATAGCTACCTCCTCTCAATCTCCCGGAAGCCTCATATGATCAAAAATATGAATGATCAAAGTATGAGCTTAGAACCTACATAATTATAGAAGCAAGGGGTGAGTAGCAAACAACATGGTACCCAGCAAACCGACAACAAAACTAAGTAAATCTAATAGGATAAGCGAACTCCTTTCCAACCTAATTGAACCTCCATAACTACAACCTGCATAAAAAATCAGCCCAACCTAACGGCTCATGCTAAACAGTTCAAATAATGCTCAAATCACAGCTCAATATCACAAGTCATAGCGTACACGCAATCACAAGTCAAGTAAAAGTATTAAGTCTGTCACACAGAATATGCAGGAATATATATGCACACTCAATGATCATGCATGTGTACAATCGCTAACAAAGACCTCGACATCATAGTCTCTTGACAGAAATGACCTCATCATCATACTCTCTCGCGAAAAATGACCTCAGCCTCACAACCTCACCCGAAATGACCTCAACATAAAAATATCTTGCCAACAATGATTTTGGCATCATAATATCTCACCGAAAATGACCTCAGCATGAATATATATCATCAGCAATGACCTCAACATAAAAATATATCATCGGTATTGACCTCGGCATCATAATATCTCTCCAAAAATGACCGCGGCATAAATATCTCTCGCCGGCAATGAACTCAGCATCATAATGTCTTGCCGAAAAAGATCTTGGTATAACAATATCTCGCTAGAAGTAACCTCGGCCTCGAAAAAAAATGACCCTCTGATCACAGCGTTCTAGAACTAATACAATCAGCATGCTCACACAAGTAGAGGAATATATCAAGTCAAACAATCTGCAATCATAATTAGACTATCAAAGTATTTTATCAAATACACATAGATATCAAGATCACGACATGTCATACTCAATTCACTACCTCTATTTCATAGTAACTGAATTTCTAAGGTAATACATACATATTAAGAAACACATTTAAGGATAAAATTTGAACCATATTTTCCTCTTTTACCCTTTTGTTAAATTTGCCTCATAAAAATGATTAAATATGAAATCATAAATATAAATAGTCTTTTATTAGAGTATAACTATGTAAGTAATGTATTTTAACTTCTAAAAAATTAAAAAACTTCATTAATGGAAAGGATAAACATGAAAAAAGATTCAAACATTTTTCTTGAACTTTGAACAATTCAACTATTTTGAACAATGAAAAAAGCTCTTGAAATTCATTTCATATGGAATAGAGGAAGTATTACTTTTTATTAACCCCATCGATCAATTTAAATTATTCATATCATAATTCGATCTGTAACCTCATCCCCGTTACTCCCCAACATACAAGAAAGGAAAATTTGGGATTCTATAAGATTCATAGATTTTAGAAGTCCAGTTGTCTTAGCCAAAATCACGATCAATCAATCAACGTGAGCATTCCCCTTCTTAATAGCCTTCAATTCATCACAATCCAGACAAATTAATGATTCACAATCAAGATACGAAGCTAACGATACCAAAATCATGAAATTCGGACAAAAAGGATCAAAATGGCTCAAAAATTCAATTCCAAAAATGGGGTCTAAATTAGGGAATTTTTGGATGAAAATATTCCTCAAATTATTTGGAACTCATTAGCAAAATTCCTTTCAAAAATGGAGTTCAAATCAAACCTTAATCACCATTTTAAAAAACTTGAATTTCTTGAAGATATTCCCAAATTTTGCCAATCAAAACCTCAATTTTTGATTTTAAAAACACATTTTATAATGGAGAAATAAAGTTTTAAGGTCAAAATGAGTTACCTATTCGATTCCCCAATAAAGTCTCTTCAAAATAGCCTCTAAAGGGTTTTCCAAACTCAAAACGTGAGAAATGGGATTAAGCTCCAAAAATACACTCTCAGATTTCGCTTTCGCGACTCAAGGCTGCTTTCGCAACTCAGGATTACTTTTCGTGAATAGATGGCCGCTTTCGTGACCCCCAGATGAAATGCGACCATCGCTTTTGGGATAGGTCACTTTCGCGACAACGCCTCATTATCGCGTGGTTTGCCACTCTTCCAAAACATAGCAATTCACAACTTCAAAAATACCACGATTGAATCCTCGATATTTAATCAGAGCCCCGTACACACAAACCATTTATGCAACCCTACTAAAATCGATGTTTCAAAATCAATGGAATCGTCAGAATTCAAATCTGAGGTATCCTTTATCCGAAATTTGATAAATTGCTACCAAACTAACTTTATGCCTCAAAAAACCAAAGCGCCCTCGGAGTTTTCAAAAAATACACAGGAACTCTCCCTAGGTCTAAAATCATCCCCCAAATCCAACAGTCATCAAAATTCAATTCTGAGCATTCGATCACTGAATGTTGACCAAAGTCAACTCTATGGTCAAAAAAACTCAAAGATGTCCAACTCAACGCCTCAAATTCATGATATAACTCCAAATTTGATTCCTTCAACTCTCCTCGATCAAATTAAACATTCCATTGCTGATGGAATTGATGGAATTCCATTCCAAAATTTGAAATTCCGAATGACATTAAATTTCACTTTTAAGCAACTTAAGCATCTAAAACTCAAAGCTTACCAAAAATCTGAACTTTTTCAAGGAATTTCACGAAATTGACTTCAGATACAAATCAAATATGACTCGGGACAAATACCGGTAGAGATAAAATGGTCATTCTATAAAAAGTACCAAAAATAACCTTTAGGGTCATTACAATATTCTAAAAAAATACGAGTGTATACGCATGTATGGTACACCTCGACTATTTCTTTAAGGTCAATCACTTCTCACGCTTCAAAACTTTTTTTCATGGTTATATTTTTATCTTTGTGACACAAAACGACACTTAACAAATAACCACATCAAGTGTATCTCAATAGGTGATTAAGAATGGTATGATAAAGGGTGGTCCATTGAAGATGTTGTCCATGCTATTACATTATTGTTTATGGCATTGTACACCTTTTGGTCATCCCTTCATCCTCATGTTCTCAATTAGAATATATTGAAAAATCTTTATTTATTAAAGTAATTTATTTTATCAGAACTTTGGAGATTATTTTATGTAAATATTGAACATTGAGGTAAATTGTCAAAACCATTTCAAATTCAAATTAACTTATTTGAATTTATCCACATATTTGGAGTATTCAAGTGTGTACGATGGATAATGTATTTTCTTTCTTCAATAGCAAGTGAATTTTCATGTTAGTAGCCATGTAACTTTTTTTTAATGTAAAAAGATATTTTGAGTATTTTTTCTTTCTGTTAAATATTAAACAATACATGACATAAATTATTACTCCCGAACAATTGAGTACCATCGCATAAAAAGAAAAAAACAAAACAACAACAATAGATCCAATGTATTCCTGCAAGCAAGATTTGTGGAGGATAGTGTGTATGTTGATTCTTTCTTTTATTAGTAAAAACGTACATAGTTGTCAACCGACCGGGCCGTGCGGACACCCACTCTATGACTTAAGTAGGAGAACCGTTAACCCCTTATATAAAAAGTATTGCGGAACTTAAATCAAAACTTGAGTAATTAAACCAGATGTTTATAAAGATCATAAATAATACAATTATACAAAAATAACACGTAAACCCCGTGGATACTAGTCTAAAAAATATACAAGAGCTGCTAAGAGTAGTAATAAAATAAAGGAATAATGACCCAACTTCCACCATATAGAAGGAAAAATAAAAGCTGCTGGAGGATCGTCTTCGTCTTCACCTAAGTGACATAACTAAGCCTGCAACTAGACTATGCCAAGTATCATAACAAGAGAAGTATCAGTACAAACAACACATACTGGTAGCCATCATCGTTCAATCTGATACCCATCGCGTAGTATATGAATAGAAAAATAAATGATATCACTATAATTAAACTTCATAAACCTGTCCACCCCAACTAAGTACACTCCTTACACTCACCTCTTAATGTCTTTATCACTCTACTCTCCAGAGTTCCACTACCCACACTAGTTACAACTTAAGATTTGTGGGTTATAGGCCCACCTTACTACTGCTCATGCACTCTAACAGTCTCCACCTAACCTCTTTAACCGCTCACTGCTCTCACCCAACCACTCCCGGTTCTTGGTCCAATTATCTCACAACATAGGGGCCTATCCTTCTCAGAACCACCACTCGAAACTAAACTCGATTTTAGATAACCACTACTACTACCACAGTTGCTCGTGGAACTTTAATGATAATACTACCGGTCAATAAGCAACCTCCACCTCTAAGCTTATGAATATACACTATTTCATATAACACATATGTCACATCAAGGCATAATATGACCCATCCTCCTACCCACAAATAAGTTTTATTCATACTAAAAATTCTTTATAACCAACACACCTCAGCTCAAGGATTCCTTTATAGGTCCTTGATTAATGGCTCATTTACCACTAACCTAATTATTACATGAAAATATAGATATCCTCAGTCCCTCTCATGGGACCATCCACACACACATACTTGGCCCTCTCAATAGACCCAATCAAGTCATATTTATGTCGGATTATGACACCCGATTCAAGATTGTGTCGGAATATGACACCCGATCCAAATATATTTTAAAACATAATATCTGATCTAAATATATGTCTAAACATGAAATCCAATCCAAATATATATCAGAATATGACACCTGATTCAAATATGTGTCAGAACATAAAACTCGATCCAATTATGCAACCAACCATAAACTATCAACCATAGACCACATAATATCACCAAGAACAGGTTCATTACAAAATAAGCTAGCAAGTGATCATTTGCATAAAGTCTAACATGTTTCCCCTAATCATACACACCTATGCATATCATAAGCAACTCAACAAGTACATGAGATGTTTCCGGGAAATAAACTATCGCCTATACTACCAACCTTTAAGGTTTATCTTCTATATCTACTTGTTTTATATTTCTGTACACAATACTATGCCCGTTATAATTTAACCATCTATATGCAATAATATCACAATCAATAAACTTCCCCAATAACCTTCTTACCCAAGTCACATTTGAATTAACCTTGACACAACCAAATTTCTGCTTGTGACCATGACTTACAGCTTAGTTATATGATTTCCCATTAAATTTCCTTCTATACTACACATTAGGTATAGATTTACTACTCAGAAAAAGAAGTCTAGCCAACCTGGGCACCAAGAAACTGTGGAAAGATATTGCGGTTAAGATCCTTGGCTCCAGATGTTCCATACGCAAGATCGGACTCAATTCCATATGTTGAAAGTCTTCCAATGCTGAGATTCCTTCCCCTCTTCTTCCCACGTCCAGAGCAGCCTTTTTGAGGGTTTTTGCAGTAATCCTTGCCTCTCACTTACCCTTGGGAAAAGTAGAGAAATAAGAAAATCGTGACTTAAGTTTCTGACCCATGTCCTCCCATTCTAGCGGCAACATTCCCACTTTGGCTATGCTACTAATGCGGGATGATGGGACCCAATTGAGTAATTTTCTTGTAATTTCTTTTAATATTAAATTAATGATGATTCAAGTTATTATAATAGATACCAGTTTACCCTTCGTTCGTCCCTGAATAACACATGGGAGGAGACACGAACTTGTTAGGGTACGCTTGAAGGAATGATTATTGTCCATAATCTAAGGGAAAATTCGCCTACTCTAAATTACGGTGCAAATGGAAATCCCTTGAATGCACGCCCGACATGGATTACTTACAAGAAGTTGACCTACTTTCAAATTGCACTGCCCAGCCTCATCCCGTCCTGGCGGGATTCTTCCCACTAGAGCGAGAACCCTACCATTCTGGTGGGATGGAGCGATCAGTATAGAGTGGGGAGAAGAATGGTTTCTCCCCATTTTTCACACTCTCTCACTCAATCTCTCCCAAATATCTCTTCAACTCCTCGCTCCGATCGTCTATTGTACGGTAAGAAAACTTGTCCTTAACTTTAAATTAATGCTAACATGTACATTCTAATGCTTATCATGCTAAGAATCCATAGAATCAACAAATTCCTACCCGAGAGGGGCTTCTACATGCTGGGTGTGGCGAACAAGCTATCCATTTTTCATGCCATGTTGGAGGAGTTTGGGTGGGGCCCTCTTCGGGTACACTAGTTGGGTGATGGAGTTCTATGCTATACTCCCCACTATATATTGGGACGACCCTGACCCCACTATCCGCATCAGAGGGGTGGATGTCATACTGAGCTCTCACTTCATCAAAGTTGTCTTAGAGGTCCTAGATGTCTCCAATGCTGACTATGAGGCTAAATAGAGGGAGATGAACTTAGAGAGGCTACGGGACACTCATGTATCCCTAGTGTGCCAGAATAGGGTGTACTGGTGTCACGACCTAGCCCCGTAGGCCGTGACTAGTGTCCGAATTGGACACTCGTATACACACATATTATCTATTATCAATCGACAATTAAACACGATATAGAATTTATATGGGTAGCACGTTGTCTCAAACGGTCACTTATATATATACCAAAATCAGCTATTTCTTGGGGAGTCTTAATTGTCAAAAATAAGATAACATAATACGTAAGCCGACAAGGCTTTCATCCCAATGTAAATGTCCAAAAACATAAGCCATACTAGTACACCAGACAACATCTACATACAACCCACTCATGTGTCTACAGACCTCTAAGAGGATTAACAATAGCATATGACGGGACAGGGCCCCACCGTACCCCTAAATACACAAATATATACATTATAAGGATTAGTACCAAAAGTTTAGGCTCCGAGACAATAGAGCAATTCAACCCGTTGAGTAGAATCCTAAGGTGGCGGCTCTCCAAAATAAGTATCTGTACCTGCGGGCACGAAACGCAGCCCCCCGAAAAAGGGGGTCAGTACGAAATATGTACCGAGTATATAAAGCATAAAATATCGTAAAGGAGATCACATCTGAAATAAAGATTCAGGAGTCAAGTATCATAATCAATAAATCACTGTACCTGTGTCTTATAAAATGAAGACATGCATATCATCATCATATATCGTACCTGGCCTGTTATGGGACTCGGTGTCACAATTATATCAATATATCGTCATATGTATATATATACCATACCCGACCCTCTAGCAAGGGACTCGGTGAATAGAGTAGTGTACACTGATACCGTACCCGGCCCATTATGGGACTCGGTGCCATAATCATATCGTCATATCATTATAATATCATATTATCATATCACGTACCCGGCCCTCTAGTAAGGGACTCGGTGAATAATGTAGTGGAATCCATACATGATAACATACCCGGCCTATCGTAGGACTCAGTGAATAATACCATAACAATATGCACGAATAAGGTATCATTAGCAACCTTGTGAAATTTGATCATTATCGGAGACTTAATAGAATAAGCAAAATAGTCCATCATTTGAAACCCAAGACAATAGTCATTACGAATCACACCAATTATGGATTATACTAAAATATGAATTATACCACAACATGAGTTATACCAACTAGGATGGCTGGAATCATACACATGAGTCAAGACATAACAATATAAATTTTGAAAATCAAGAACGGCAGCCATCCGAGTATATCTACGAATAAGAGTTTCTTTGGAATTTAACCATACGTCATTCGTTCGTTTCATATGGATCATGCCAAAAGAAGAAAATGTTAACTTTACATACCTTTAGCGTTTATACATATATGTTGTCCAATATTGTCTCAACCTATATTAAAACGTTAAGCACTATGATTAAGCTATGGACAAGAATAAAACGTAGTCTATCGTTAGTAGGTTATTTCTAAAAAAAATTGGACAACACCTCCCCTATACCGCTCACTTTTCCCACTTTCAAACCATCCATATAATCATCAGCCAACATCAACAATCCAAAATATTGACACAAAATAAGATTTATTATTCATGTTACCAAAGCAGTAAATTCGGAAAGTCAAGTACCTCACGTTGTATCTAAATTTTGAAAATGAAAACGGCAAAACTGGACTTTATAACCTTCATGAAACATTTATATCTCTGTCTTAAGTTTCCAATGAAAAAGAAATCAACTCAAAATTCATTTTATACAAAGAGATATCATCAAAATACGAACAGCTATACATGAAGGAATTTTCAATCCAGAATCTGGACAGAATTTGTCTTATGATTCATGCTCCGTATTAGACATAATAACAGCAGATATAGACTAAGACATAAACATAAGAGTTGTAGGTACGTGTATCAGCTTTCCAAAACATGTTTAATATCTAAAATCTAAGATACACACAATGATATATTCCAGAATTACTACCAGCTACTCAATTCCAAAAACGGGTTTGAACATTCACAATCTTCATACACCTTTTTCCTCCAAATTCAAGAACAACAACTCATCAACAACATCAAAACAATATCAACCATTATTATACATCATCACTAAGATAATTCCATCTATTTAATCTACCTAAAACAACCCTTTAACCCATAACTTTCAACAAATCACCAAACTAGTTTATAACACTATTTTCTCCGTTCTAATCCGTTAAAACTCTAACTAAACTTGTTAACAATGAAAAGGAGACTTTAATATTACCTTAAATTTGTAGCACCACATAAAATCTTCTCCTTATTGGCTGATTTCTAGCTCAAATTGAAGCCAACGCGACGTACAACAATTTTCTCTTCATGAGCTTCGGATTTTGGGACTCGAATTTTGGTCGGATTTGGTTTTTCTCTCAAGAACTTCTCCTCTCTCTCTAGAAATTTTCTGGATATTTTCTTAGTCTAAACTATGAAGGAAGACATAGAAATTGGATTAATTTCATGGGTATTGGGCCTGACCCGAATTAGAATTGGGTTGGGCCGAATTCACTATTTAGTTTGGCCTGTCAGACTTAAAACGTCTATATCTTATTACCCCGATATTACATTTCTTCCCACGACCTATGGTTGGAAAGATATTTCAATTATCTACAACTTTCATGTTGAGAGTTTTCCCAAATTCTCAAATTATAAAGAGGTTATGGCCTCCCGAAGTCAGCTTACCCGAAACGCGACTTTAAGAAAAACATATTTGATGGCTTCTATTTTGATTTGGCTTAAGGGTCCTTCTTGAGATGTATTTTACTACACATAAATTATTCATATAACTTGGCATCTACAACAAATCATGTCCTTTTAAAATTCAAAATTAAAAGTCCTTGAATTTATAATCGTTAGCTTACGAATAATCCAAAATGCAAAAATACGGAATGTAACATTCTTCCCCCCTTTAGAACATTCGTCCTCGAATGTTAAACCCGCCTCATAAAGTCTTATAAGTGATTTGGGGGAATAGTCTTTTTTTTTTGCTTCAACAAATAGTTTCATATGTCAATCAATATAATTAATCGAGAGGTTTAGATTACCTGTAGGCGTAGAAAACAAGTGAGGATACTTATCCTTCATCTCTTCCTCGGCTTCCCAGGTCATCTCTTCTCTATTGTTATTTCGCCATAATACTTTGACGGAAGCCACATCCTTAGTATGTAACCTTCTGACTTGGCGATCAAGTATAGCTATAAGGTTTTCCTCGTAAGAAAGCTCCTCTGTCACCTGGATATCATCCATGGGAAATACTTTAGAAGGATCACCAATGCATTTGCGAAACATCGACACGTGAAAAACAGGGTGCACTTCTTCCAAATCAGATGGTAGGTCCAACTCATATACAACCTTGCCTATTCTACGAGTAACCTGATAAGGGCCAATGTAGCGCGGGCTAAGCTTTCCTTTCTTACCGAATCTCATTACCTCCTTCATGGATGACACCTTCAAAAACACCCAATCGCTAACCTAAAACTCTAAGGGTCGACGTCGATTATCTGCATATGATTTCTGTCGACTCTGGGCTGCTAATAAACTTTCCCGAATAAGATTGACCTTATCAATAGCTTGTTGAATCATATCGGGTCCGATTAACTTAGCCTCACCAACATCAAACCAACCAATAGGTGACCTGCACTTCCTGCCATATAAAGCCTCATATGGTGCCATCGGAATGCTAGAATGGTAGCTGTTATTATAGGCAAACTCAATAAGTGGCAGATGGTCATCCCAACTACCTCTAAAGTCAATAATACAGGCCCGTAACATATCTTCTAGCGTCTGAATAGTGCGTTTAGCCTGCCCATCAGTCTGAGGGTGAAATGCTGTACTAAGATTTATTTGTGTTCCCAATCCCTTCTAAAATGATCTCCAGAAGCTAGCTGTAAACTGAGCCCCTCTGTCTGAGATAATAGATATGAGAATCCCATGAAGTCTTACTATCTCTTTGATATATAACCTTGCATAGTCCTCCGCTGAATATGTAGTTCTAACCAGAAGAAAGTGGGCTGATTTTGTTAGCCTATCTACAATCACCCATATGGAATCATACTTCCGTGGAGTGCGAGGTAAGCCTGTAATAAAATCCATATTAATTGCTTCCCACTTCCAAGTCGGGATTTCCATCTCTTGTAATAGTCCGCCAGGCTTCTGATGCTCAATTTTAACTTGTTGGCAGTTTGGGCACTGGGCTACAAACTTTGCTATATCCTTCTTCATGCCATTCCACTAGTATAAACATCTAAGGTCATGATACATCTTTGTTGACCCTGGATGCACAGAATACCGGGCATAGTGTGCCTCTCCCAAAACCTGTTGTCGTAGCCCTATAATCTCAGGTATGCATAATCTGCCTCTATATCTTAGCACTCCGTCAGGTGTGACTTCGAATGGGGTCCTTTCCTTTTGAAGGGTTTTATCCCGGTACTGTGCTAGAATAGGGTCTTCATACTGGCGTTGCTTTACCGCTTCTATTATAGAGGATTCAGCAACTCCTCGAATAAAAACTCTACCATTACTAGAATCAGCCAAACGGACTCCAAGGTTAGCTAACTGGCAAATATCACAGACTATCTTTTCTCGTTCTGGTTGTACATCTGCCAGGCTACCCATGGATTTACGGCTAAGTGCATCTCCTACAACATTTGCTTTCCCTGGGTGGTATAGAATATTAACATCGTAATCTTTCAGCAACTCTAGCCACCTTCTCTGTCGCAAATTCAAGTCCTTCTGTTTAAAGATGTATTGGAGACTTTTGTGGTCCATATAGATATCAATATGTACACCATATAAATAATGCCTCCATAGTTTCAAAGCATGAATTACTGCTGCTAATTCCAGATCATGAGTTGGATAATTTCTTTCGTACTTCCTTAACTGTCGGGAGGCATAAGCTATGACTCTACTATGTTGCATCAATACACAACCTAACCCAACACCAGAAGCATCACAATAAATAACATAGCCATCTAGTCCTTCAAGAAGGGTTAGAACTGTGGCCGTAGTCAACTTGTCTTTCAGCAACTGAAAGCTTTGTTCACAGGCATCGGTCCACTGGAACTTAACGACCTTCTGAGTTAGCCTTGTTAAAGGTGCTGAAATTGAAGCAAATTTCTCAACGAATCTCCTGTAATATCCTGCTAGCCCAAGAAAACTACGTACCTCAGTAGGTGTCGTAGGTCTAGGCCAAGTCTTTACGGCCTCGATTTTCTGTGTATCTACTCGAATACCATCAGCTCCAATAATGTGCCCCAAGAATGCTACTGAAGTCAACCAGAATTCACATTTAGAAAACTTAACATACAACTTCTGGTACTGGAGTACCCCAAGTACCTTCCTCAAATGATCTACGTGCTCCCCTTCCGATCGTGAGTAGACCAGAATATCATCAATAAATACAATCACGTATCGGGTCCTAAACGCAGTCTTTAGAATATCTGCCTCCTTTACCCGTACCTGGTGATAGCCTGACCGCAAGTCTATTTTTGAAAAACACTTAGTACCCTGCAATTGGTCAAATAAATCATCAATCCTGGGGAGAGGATATCTATTCTTTATTGTCACCTTGTTCAACTGCCTATAATCAATACACATTCGTAGTGACCCATCTTTCTTTCTCACGAATAATACCGGTGCTCCCTAAGGTGATATACTGGGCCTAATGAAGCCTTTTTCTAATAGGTATCGCAGTTGCTCCTTCAACTCCTTCAGTTCTGCAGGTGCCATTCTGTAGGGAGGAATAGATATAGGCTGGGTATCTGGCAATATATCTATACTGAACTCTATCTCCCGCTGAGGAGGAAGACCTGGAAGTTCATCTGGGAATACATCTGTAAATTTGTTAACTACTGGAACTGACTGAAGAGTCGATTCCTCTACTTCCAAGTTATGGACATGAACCAGATGATAAATATAACCCTTTTTAACCATTTTCCTTGCCTTGAGGTATGAAATAAACTTACCCCTCGGTGATGTTGTATTGCCCATCCATTCTATGACTGGTTCTCCTGGGAATTGGAATCGAACTACTTTTTCTCTACAATCAACATTAGCATAACAAGAAGCTAGCCAATCCATGCCCATAATAACATCAAATTCTATCATAGCTAACTCTACCAAATCTGCCTTGGTGTGTCAACTATATATAATCACCGAACAATCTCTATATACTTGGTTGGCTATAACAGAATCTCCTACCGGTGTAGCTACCTCAAATAGTTCTATTGATTCAAATTTTATTCCGATTCTACTAGCAACAAAGGGAGATATATATGATAAGGTGGAACCTGGATCTATCAATGCATATACATCCTGCGAGAAAATTGATAATATACCTGTAACCACATTTGGCGATGCCTCCTGGTCCTGTCTACTAGCCAAGGCATATATGCCGTTTGAAGGACCGCTAGAACTGAAAGATCCACCATGGCCTCTACCACGGCCTGTTGTTATCTGAATACCCTGCCCCACAGGGCGCTTAGCTACAGAAGAGGATGAGCCAACAACTGACCCAGTAGGCTGAGCTGCACCACTTAAATTACCCCTAAATGGACACTCCCTCATAATATGGCCTTGACGGCCGCAAGTAAAGCATACACCTGTAGAAAAACGACATTCTCCAAAATGTGACCTACCACAACGAGGACACCGAGGCAAAGGTCATCTCGACTGACGCGAACCCCTGTTTATCTGTGAACTTGAAACCCTGGAGCTCTGACCGGATCCTGAATACCCTGTGCTATCGAATCTACTACCTTTGAATTGTGGGGGTGCACTCCGGGCTGGCTGAGAAGGATATCTACTGTACTGCTGAGGCTGCCCGCCTTGAAATTCCCCAGAATAACTAGCCGATCTAGCTCTTTTACGCTGGCCTCTATCATGATCTCTATCGGGCTGACGCCCTCTGTGCCGATCTTCTACCCCCTGTGCATATGCCTGTACCCGAGCAATATCCATACCTGGCTGAGAAGCCATTGCCATACAGCTATCAATCAAATAACGATCCAACCCCATCACATACTGATGCACTCTATCAGCCATGTCAGCTACAATAGCTGGCGCATGTCTCGCCAACGAGTCAAACTCAAGGCTATAATCTCTGATGCTCCTGCCATTCTGCCTCAATTGTAAAAACCTATCTACTCTGGCTCGTCTCATCTCTGGAGGGAGAAAGTGGCCAAGGAAGGCCTCCACAAATTCACCCCACACCGCTGGAGGAGCACCCTCGCCCCTAGATAACTCCCATGACTCATACCAATTAACAGCTACATCACGCAGCTGATAGGAAGCTAACTCAACAGACTCTGTCTCAGAAGCCTTAATTATCCTCAACGTACGCTGCACCTGTCGAATAAACTCCTGCGGGTCATCCCCGGGCCTTGACCCATAGAACTCTGGGGGATTACAAGTCAAGAAATTACGAGCCCTTAAACTATCATGTCTATCAGCATAGTCAACCCCTAACACATGCCTGCGAGCCTGCCCTGTCGCTATTCTGGTCAGCAACTGAACTGCATCTCTCATAGCCCTGTCCTCTGCCCCTGGCTGAGGAACTGGAGGCTCAGGTACTGGAGCCTCTAGAGCTGGCAGTGAAGCAACCCCCCGATCCATAGTGTCAGTTGCTGCTGCTCTCTCCTCATATGGCGGCGTAGTAGAGCTCGCCAACTGGAGCACAACCTCAGGCATAGATTGGGCACGGGCTCTAGTAATCCTCGGGGTTCAGCTAGTCTCTCCTGCTACTGACTTTCCCTTTTGGGCAGCTGTCGCTTTTCTTGGAGGCATCGCTGTAAATATAATAGTATGTTAGGGAGAAATTATCCCGATAATACAGCTCCATCGCACGATTTAAAGTAAAAGAAATGATAACATCCTAAATATCCTGTAGCCCCCTGTTTATAGATGTGGTGCACAACACACCGATAAACAAGACTCTACTAGACATGGTCTGTAGACACTCCAAGGATGAACTGCTCTGATACCACTTTTGTCACGACCTAGCCCCGTAGGCCGTGACTAGTGTCCAAATTGGACACTCGTATACACACATATTATCTATTGTCAATCGACAATTAAACACGATATAGAATTTATATGGGTAGCACGTTGTCTCAAACGGTCACTTATATATATACCAAAATCAGCTATTTCTTGGGGAGTCTTAATTGTCAAAAATAAGATAACATAATACGTAAGCCGACAAGGCTTTCACTCCCAATGTAAATGTCCAAAAACATAAGCCATACTAGTACACCAGACAACATCTACATACAACTCACTCATATGTCTACAGACCTCTAAGAGGATTAACAATAGCATATGACGGGACAGGGCCCCGCCGTACCCCTAAATACACAAATATATACATTATAAGGATTAGTACCAAAAGTTTAGGCTCCGAGACAATGGAGCAATTCAACCCGTTGAGTAGAATCCTAAGGTGGCGGCTCTCCAAAATAAGTATCTGTACCTGCGGGCACGAAATGCAGCCCCCCGAAGAAGGGGGTCAGTACGAAATATGTACCGAGTATATAAAGCATAAAATATCGTAAAGGAGATCACATCTGAAATAAAGATTCAGGAGTCAAGTATCATAATCAATAAATCACTGTACCCGTGTCTTATAAAATGAAGACATGCATATCATCATCATATATCGTACCTGGCCTGTTATGGGACTCGGTGTCACAATTATATCAATATATCGTCATATGTATATATATACCATACTCGGCCCTCTAGCAAGGGACTCGGTGAATAGAGTAGTGTACACTGATACCATACCCGGCCCATTATGGGACTCGGTGCCATAATCATATCGTCATATCATTATAATATCATATTATCATATCACGTACCCGGCCCTCTAGTAAGGGACTCGGTGAATAATGTAGTGGAATCCATACATGATAACATACTCGGCCTATCGTAGGACTCGGTGAATAAAACCATAACAATATGCACGAATAAGGTATCATTAGCAACCTTGTGAAATTTGATCATTATCGGAGACTTAATAGAATAAGCAAAATAGTCCATCATTTGAAACCCAAGACAATAGTCATTACGAATCACACCAATTATGGATTATACTAAAATATGAATTATACCACAACATGAGTTATACCAACTAGGATGGCTGGAATCATACACATGAGTCAAGACATAACAATATAAATTTTGAAAATCAAGAACGGCAGCCATCCGAGTATATCTATGAATAAGAGTTTCTTTGGAATTTAAGCATACGTCATTCGTTTGTTTCATATGGATCATGCCAAAAGAAGAAAATGTTAACTTTACATACCTTTAGCGTTTATACGTATATGTTGTCCAATATTGTCTCAACCTATATTAAAACGTTAAGCACTATGATTAAGCTATGGACAAGAATAAAACGTAGTCTATCGTTAGTAGGTTATTTCTAAAAAAAATTGGATAGCACCTCCCCTATACCGCTCACTTTTCCCACTTTCAAACCAGCCATATAATCATCAACCAACATCAACAATCCAAAATATTGACACAGAATAAGATTTATTATTCATGTTACCAAAGCAGTAAATTCGGAAAGTCAAGTACCTCACGTTGTATCTAAATTTTGAAAATGAAAACGGCAAAACTGGACTTTGTAACCTTCATGAAACATTTATATCTCTGTCTTAAGTTTCCAATGAAAAAGAAATCAACTCAAAATTCATTTTATACAAAGAGATATCATCAAAATACGAACAGCTATACATGAAGGAATTTTCAATCCAGAATCTGGACAGAATTTGTCTTATGATTCATGCTCCGTATTAGACATAATAACAGCAGATATAGACTAAGACATAAACATATGAGTTGTAGGTACGTGTATTAGCTTTCCAAAACATGTTTAATATCTAAAATCTAAGATACACACAATGAGATATTCCAGAATTACTACCAGCTACTCAATTCCAAAAACGGGTTTGAACATTCACAATCTTCATACACCTTTTTCCTCCAAATTCAAGAACAACAACTCATCAACAACATCAAAACAATATCAACCATTATTATACATCATCACTAAGATAATTCCATCTATTTAATCTACCTAAAACAACCCTTTAACCCATAACTCTCAACAAATCACCAAACTAGTTTATAACACTATTTTCTCCGTTCTAATCCGTTAAAACTCTAACTAAACTTGTTAACAATGAAAAGGAGACTTTAATATTACCTTAAATTTGCAGCACCACATAAAATCTTCTCCTTATTGGATGATTTCTAGCTCAAATTGAAGCCAACGCGACGTACAACAATTTTCTCTTCATGAGCTTCGGATTTTGGGACTCGAATTTTGGTCGGATTTGGTTTTTCTCTCAAGAACTTCTCCTCTCTCTCTAGAAATTTTCTGGATATTTTCTTAGTCTAAACTATGAAGGAAGACATAGAAATTGGATTAATTTCGTGGGTATTGGGCCTGACCCGAATTAGAATTGGGTTGGGCCGAATTCACTATTTAGTTTGGCCTGTCAGACTTAAAACGTCTATATCTTATTACTCCTATATTACATTTCTTCCCACGACCTATGGTTGGAAAGATATTTCAATTATCTACAACTTTCATGTTGAGAGTTTTCCCAAATTCTCAAATTATAAAGAGGTTATGGCCTCCCGAAGTCAGCTTACCCGAAATGCGACTTTAAGAAAAACATATTTGATGGCTTCTATTTTGATTTGGCTTAAGGGTCCTTCTTGAGATGTATTTTACTACACATAAATTATTCATATAACTTGGCATCTACAACAAATCATGTCCTTTTAAAATTCAAAATTAAAAGTCCTTGAATTTATAATCGTTAGCTTACGAATAATCCAAAATGCAAAAATACGGAATGTAACATCTGGCCTAGCACAGAGGATATTACTAGCACAGACTGGTCAGACAAGGCCAAGAGGTGGCTTTCTCGCGAGCTCTTGTGGTGGCATGCGCTATTCAGGGGATAAGCCTGAATGTGGGGTCCTAGATTGTGTCACAGTGGAAGATATTCTACCTGGCAACAAAAAGACATTCTTCCTGCCAGGCCTAATCTCTTCTATGTGTAAGGTGGCGGAGGTGTCACTCCTAGACTCTAATGAGGTACTCCCCATGGATCTCCCTTTCCATCCCTTTCTTATTAGGTGGACCTCCTCTCAGGGACAAAAAAAGTAGAGGACCGACGGTGCCGGAAGCAGCCAAGCAGTAGTAGTAGAGGGCGAGGAAGAGGAGAATGATGCTGCTCTTCCCACTCAATCATAGACACCAGTCGACCCTCACTTAGAGGAGTACTTAGCCATGATTTGGAAGACCCTCGCTTGGAGAAGCACTTACACGTGGTTCGAAGGCGACTAGGAGGCCACTTTACCCAAACCCCTGCTTCGGTGCCACCATCTACTTCTATGGAGGTGGAAATGATTCGTCGTCAGCTGCGGTGGAAGAGGAGGAAAGGTATAGAGAGAGATCGCCTTATAATGAGGATGTAGAAGACGATTAACGTCATCTTTTCATGTGTTTCTCCCTAGAGAGAGCTTCCCACCCAGGAGCCTGGGGATTTTTGTGAGTTCAACTTCCTGAACGAGGCGTACGCTTGAGAGTACCCTCCTGAGAGGCTGGACTCGGACAAATACACTCCCCCTCCCTCCCGTTAAACCTTGTTATTTGATTGGTTTGCCTTGTTTGGGCAAGAAACAAACAATTTATTGCTTTCTTTATTATTTTTCTCTATTATTGTAAACCCCGGATTCTTTCTAGTTACTTCACATCGCCCCATATATAAATACCATCATTTTTATGTCTATTCAGTCTTTGTTGAGTATTATATTAACCTTAGAGTTAGCCATTTGCGCATAAGAGATCATTGAAAAAGTAGGGGGAAAACAACGGACTCTCTCTAGAGTTTCTATCTCATAAAATCATGCTCTAACAAGATAATTTCCGCTCTGGCGGGATATTCTCGCTCTGGCGGGATTCGCTAAGACAGAATCCTCAAGAATTTTTCTCTTAAGGTATTTTTTGTTCCATATCCTCCTTAGACTCAGAAAGTTAAACTTAACCCATTTTGACTCCTTTTTCATGAGAAGTTTTTAACATATACTACCCTAGAATTGAACCCAACACTACGTATAGAGAATTACTGCTCCCCATGACCTTAGTACAATGATTAGGCATACCACCAGGGTCCATACATTATACTATTAGACCAATAACATCAAGATAAATAAGGCACAATTTAGAACAACTTGCAACATCGAATTCTTATTATCTCATTCTCACAATTAAAATCGTTAACATAGACAACACAAACTAATAGCACATTGTTCCAACTTAGTATGAATATGTTAAGGAAATCTTTATAGCCACCCTTACTCTAATATACAACACTTTCTCTTTTTTTTCTCACCCAATTCTAAACCAAATTCCGACTGTCCCAAAATCAGAGTTTCTCTACAGTCCCAATTTGTTCTTTTTTCCCTTACCAATTTTACCCATGGTAAGTCCATGCATAATTTATAGGCCACATTCCATCACCTGAGTACATCAAATACACATCCGAACTCATTCTTTAATCAACTTGTGTCTTATATGAAGACTAGTGCCCATAACCCCACTATGACTCTTTTCTGACATCAAGGTCACAACACTACTAGCAACATATATCACATAATTTCAACATGCAAGGAAGGTGTTTCACACATTAAATCAGGTTCTACTATGCATATAATCACATATTCAGCTGCCTAAGTCAATCAAGTTCAACTATCAAATAAGTTTGCTTCATGGATGACTATTAGTTGATCATCTATTCATTCTCACCGCCTCTAAGGCAAGATGCCAATTGGAATCTTCTTGGTTCCAATTTCCTTTACTTGTGTCCCTTCATCCATGACGACGACATCCATTTTACTTCGTTGAGATACCAATTGGAATCCAGAGATACCAATTAGACTCAACTCATACCACAAGCGACAGACCGCACAAATAAGAGAGAAAGAATGGGACTACTTCTTATAATGCTTCATAACTTCCTGAAGATTAGATGTAGACATCAACACACCAATCCATAGAAGTCTATTCCACACTTACTCTTATACTGGGAGATCGGTAACCTGGGATCTAATACCAAATTGTCACGACCCAACCCACCTAGATGTGCGGGCACCCATTGTATGACTTAAATAGAAGAACCATTAACCCCTTATAAAAAAAGTATTGCGGAACTTAAATCAAAACTTGAGTAATTAAACCAGATGTTTATAAAAATCTGTAATAATACACTTATACAAAAATACCACATAAAACCCCCATTGATACTAGTCTAAACCAGGTACAAGAGCTACTAAGAGTAGTAATAAAATAAAGGAACAATGGCCCAGCTTCACCATAAGGAAGGAAAAATGGAAATTGTTGAAGGATTGTCTTCGTCTTCACCTAAGAGACCTAACTGACCCTAAAACCAGACTATACCAAGCGGCATAACAAGACTAGTATCAGTACAAACAATATGTACAGGTAGATATCATCATTTAATTTAATATCCACCGCATAGTAGATGTGTAGAAAAATAAAAGAGATCATAATAATTAAATCGTATAAACTTATCCACCCAACCAACGAAGTACACTTGTTACTCTCACCCCTTAAGATCTTTATCACTCTACTCTCCAGAGTTCCAATACCCACTCTAAATACAACTTAAGACCTGTGGGTTATGGACCCACCTTACTAGTATTCATGCACTCTAACAGTCTCTACCTAACCGCTCAATGCTCTCACCCAACCACCCCAGGTCTTGGTCCAATTATCACACAACATAGGGGGCTATCCTTCCTACAACCACCACTCCTAACTAAAGTCAATTTTAGATAACCAATACTACTACCACAGTTACTCGTGGAAACTTCAATGATAACACTACTGGTCAATAAGCAACCTCCACCTCTAAGCCTTTGAATATAGACTACTTCATATAACACATGTGTCACATCAAGGCCTAATACGACCCATCCTCTTACCCATAAATAAGTTTTATTCAAATTCACAGTTCTTTATAACTAACACACCTCAACTTAAGGGTTCCTTTATAGGTCCTTAATCCATGGCTCATTTACCACTAATCTAATTATTACATGAAAATATAGATATCATCAGGACCTCTTATGGGACCATCCACACACACATCCTTAGCCCTCTCAGTGGACCCAATCCAGTCATATTTGTGTTGGAACTTAACACCCGATTTATGAATGTATTGAAACGTGACACCCGATCTAAATACATGTCAAAATGTGATACCTGATCCAAATATATGTCAGAATATGACACACGATCCAAATATGTGTCGAAATGTGACACTCGGTCCAATTATGCAACCAACCACAAACTATCAACCATAGACCACATTATATCACCAAGAACAGGTTTATTACAAAATAAACTAGCAAGTGATCATTCGCATAAAGTCTAACATATTTCCCCTAATCATACACACCTATGCATATCATAAGTAACTCAACAAGTACATGAGACATTTCCGGGAAACCATCACCTATACTACCAACCTTTAAGGTTTATCTTCAATATCTACTTCTTTTATATTTCTGTACACAATATTTTTCCCATTATAATTTAACCATCTGTATGCAATAATATCACAATCAATAAACTTCCCCAATAACCTTCTTACCCTGGCCACATTCAAATTAACCTTAACACAATTAAATTTCTGCCTGTGACCCATGAATTAAAACTTAATTATAAGATTTGTCATTAAATTTCCTCCTATACTACACAATAGGTATAGATTTACTACTCAGAAAAGAGAAGCCTAGCCAACCTGTGCGCCAAGCAACTGTGGAGAGATATTGTGGTTCAAATTCTTGGCTCCAGATGTTCAACGGGTAAGACTGAACTAAATTCCACTGGTTGAAAGCTTTTCAATGCTGAGATTCCTTCCTCTCTTCTTCCTAAGTCAAGAGCAGCCTTTCTATCCCTTGCTTATCAGGCGGACCTCCTTTTGGGGACAAAAGAAGTAAAGTACCATGGGGCCGGGAGCAGCCAAGCAGCAATAGTAAAGGGCAAGGACGAGGACGAGGATGTTGCCCTTCCCATTTAATCACACCCACCAATCAACCCTCACTTGGAGGAGGACTTAGACGAGGTTCGGAGGACCCTCGCTTGGAGGAGGACTTAGTCGCGGTTCGAAGGCGACTTTGCTCAGACCCCTGCTCCGGTGCCACCGTCTACTGCAATGTAAGTAGAGATGCTTTGTCATCAGTGGAAGTGGAATAGGAGGAAAAGTATAGAATGAGACTATCTTATGATGAGAATGTGGAAGATAATTAAGGTCATCTTCTTATGTGTTGCTCCCCAGAGGGAGCTTCCCACCTAGGAGCCCGGGAACTTTCTCGAGTTCAACTTCCTGAACAAGGCCTGGATGGAAATTACCCACCTAAGAGGTTGGACTCGGATGAAGACACTTCCCCTCCCTCCAATTAAACCTTGTTATTTGATTGGTTTTCCCCGTTTGGGCAAGAAACAAATAGTTTACTGCTTTCTTTACTATTTTTCTTTATTTTTGTAAGCATCAGATGTTTTCTAATTACTTCACATCGCCCCATATATAAATACCATCGTTTTTATGGTTATTCAGTCTCTTTTGAGTATTATATTAACCTTAAAGTTAGCCATTTGCGCATAAGAGATCATTACCAAAGCAGGGGAAAAACAGCGGACTCCCTCTAGAGTTTCTATCTCATAAAATCCTGCTCTGATGGGATAATTTCCGCTCTGGTAGGATTAGCTGAGACAGAATCCTTAACAATTTTTCTCTTGACGTATTTCTTGTCCCATATCCCCCTTAGACTCCCAAAGTTAAACCTAACCCATTTTGACTACTTTTTCAAGAGAAGTTTTTAACATAGGCTAACCCAGAAACGAACCCAGCACTACACATAGGGAATTACTGCTACCTGACCTTAGTACAATGACTAGGCACATCACTAGGGGCCATACATTAAACCTATTAGACCAATAACATCAAGATAAATAAGTCATAATTTAGAACAACTTGTAACATCAAATTCTTATTATCTCGCTCTCACAATTAAACTCGTTAACACAAACAACACAAATTAACAACACATTGTTCCAACTCAATATGGATATGTTAAGGAAATATTTATAGCCACCCTTACGCTAATGTACAACACTACTTTTTTTTTCTCACCCGATTCTCAACCAAATTCCGACTTCCCCAAAATCAAAATTTCTCTACAGTCCCAATTTGTTCTTTTTTCCCTTACCAATTTTATCCATGGTAAGTCCATGCAAAATTTATAGGCTGCATTCCCTCACCCGAGTACATTAAATACACATCAGAACTCATTATTTAATCAACTTGTGTATTACATGAAGATTAGTGCACATAACTCAGTTATGACTCTTTTCTAACATCAAGTTCATAGAACTACTAGCAACATATATCACATAATTTCAACACGGAGGCAAGGTGTTTTACACATTAAATCAGGGGCTACTATGCATATAATCACATATTCAGCTGCCTAACTCAATCAAGTTCAACAATCAAATAAGTTTGCTTCATGGATGACTATTAGTTGATCATCTATTCATTTTCACCGCCTCTTAGGCAAGATGCCAATTGGAATCTTCTTGGTTCCAATTTCCTTTACTTGTGTCCCTTCATCCATGATGACGAAATCCATTTTACTTCATTGAGATACCAATTGGAATCCAGAGATACCAATTAGACTCAACTCATACCACAAGCGACAGACCACACAAATAAGAGAGAAAGAATGGGACTACTTCCTAAAATGCTTAATAACTTCCTGAAGATTAGATGTAGACATCAACACACCAATTCGTAGAAGTCTATTCCACACTTACTCTTATACTGGGAGATCGGTAACCTGGGATCTAATACCAAATTGTCACGACCCAACCCACCTAGATGTGCGGGCACCCATTGTATGACTTAAATAGAAGAACCATTAACCCCTTATAAAAAAAGTATTGCGGAACTTAAATCAAAACTTGAGTAATTAAACCAGATGTTTATAAAAATCTGTAATAATACACTTATACAAAAATACCACATAAAACCCCCATTGATACTAGTCTAAACCAGGTACAAGAGCTACTAAGAGTAGTAATAAAATAAAGGAACAATGGCCCAGCTTCACCATAAGGAAGGAAAAATGGAAATTGTTGAAGGATTGTCTTCGTCTTCACCTAAGAGACCTAACTGACCCTAAAACCAGACTATACCAAGCGGCATAACAAGACTAGTATCAGTACAAACAATATGTACAGGTAGATATCATCATTTAATTTAATATCCACCGCATAGTAGATGTGTAGAAAAATAAAAGAGATCATAATAATTAAATCGTATAAACTTATCCACCCAACCAACGAAGTACACTTGTTACTCTCACCCCTTAAGATCTTTATCACTCTACTCTCCAGAGTTCCAATACCCACTCTAAATACAACTTAAGACCTGTGGGTTATGGACCCACCTTACTAGTATTCATGCACTCTAACAGTCTCTACCTAACCGCTCAATGCTCTCACCCAACCACCCCAGGTCTTGGTCCAATTATCATACAACATAGGGGGTTATCCTTCCTACAACCACCACTCCTAACTAAAGTCAATATTAGATAACCAATACTACTACCACAGTTACTCGTGGAAACTTTAATGATAACACTACTGGTCAATAAGCAACCTCCACCTCTAAGACTTTGAATATAGACTACTTCATATAACACATGTGTCACATCAAGGCCTAATATGACCCATCCTCTTACCCATAAATAAGTTTTATTCAAATTCACATCTTTATAACTAACACACCTCAACTCAAGGGTTCTTTTATAGGTCATTAATCCATGGTTCATTTACCACTAACACTATTATTACATGAAAATACATATATCATAAAGCCCTCTCATGGGACCATCCACACACACATACTTGGACTTCTTAGGGGACCCAATCCAATCATATTTATGTTGGAACGTGACACCCGATCCAAAAATATGTCGAAATGTGACACCGATCAAAATAATGTCAAAACGTGATACCCAATCCAAATATATATCAGAATGTGACACCCGATCTAAATATGTGTCGGAACATGACGATTAATCCAATTATGCAACCAGCCACAAACTATCAACCATAGACCATATTATATCACCAAGAACATATCCATTGCAAAATAAGCCAGCAAGTGATCAGTTGCATAAAGTCTAACATGTTTCCCCTAATCATACACACCTATGCATATCATATGTAACTCAACAAGTACATGAGACATTTATGGGAAACAAATCATCGCCTACACTACCAACCTTTAAGGTTTATCTTCAATATATGCTTGTTTTATATTTCTGTACACAATATTATGCTCATTATAATTTAACCGTCCGTATGCAATAATATCACAATCAATAAACTTTCCCAATAACTACAATGCCTTCTTACCCAGATCATATTCGAATTAACCCTAACACAAACAAATTTTTGCCCGTGACCCATGACTTACAGATTAGTTATACGATTTCTCATTAAAATTTGTTCTATACTACACAATAGGTATAGATTTACTACTCAAAAAATAGAAGTCTAGCCTACCTGGGCGCCAAAAAACTGTGGAGAGATATTGCAGTTGAAATCCTTGACTCTAGATGTTCCACGGGCAAGACTGGACAGAATTCCACCGGTTGAAAGCCTTCCATGCTAAGATTCCTTCCCCCTCTTCTTCCCAAGTCAAGAGCAGTCTTTTGGAGGGTTTTTGTAGTAACCCTCGCCTCTCACTTAGCCTTGGGAGAAGTGGAAAAATAAGAAAATCTCTACTTAAGTTTCTGACCCACGTCCTTCCGCTTTGGCGGCCACATTCCCACTCTAGCGGCGCCGCTAAGGTGGAACCATCCCGCTCTGGTGGGATGGTGGGACCCAGTTGAGTAAATTTCTTTGATTTATTTTAAACTTAAATTAACGACGATTCGGATCGTTACAATAGCTTAACTCTTATCTTGTGAAGGTAAAAATATTATTTTCACTAACTCAATAAAAAATAGTTTATAATAAGAATGCTTTGCAAATAAAGTTTTATTTTAAATAATGTAGGTAAAATTATAGGTTAGACTATTCTATCAATTTTAAAGTATCATATGAAACTTTTAGAATTGGAACTTCATACATTTATGATGGATAAAAAGATATTTATTATTTATCTTGGTAGAAGTAACGAAATAAACTCAATTTGAATAATCAAACATTGAAATTTCTACTAATTGGGCAATGATATATTTATTGACTATGCTTAACATGTGGAATTCAAAATGATCCACTAAGCTATTTGGTCAAAACGAATCAAAATATTGGATCTCGTGAATTACATTATAGTCCAAAAATAAAAATTACGTAATTTCGCAGAAATTAAGCTAATATAAAAATTATATTTCCAATCCCAAATTGATTAAATTTGACCATCCATTAAAATCCGCGCACAAATGAAAAATAAAATAAAATAGTTTTAAAAAATCCCCATTTTTTCACATCTATATATAATATAAAGGAGAAGCATAGACAAGGTTATATGACATATTTCTATGACCTTCATTTGCATTTATCTTTTTTCTCCTTTTTTTTTGTTATTTAAATTAATTATTGTATTGTAAAAGTAAATTACTTAATTTATTACAAATAAATATTTTATTAATGGAAGAGCATTTAGAACAAAGACTATTCACATTCCAATTTACAAGAACTAATTATTCATAACTCACATATCTTTAATTTCTACTCTTAATAAATTCATTTTTCTTTTTTCTCTTTTTATTTCTTTCTTCTAATCATAAAATGATAATATTTCAAGAATTTATATTTTTATCATTTAATTTATTTACAAGGAGTAATTACCCATGATTTACACCTCTTTAATTTTTTACTTTTAATAATATTCATAACCCCCATAATTTTCATGTCCATAACCTGCAAACTTTAATTTGTAAGTTTAGAGTGTCTTATGGTATTCCTCTATTTGCCAATATAAATTCATATTTAGTTTTATGAACATTCACATTTAGAATTATCCTTTCTCCTATTCATCATATTGATTTGTGAATGAAATAACATGTAACAAAAAAGAAGTATATGAAGATGAGAAATATTTTATTTTCAAGTCTCTCTTTCCATTTTCTCTATTTTACCTATATAAATTCATATTTAGTTTTATGGAAATTCACATTCAAGATTATCTTTTCTCTTATTCGATATATTAGTTTGTGATTTAACTCACATATAACAAAAAATAAGTACATGATTTCATTCTCAAGTTTTTTTTTTTTTTTTTATCTTTTTATACTTTCATGCTTTCTTAATATTTTACTAATTTATGTATTATTATCCTTCGAGCAAGTATGATAGTGATTGGTTTCTCTAACAATTAGTTTGGGGTTGATACTAACATTATCATCATATACTATAATTTGATTACAATATTTGTTAGATTTGAAGAGATGATTATTGTTAATTGTTAGTACAGTTAAAAATTATACAATTGAAAATATAATTTGTAGATACATTGTATAGTTTAGATTTCTTTCTTTTGATATGATTTTTTTAATTGGTATAATATTTTATTTATTCATAATTATGTTAAAAATTTTATTCAATTTGTACCATATGATGAAGAGTTTGACATAGCTAGGGAGCAGAATATGGTGGCGGATCTACTTGCAAAAAGAAGATGGTAGAAGAAAAACTTTTTTTAAGCATAATTAGGAATTACTATTGTTGGATTCTTTTTTTACATTGACTTATATTAGTAAATTACCTACTTTTGCTAGAACCTTTTTTTAACTTTGGTTTGTATTAATAACTTAGCTAGATATATTGAAAATACTACTCATTTGGTCTTTTACTATCCTACTTTTTTTTTGGTTATGAAGCACAATTAATATAATTATTCCATTTCAATCAAAAGAATTATAATAATCAGGAGTTTCATTTTTATTATGCTCGCAGAAAATATTATTATAAAATAAAATATTAATTCTATGATACATTCTTTTTGTTTTGCGTATGTAACAATTTGTTTTCATCACTATTCTTTTTTGCTTGTAATGTATTTATAATTTTTTTATTTTCATTTTTAATTACTTTGTTAATGTAACAGTGTAAGTTATTTATATATTCTTTATATGTCTTAATAACTTAACTAAAAAAATCTATCATATATATATTATGTAATTGAAGTTTTTGAAATAATAAGATGACACATCTCTTATAGCCACCGATCATTTATTATTTTTTTTGTTCATTTTTATCCCCCCCCCCCCCTATTTTCACATTCATTAACTTATTATTACAAATAAAATTAATGCATAATTAGTAATATATTTAATGATTCATATCTCTTCATATTACTTGTAACTTCCACTCTTAAATATTTTTTATAACTTTTGTGTGTTTTAGTTTGATAGAATTTAAAAATATTTAATTAATGTTTAAAAAAATATTATAAACGAATGTAATAATAAAGACATAATGAAGAAATTTAATTTTTTTATGAAATTAGAATTTGTATATAGAATTAAGTACTCTTGAAAAAGATAGAAAAAAAATTAAAATATAAGAAATATTTTAACGTAGAATAGTATATTGTTATTTTAAAATATAACCTCTTATTCCATTTAGTATACCACAATAAATATTTTATTTTACTAAATACATATAAATAGTTTGGACTTAAAAAGATGCAAAAAAAAATCTATTTTGTATATTGAAAAAAGATGAAAAAATATATCATGTCACGGATGAAGAGAAGTATCAATATTATTTTATATGTCCAACACTAATCTGAATATAAATATTATATACTATTTTATTAAAATAAAAAATTATTCATTTAAGATATATATATATATATATATATATATATATATATATATATATATCATGTCACAGATGAAGAAAAGTATCAATATTATTTTATATATCCGACACTAATCTGAATATAAATATTGTATACTATTTTATTAAAATAAAAAATTAATTATTTAAGAATTATTATTATTATTAATATATATAGCCGCGCGAAATGTGGACAATTTCAGTAGTTTAAAAATACTTCTTTTATCTCAATTACTCTATCCATTTCAAAAAGAATGGTCTAGTTTGACTTGACGCGGAGTTTAAGAAAATAAAGAAGATTTTTTCATCTTGTGGTCCTAAATTAAAGTTATGTTAAATCTATCAAAATACATTTTAATCTTGTGGCCCTAAACATGCCACGTAGAAAGTTAAAATTTAAGTTTTACCAAAAAGTAAAAAGGGTCATTCTTTTTTAAACAGATTAAAAAGGAAATGAGGTCATTCTTTTTGAAACGGAGGGAGTATGTAATTCAATTTGACTAGCCATTAAATTTTAAAAATATGAATTTTTTAAATAATGTTCTCAAATTGTTCTTAAAAAGAGCACACCATTATAGACTTTTTACCAAATAAATGGAACCCACATATTAATAGTGTCATTAAATATTTACCAAATAAGTAAAACAAACACTCCATTCATTGACTTTTACTTATTTACTATTCTCAAAATAGATTTTCAATTTTACTTGTTACTTTTAACTTATCAAAAAAATATATTTTTTTTTCTATTTTACTCTGAATATTAATTACTTATTGTCTAAAGGATTTTCCAAGATCTAAGATTATAAAACAAAAACAACATACCTATATAATCCTACAAAGTAGGTTGTGGGTACGATAGAGTGCATATAGACCTGACCTCTACCTCAGCGATAGAGTCAATATCTAACACTATACATAAATTAATATGAATATTATAGTAATATACTAATATTAATCATTATTTCTTAAGAAACGTGCAAAATTAAAAATATTTAGCTAAAATTAAATTAAAGGAATATGTCATTCTAAGCGATTACGTTTCGTTCATAAAATATAGCAATCAAGAAAGGAAAGATGACAAGCAAACAATAATTTTTATATTTAACAATTTGTGCGAAGGTTACAATTTTTATAAAATCTAATGAAAAATATGTAATCCTCTGAATCTTTTCTTCACAACCATCAACTCAAGAGATTTACTTTGTTCTTGTATAGATGAAATACTTTGTAACACCCCCTAAAATATTGTATGTGGTGTTTCAATTCTCGATGAAAATGATACTTCTTCTGTATTTTGGGCATAACTTTTCATACAATTATCTAAATTAGGTGATTCAAATTTTTGAATAACCCTAATGGAATTACCTACAACTTTCATAGGACATCATACCAAAGTCGTATAATTAGGACCTCGATATGGTTTTATTCTTCTTATCGTATCGGAGGTTAGGCCATATCCTAAGATTTGTAGGATAAGTAGGTAAAATAAATTAATTTTTGTAAGACATAGTGCTATGATAAAATAGAGTATTTGTAGAAGAAATATTATATCTCACTATAGGATGCTCCAAATTAGATGATTCTTGAACGATATGAAAGTATACTTCTAGATCTACAATTCATATGAAGACACCAAATCCTAATTAGAAAGTTATCTTGTTCAAATGTAGTTTCGAAAAAGGGTATTCCGTTAAAAGAATGTTCATCTCACCAATGATGGAAAGATCTAGATCCATTTGACATCACCCATGACATCAATAGTCCTGCATTTGACATCATCCATGAGATCACAATCCTCTATTGAATTTTCAAGATCATCCTTTTTAATTATTTTTATTTATTTGTAGGTCCCTCCTCCACACCTATAAATATCCACCTTATTTCCTCATTTTATTCATCAAGTTTTCCCAAGCAACTCTTCTCTCTATACACTTCTTTACTCATTCTCAAATATAGTTTTAGTTTTTAGTAGTATAGAAATACTATTCCAGTAACTTTTATACTCCGGGTAGTACACAAAATGCTTCATCGAGGAGAAAAGGCTAGGGTTTTAAGAGTGGTCATTGAGTTCTTCAATTCAGATCATAGAATTGGATTGAGTTCGTCCATGCGCCCAATATTTAAATTCATTGTAATTAAGTTATAGTTAAGTTTTACCCAAATCTTAAATTTTAAGTGAATTATTTTTTCTTCTATTGAGTTAGATATATTTATGCATTGAGATTATTACTATTTTTATCTCTCATATTATTGGAATTATTGTTCATGGCTACTTTTCCATGAACCCTAATTGATTTAATATTCATGAATATTTTTATGCGTTTTTGTGTAAATATGTTGGTTTTTAATATTTATTGACAAAAAGAGTGATTTGAATTAATAATATATGTGTATTTTATTGAATTTTGAAAGAGCAAAAAAAATTAAGTTTAAATGAATTTGAGTAAATGATGTTTTGATGAGATGTAAATAATATTTTGAAGTGTAATGATTGATGAAGAGGTAATAAGATGAGTTTGATGTTTTTCCAATAAGACTATATGATGATGTTAATATGAGCACATATTTTGGGAGTAGTATTGAGCACCGAGTTGGGTAAGAGTTCAATTGACTCAAACCCCAAAACTACATAGCCAGCGTAGGATAGAGGCTATACCTCTCAAGTCCCAAAAAGAGGACTTTGATGATTGGATCCAAGATGGTGATGTCCTTTACCCTAAAAAGGTATTGGATGGATGTGGAAATGACATTGCTTCGTTGTATCATCTCTAGCTCATAAGTGATGGTTGTTGGTTAGAGAAACTCCCAACTGAGTAAGCATTGCTTATTATTATTATTAATTTTAAACTTGCATTATATATTGATGTTAAGATGATGTTGAGTTCTGAGCCGAGTCTTTCTGAGAGGAGTTTCTTGATATCTGTCCTTACTTTCCTTTTTACATACTCGTACATTCCATGTACTGACGTCATTCGACCTGCATCATTTTATGATGCAGATACAGGTGTTAGAGATCCTCAACAAGCGCATCATTGAAGATTATTACTTTCCAGCTATTTGGTGAGTCCTTCTTGTATTCGTAGGAACTCTTTAACCTTTTATTATTGTTGAGTATTATGTTTCTTTTTAGGTAGCCATTGACATGTCATTGGCACCATCTGATAGTGTTAGAGGCTTCATAGACAGAGTTTGATGATGTAATTGAAGTAGTTCTCCATTGAAACTACTTTTTTTAAGGATTATATCTTTCATTTGATGTTGATGATGGCGATCCCATATAAGTATTCTTATTTTCACTTAAGTATTTTGTTGATGAACGAATGAGTGATGAGACCAAGTGGTTTTCTTGGAGGCCAAAGATGGTTTTTGATTGTCGGCCACGCCTAGGGTACCCTCTCGGGGTGTGAAATACTTGTTGAAACTTTACTACGAATGCAGAGCCAAGCTTTGATCACAATCGCAGAGGTATGGAAATTTGCGGGTCACAACTTAAAGATGAAGACTTCTTTGAATGCAGAAAACTTGCGGACCACCAGTGAAGAGCTGAACTTTTTTATGTATTTCTTCTTGTTCTTTTTCTTATCTCTTCTTTTTCTCTGTCTGTCTTTCGGGTCTTATGAAGACCTCTTTATATAGGTGTGAGCTAGGGTTTTAGGGGTATTTTTATCTTCAAGTAATTTTAAAGGACCTTGGGCTTGAAGAGCATGAATTGGGCTAGTTTTGTCAACTTAACGAATTGGCCCAAATATAATTTCAACTTTATATAAGTCATATAATTTTTAACTTAAATATTAATCTGACTTTATTAACCAATAATTTGATTTGGTCAACATATCGTGAATTTAAAATTTAATCCAAATTTAATATGAATTTATCAATAAAATTTTACTGTCTACAAATACCTCCTACTTTGAGGCTTGTTGGGGGTACTCGACTTGTCGAACCTTCAAAGACAAGGCTTGACGTATTGTGAAGTAAATATTTTTTTTCATAGGAAGCTTTTCAAAATTTCCATATTTGGGGTCCAATGGAAATTTTCCATAATTTGCTTACGATAGAAACTTGCCATAATTTGGTTCCAACTGTAGTTTTTCATAATTTATAGGAACAAAAAAAAATTCAAAATTTTCTATATTTGAACCCAATGAAATTTTCCATTATTTTACATTCTCATGAAATTTTCCATAACTTGATTCTTATTGAAACTTACCCTAATTTGGTTCATAGGAAAACTTACCATAACATGGTTTCAACTATGGGTTTTTCCCAATTTGTAGGAATAAATTCATGCTCTTACGGTGGTTGATTGTCAATTTGCAGCATCGTCAAGTAATGTTTTTTTTCCTTTAATTTTCATCACAATATTTTCAGCTCAGCACACCTACGGTAGAAAATTCATATCATGTTGTAGAAACATCGAAATTATGATCCATTTAATTTTTCAGAAACAAGGCTCACAGATCTACAACATATCCAATATCAAGGTAAAAATCCTCATGAATTGACTGAAATTGAATTTTGAAGTTGGTCTTCAAATCTATCAAAATTTATTCCAAATAAGTGGAGTCTCACCGAAACGTTCGTATCTTGGTGTAGGAGCATCCGAATGATGCGAGACTTAATTATATAGATACCAAACTTCAAAGTATACGACATACCCAAATATCAAATTTAATTTCTTTATCAAAAGATCAAATTTATTTTTTAAAGTTAGCGATACAATCGACTTTGGTGTGACTTTGGACAACACTCATGAGTTCACTTCTCTGCATCTTCGCCGAAGAGCTGTGTATTGATTTTCGTATTGATTGAGACTTCTGTCATCATCTACATAGAGAGAAAACACAAAAATTTAAGCCAATGGGACCATATTCATCATGACAAGCGCGAGAGCATATGCCACACTTTTCACCATGCCGATTTGAAGCTTCATGCTATTGGCACCATGACACACATCACTTCTTTTTTTTATAGATTTATGAAAGACCACAAAAATTCTCATTATCATACCAAAAAATATGAGGGGTAATCCATAATTGGCAAGGAACCACTCGATACATCTTAATTTGTAGTTGCTGCTTTGATGATAAACCACACTTAGTGCAATTCTTTTAAGAAATTATGGCTTTGATGATGATGAATCACACTTGGTGCATCTTCTTTTGCAGTTATGACTTTGATCATGAACCACACATGATGTATCTTCATTTCCAATTTTGGCTTTGAGGACGAACCACACTTAGTGCACTTTTCTTTGTAATTGTGGCTTTGGTGGCGACGAACCATACTTGATGCATCTTCTTTTGAAATTGAAGCTTTAGTAATGAACCACTCTTAATGTATATTCTTTTGTAATTGCGGCTTTGACAAGAACCGAACTTACTACATGATTCTCTGCAATTGTGGACTTGGTGGCGATGAACCACACTTGGTGCACCTTATTTTAGAGTTGTGGCTTTAGTGATGAACCTGACTTACTGGAACCACACTTAATGGAGATTTCTTTAACATCGATCTTCTTTTGTAGTCACGGCTTTGGCAAGAACTACACTTAATGGATGTTTCTTTAAGTTGTGTCTTTTATGACGAACCACACTTATATCTCTTCTTTTGTAGTTGCGGCTTTGGCAAAAAACACACTTAGTGCATCTTTCTTCAAGTCACGACTTTGGCGATGAACCACACTTTGTGCCTCTTCCTCTATAGTTGTGGCCTTGGAAAGAACCATACTTAATGCATCTTTCTTTAAGTGTTGATATTGATGATGAACCACACTTTGTGTCTCTTCCTCTGGAGTTTTGGCTTTGGCAAGAAAGACATATTGGTGTAGTCTGTCCTAGTTTTGGAGAGAAACTTCTTCGCACATCAACTTCACAAATCATACCTCAAAATATGCCCCCATGCTGAAGATAGAGACTTGCTTATGGCTGCATTGATCCATAAAAATATTTGAAGTGATGATGTTAGATAAAGAGGTGATGCAAACTTTATAAAGGCATTCAAGATGATTTGGCAAGCCACTTCTTGGCATTTGATCTCTTTTTTTGCTTCCTACTTAGACTTTTTGTATAGGATGATATGCAAATTTTTTTCTTATCATTGCTGATGTATAAAAACTCTTGCAATTTTAAAGCAATAAAATATATTTACTTTACACTTCCATGTAAAACATGTGAGTTTTGTTTTTCTCATTTGCCTAGGCACCTATTTTGAGGTTTTCAACCTAGTGAATTTTTTAGATCATACAAATTTGAACTCATGTATATTTTAAAGATTTAACTCATTTCCATGGAGCTTTTGTAACTTGAAGACTTAGCTTGAATTTGAGGAACATCATGACTTGAAGACTTAGCTTGAATTTGAAAAGTTTCAAAACATGAGTTTTAGCTCAAATTTGATGAGCTTTATGACGTGTATTTTAGGCTCATGCATCGAGGAGCATTTTAACTTGAAGACTTTGCTCGAATTTGATGAGCTTTGAAACTTAACGATTTTGCTCGAGTTTGAGGGGCATCATGATTTGAAGACTTAGATTGAATTTGAGAATCTTCATGACTTGAAGACTTAGCTCAAAATTGATGAGCATTGAAATTTGAAGGCCTTGCCCGGAATTGAGGAGCATTACGACTTAAGGACTTATCTTTGACTTTGATAAGCTTCATGACTTGAAGACTTAGCTTGAATTTGATGAGCTTCACTACATGAAGATTTAGCTCGAATTTGATGAGCTTTATGACATGCATTTTGGGCTCGTGCGTCAAGGAGCATGTCAACTTATATAGACTCTTCAATTTCAATTTTGGATGAAAGACTGTCCTTATCCTCAAAATAATGTACATTTTGTTCATAAGGATTGAAGTTAAAAAACTCTTGATCTCCATTTATAGCCATACAGTCCCATATCATGAGCATGAGTTGTTAGTTCTTCAAATGTTTTAGGTTTTATGCCTTGCAATATGTAACGAAGATCCCAATGCATACCTTGGATGCGTATTTCGATCCCAGAAGTTTCACTAAGGCGATCTTTACAGTTAAGGCTCAAGCTCCTCCAGCGATTGATGAAGTTAATGGCTTACTCATCATTCCTTTGGTGGGCATTAGTGAGCTCTATAATGCTCAAAATACGCCTTGTTCTATAGAAATGCTTAAGGAATTATTGCTCCATCTACTCCAGCTATCAATGGAACTAGATTCAAGATCTATGTACCAATCGAAAGAAATTCTTGTAAGAGATCGAACAAACTGCTTAACAAGATAATCACCATATATTCCAACATTATTGCAAGTTTCGACAAAGTGTGCTACATGTTGTTTCAGATCTTCTTTGCTGCCGAATTGCTGCAACTTAGGAGGTTGATAGCCAGCATGTATATTTAGGTTATCAATTCTTTGGGAATACGACTTTAATATGTGAGTGGAGATTTGGATGTCAACTCAGATTTATCTTTTATAGCCTCCATGATGAAGTCTTTCAATTGGTCAACATGAATTAGACCTTTGGCAGACACTTGAAACTCTCTTATCATTGTTTCTTATTTTGTGAAGGACTATCTTCTCTCTTGTATTTCATGAAGCTTCGCATATAATTGAGTAGATTCTCCTTTCTCCATACTCTCTATCATATTTTTCAACTTGATATTTTGAGCATCTTGACCTTTGACATATTTTGATAGACCTTCAACTGCTTCCATCAATTTTGTAAGTTGTTCTTCTATGGTGGAAGTTTTAATCACGATCGCTTGCATTGTAATGACCCATTGGCTCATTTCGAGAATGAGTCTTCCTTCTTTCATAAAAGATCCCTTTTGTAAATTGAAATTGGAAAAATTGTGGACTTTTTGGTAACTTTGGTTAATTAGTTGATGGTCGATTTGAATAATTAAGTTAATTGATGGGCTAAAGTATTAATTTATTTAATATTCTACACCACTTTATTTATTAAAATAAAAAGTAGGGTTGGTTACTTTTGGTTCGCAATTATCTGTAGAAAACAAATGGGTTAAGAAGACTTTCAGTTACAGCGTGAAACTGCAGTTAACATGAGAACTCTTAAGGTAACCAAACTTAGAATTCATTGTTTTATATATGTGGGTGGGGTTATATTATTATTTAAGTGGGTTATAAAAGAGAAAGAAGAAAATTTAGAGTTATAAATTTAATTTTTTTCCAATCTGTTCATGTAGCATCCTTCTCGAACTTGGGGAAAAAAATTGGATTTTGGTGGCTGCACATTTAGTGATGGCAATGATTGTTGCAAATTAATATACCCACTTGTTGTCAATTTTTATTGCTATTTATTCATACACTTGTTATTAACTACTTTATGAACCAGTACCACTTATCCTATTTAATGTGCATAATTAGAAAAACTTACTCCTCAGAAAGGATGATAAGGGTTTGTGCAAAGACTGTAAGGCCATCCCGATCGACAACCTTACAACCCGACATAATCTCTTAGTGATGGATTTAGGGATAAAGATGACAAGGACGAGGAGGGTCGGGAAAGAACGACCTAGGATCAGATGGGGGAGTTTGACAACGGTTAGTGCCCTTGAGATGGGAGAGAAATTGAAGAATATGGGGGCCTGGGATAGTAGTGGGGATGCGAATGATATGTGGGATAGGATAGCTAGTTATATTAGGGTTGTAGCAAAGGAAGTGCTAGGAGTCTCGATAGGTAGTCGTAGTCGGCATCGAGGGGACTGCTGGTGGAATGGAGTAGTGCAAGGGAAAGTGGAAGCAAATAAGGTGGTGTATGCTAAGTTGATGGAGAGCAAGGATGAGGTGGAGAAGTGGACGAATAGAGAACTGTATAAGATAACGAGGAAGGAGGCGAAGTCGGCGGTTACAACGGCAAAAATGATAGCTTTTGAACGTCCTTATGCTGAATTGGAAGAGAAAGGTGGGGACCGAAAATTATTCAGGCTAGCCAGGGTCCGGGAGAGAAGGGCACGCGATGTGGATCAAGTGAAGTGCATTAAAGACGAAGACGGAAAAGTATTGGTAGAGGAGACCCTTATCAAACAAAGATGGCAGTCTTACTTCCATAAACTTTTGAATGACAAAGGGGACAGAGAAATTGTGTTGGTAGATTTGGAACATACAGGAAGGAGTCACGATTTTGGGGGTTGTAGGAGTATTACGGTCGATGAGGTTAAGGATGCTGTCCGTAGGATGCGCTGGGGAAGAGCGACCAGACCTGACGAGATCCCTGGAGAATTTTGGAAGAGTGCGGGCTCGGTAGGTTTGGAATGGTTGACTAGGTTATTTAATGTCATCTTTACGACGACAACGATGCCCGTAGAATGGAGATCGATCATCATGATCCCTCTTTACAAAAATAAAGAGGATAGCCAGAGCTATGACAACTATAAATGTATTAAGCTTCTAAGCCATACTATGAAAGTGTGGGAAAGAGTGGTAGAGATGAGGGTGAGGAGAGGCATGTCTATTTCAGAGAACCAGTTCGGATTTATGCCGGGACGCTCAACTACAGAAGCCATCCACCTTATGAGGAGACTAATAGAGCAATATAAGGAGAGGAAGAGAGACTTGCATATGGTGTTCATCGACTTGGAAAAGGCTTACGATAAAGTCCCACAAGAGATACTATGGAGATGTTTGGAGGCTAAAGGTGTACCTGTAACGTACATAAGGGTGATCAAGGACATGTAAGAGGGTGCCAAAACCAGGGTAAGGACAGTAGGAGGGGACTCAGAACACTTCCCAGTTATGATGGGGTTGCATCAAGGATCAGCTCTTAGCCCGTTCCTATTTGCCTTGGTAATGGATGGATTGACGCGACAAATTCAAGGTGAGGTGCCATGGTGTATGCTTTTTGCGGACGACATAGTCCTCATTGATGAGACTAGTAGCGGAGTTAACGCTAAGCTAGAAGATTGGAGACACACCTTGGAGTCTAAGGGGTTTAAGCTGAGTAGGACCAAGACAGAGTACCTAGAGTGCAAGTTCAGTGAGACACCTCAAGAGGTTGGCGCAGAAGTTAGGCTCGGGGACCAAGCCATCCAAAAGAGAAGTAGTTTTAAGTACCTTGGTTCTATCATGCAAGACAACGGAGAGATCGACGAGGATGTCACACACCGTATTGGGGCAGGATGGATGAAATGGAGGCTCGCCTCCGGTGTGTTATGTGACAATAAGGTGCCACCATAACTTAAGGGAAAGTTCTACAAAGTGGTCATTAGACCAGCTATGTTATATGGGGCGGAGTGTTGGCCAGTTAAGGTCTCCCACGTGCAAAAGATGAAGGTTGCCGAGAAGAGAATGTTGAGTTAGATGTGTGGGCATACCAGGAGTGACAAGATTAGAAATGAGGCTATTCGAGAAAAGGTAGGAGTGGACACGGTGGAGGAAAAGATGTGGGAAACGCGACTGAGATGGTTTGGACATGTGAAGAGGAGAGTCCCAGATGCACCAGTGCGGAGATGTGAGAGGCTGGCCATGGATGGTTTCAGAAGAGGTAGGGGTAGGCTGAAGAAATATTGGGGAGAGGTGATCAGACAGGACATGGCGCATTTACGACTTACCGAGGACGTGACCCTAGATAGGAGGGTGTGGAGGACACACATTAGGGTAGAAGGCTAGTACATAGTGGTTTTATTCTCCCTTATTCGTAGGCGTATTAACGCACTATGATTTCTTGTACTCTGATGTATGTTATTTATGGTATTCATGTTATTATCCAATAATAATATCTACTATTTTTTGTGCTTTGATTATACTATTGTTTGGACCGTTTTCGTCATCTACTTATCTACTTATTTACTCTAATATTCTTGTCTGACCTTTTTCTATTTTTTTATTGAGCCGAGGGTCTTTCGGAAACAGCCATCCTACATTGGTATCATAAAAAATAGAAATGGTGTACAAATGAAATTTTAAAGTATTAAGATGGGTAATTAAGTATTAGGTATATGGTATTACATGAATACCATTAAATTTATGATATTGGAGAAAATTGAACTTACCTTTAGTCTTGAAATTTGAAAAATATGAGGGTTGACATGTTAAGTGGCATCCAGATTAGGAACTTGAGTATAGATTTGTGTGAGATCTTGGGTCTAGGCTAGATATATAATAATATGGTGTTGTTAGTTTTGAAATCTTATTGTGATTTATTTGAATAGATTGGATTAATTTGGAAGTCTAACGAAAGGGGAAGGCTCAAATCTCGAATTGATTGTTCGATTAATTAAGGCAAATAAACTTTTAATACTCTGTAAATCTTTAGAATACTCGAATTTCCTTCCTTGTATGTACTGGATAGTAATGGGAATGAGGTGATTGGTTATTTATTCATATGGATTGCCTTTAATAAATGAGCGGGGTTAATAAAAAGATAATGTTTTGCTTGATTGTAATTGAAAGGTGTGAAATGCCTTGATCTTTATATTGATGACCATTTTTATGATATGCTTTGATAGCTTCATTGTGATTATGAATTCCTTAGATTTGTCATTTCCTTAATATTGTGTAAAACGTTGAATTGTATTTTGTTCTTGAACACTGTGATGAGATGGACATGTGTGATGCCGAGGTCATTGTTGGTGAGTGTGTGATGCGGAGGTCTTTTCCGACGAGAGGGTGATGCCGAGATCATTTCTGGTGAGAGTGTGATGCCGAGGTCATTTTCGATAGGAGTGTAATGCCGAGGTCATTTCCACTAAGAGTGTGATATTAAGGTCTTTTCCGGTAAGAGTGTGGTGTTGAGGTCTTTGCCAGTGAGAGTGTGATGCCATGGACATTTTTGGTGAGAGTGTGATTCCGACCTCATTGCCAGCAAATATGATTGATACTCGATTATTGATTGTGAATGAGCATCCTTGCATACTTATTTTTGGTGTATTGACTCTTGTGATTGATTCGTGTTCTACTTGTAATTTATGTCTTGTAATTACTTAACTGTGATTGTGGAACAAATTAGATAATTTCTTATGAAATCTATGTGGGGCTGAATTTCTATGCAGGTTATAGTTATGGAGGTTCGATTGGGAGGAAAGGAGTTCTTGTATTCTTTAGATTTGCTTAGTTTTGTTAGTTGACTTGCTGGGTACCATATTAATTGGTACTCACTCCTTTCTTCTACACTTGTGTAGGTTTTGAGTACAGACACTAAGTTTGAAATATCCATAATCCTCCGAGGCTTCAAGGTAACTTAGAGAGGTAGCTTATTGACGCCTGGCAATTTCTCTTGTTCCTTTTTACTTTATGCTTTATTTTATGTCAGATAAAAGATATTTAAGACTTATATTATCTTTCATTTCATATTTATTAGTAGCTTGTACACGTGACTACCAGATTTTTGGGAGTTATTTGAAATTATTTAAGACTTCCATTTTTGTTTATTTGATATACGTATTATTTTCGCAGTATCTCCTATAATTATTGGGTTTAGGTTGACTTGTTCTGGTAGGATAGGACAAGTGCCATCACACCCAGTTTTGGGTCGTGACAAATGGTATTAGAGCCCCAGGTTCATAGGTATTTCATGTGCACAAGCCAAGTCTAAGTAGACTCCCAAGAATCGGTACGGAGACGTCTATACTTATCTTTGAGAGGTTATGAAGACTATTAGAAAACTCCCTCTTGTTCATTCTTTCTTATCGTGCATGGTTACTTCGCTAGTACTGAGTAGGTGTGTGTTCTTTTGACAGATGGCAAGGACTAGAGCTACTCTTTTTGATGGTAGAGGTGTGGCAGCTCCAAACATAGTCATTGAGGCCCTAGCTAGGGGTAGAGGTAGAGCCATAGTTAGAGGTCCTGCCCAAGGAGCGATACCAGCTAGAGGCCGTGCCAGAGAGACTTGTCCAGAGCCACAGTTGGAGGTTAGAGAGGACTATGTCCCCCCTCCCCCTCCCCCCTGAGCATGCAGCTCCCTCACTTCAGGATACTTTGATGAGAGTGTTAGGGGTACTAGAGGGCCTTTCTCAAGGTGCAACAGGCAAGCCACAGGGTTCTCAAGTGAGATTAGAGGCATAATCCCTAGGTCAGCATCAGGGTCTGGTTATTCGTGATCAGGTTGGTCAGCCCCTATTAGATCCTGTAATAGTTATCAGTGCGCAGTTTACCCCATATATGGTCATGACTATTGTAGATCAGTAGTGCTATAAAAAGTTTCAGAAGATTAAACCACCCTAGTTTCAGGGTGGTAAGAGCGAGGACGCTCACGAGTTCTTGACACTGTGTCATAAGATGTTAGAGGTTGTGAGCAGAAATGATGCCCGAGGCGTTCAATTTGTTGTAATTCAACTTTATAGGTCAATAGAGAGTAGTTAAGGACGTTCATAAGGTCCAAACCAGTTGGCTCACCTCTAGTGTAGTGGGGTGCTTTTTTCTAGGGCTTTCGAGGATCGCTTCATCCCATGAAGCATACACGAGGAGAGAAGGTTGAGATTTAAGAGATTGACTTAGGGTGGTATATCTTCTGCTGAGTATGAGGCATGCTTCTGTCAATTATTGAGGCATGCTACGACGTTGATCCTGAATAAGGCGGAGAGGGTCCATAGATTTGTGAAGGGGTTGACCTTCTCTATTCAATCTTATGTGTTCAGATTGACCCGTGAGGGGGCCTCCTTCCAGTCCATAGTGAGCATCGTTAAGGAGGAAGAATTGATGGTTCGAGAGAAGTTTGGGGACCCCAAGAGGGCCCATAATTTCGGTCAGTTTTTTGGTGCCTTATATAGAGGCAGGGGTTCATATAGAGGTAGTGGTTCTTACGAGTATCATAGGCCCATGCATGCATCTATGCTAGCTGCTGATAGTGGTCATATGTCCCGTGGTTCTCACAGTTCCAATCGAGGTAGACATAGTGGTTCATCTGGTACACAACAATAATCTTTCACACCGAGGTCTTATTTCAGGTGTGGGGATCTAGGCCATATGGTATGTCAATTCCCTCTCCAGACCTATTTTGGACCCCGTCGTACTTATTCAGCTTCTCCAAATAGAGATATGGCACCTCTGTCTAGGGGTCAGGGCAGAGGTCAGATAGGTAGAGGTGGTAGAGCTTCTGGTAGTAGTGTTATTGTTCAGCGTGGAGGTAAAGGGGTTGTTCAGACTGGAGGTGGTAGAGGTGTCCAGTGTTATGCTTTTCTAGGGAAACCTGAGGCTGAGGCTTCAGATTCTGTCATCAAAGGTATTGTCCCTGCCTATCATCGACCGGCATCAGTGTTATTTGATCCAGGATCTACATTTTACTATGTGTCTACTTATTTTGCTTCTAGGTTTGACTTGATTTGTGATTATATGTCTATTTTTGTACATGTTTCCACACCCGTGGGTGAACCCTTGTTTTGGATCGAGTGTATCGATCATGTCTTATTTCTTTGGCTGGGTATGACATTGGGTAGATATGATTATCTTAGGGATGGTAGATTTTGATATTATATTGGATATGGACTCACTCTCTCTCCTTATCATGCTATTCTTGACTGTTATTCTAAGATTGTAACCTTAGTGATGCCTGGTGTCCCAGGGATTGAGTGGAAGGGTACTAGTGGGTCTTACCCTAGTAGAGTTATTTCCTTCATTTGAGCTCAGAGGTTGATTGATAGAAGGTGTTTGTCTAATTTAGCCTTTATCTGGGATACTAATATTGAGTCACCTTTTATGGAGTCTATTCCCGTAGTTCAAGAGTTTGCGGATGTATTTCCTACTGACCTTCCAAGAGTCCCTCTAGATAGAAATATTAATTTTGTTATTAATCTAGAGCTGGGCACTAAGCCCATTTCTATTGCTCCATATCGTATGGCTCCGACAGAGTTAAAAGAGCAATTATAGGATTTGTTGAGCAAAGGGTTCATTCTCCTTAGTGTGTCGCCTTGGGGTGCACCGGTTTTATTCATAAAGAAGAAAAACGGGTCTATGAAGATGTGTATCAATTATAGGCAGTTGAATAAGGTGACTGTCAAGAACAACTATCCCCTTCCCCGCATTAATGATTTGTTTGATCAGCTTCAGGGAGCAACATTGTTTTCTAAGATAGACTTGAGGTCCGGTTATCATCAGCTAAATATTAGGGAATATGATATCCCTAAGACAGTTTTTAGGACTCGTTATGGCCATTATGAGTTCTTCGTGATGTCCTTTGGGTTGATTAACGCTACGGCAACATTTATGGAGTTGATGAACAGGGTGTTTCGCCTGTACTTGGATTCCTTTGTGATAGTATTCATTGATTACATCTTGGTATATTTTAAGACTGGTGAGGATCATGTTCGTCACTTGAGGATAGTGTTACAAAGATTAAGAGAGAAGAAATTGTATGCAAAGTTCTCCAAGTGCGAATTCTGGATGAATTCAGTGGCATTCTTGGGGCACGTAGTGTCCAAAGAGGGTATTAGAGTGGATCCTTCTAAGATTCAGGCAGTTAAGGGCTAGATGAGACCTACTTTCACTATCAAGATTCATAGTTTTGTAGGCTTGGCAAGTTACTACAGACGGTTCATGCAGAACTTCTCCACTATTGCAGCTCCATTTACTAAATTGACTTAGAAGACTGTGGATTTTCATTAGTCCAATGAGTATGAGGCAAGCTTCCAAAATCTTAAGACTTTATTGACTTTGTCTCTTATTTTGATGCTACCCGAGGAGGGTGTGGGATATACTGTGTATTGTGATGTTTTTGGTATTGGTTTAGGTGGTGTGCTGATGCAAAAGGGGAAAGTCATTGCCTATGCTTCGAGATAATTGAAGGCCCATGAGAAAAACTATTCTACTCATGATTTGGAGTTAGCGGTCGTCGTCTTTGTGCTTAAGTTGTGGCGTCATTACTTATACGGTGTGCATTGCGAGGTCTTCCCAATTATAGGAGTAGTCTTAAGTATATATTCAGTCAGATTGATCTGAACTTGAGGCAACGTAGGTGGCTTGAGTTGTTGAAGGACTATGACATGACTATCTTGTATCACCCAGGAAAGGCCAATATAGTGTCGAATGCTTTGATTAGGAAGTCCTTTAGTATGGGGAGGCTTGCAGCGATTCAAGTTGAGGAGCAGCCATTGGCTAGAGATGTTCAAAGGCTAGCTAATAGCCTTATTCGATTGCATATTTCAGAGGATGGTGGTGTTCTTGCCTTTTTGGAGGCCTGTTTTTTCTTGGTTGAGCAGATTCGAGAGAGGTAGTTTGAGAATGAGAAGTTGTGTATTATTCAAGACAAAGTATTGAGAGGTAAATCTAAGGAGGAGATACTTGACTCAAAAGGTGTATTGAGGATTGGAGGCAAAATTTGTGTGCCTAAAGTGGGTGATTTGACTAGACTTATTTTGGAGGAGGCTCATTGTTCGAGGTATTCAATCCATCCAGGAGAAACCAAGGTGTATCATGATCTGAACCAGTATTACTGGTGGTTTGGTATGAAGAAAAATATCTCAGATTTTATGTCTAGATGTTTGACCTGTCAATAGGTTAAGTGTGAGCACCCGCGGCCAGGAGGTGTGGGTCAAAGGATGCCCATTCCTACTTAGAAGTGGGAGTGGATCACCATGGACTTTGTGGTAGGTTTACCTCCCACATGGGTGGTTATGATACTATATGGGTGGCTATCGATAGACTAATCAAGTCTGCCCATTTTATTCCAGTTAAGGTGAGGTATGTCACGACCCAATCCCGTAGGTCGTGACTGAGTTCTGATCTAGACCATGAAAAGGCTGTCATAGCATATTAACAATTATAACACGTTGTATAGGCACAGATGAAACAAACTAGTAAACAACCCACATATATATGTTTACAGACATCTAAGAATATCAATGGTAACATAAGGTGGGACAGGGCCTCTGTCGTACCTCTGAATAAACAAATATATACATCAAGGGTCAGTACCAAAATTTGGGCTCCAGCACAGTGGAGCACTTCCAAATCGCTGAGTAGAAACCCTAAGCTGGCGGATCTCTAAAGTAAGTACCTGTACCTGCGAGCATGAAATGCAACCCCCCAAAGAAAGGGGGTCAGTACGATATATGTACTGAGTATGTAAAGCATAACACACCATAATTGAGACCATAGCTGAAATAGGGATGCAGGGAACAAACATAACAATTAACAAATTACTATACCTGCACCTTAGGACACGTAATAATATACATCATCATACACTGTGCCTGGCCCGCTAAGGAACTCAGGGTCATAATTATTTCATCATATTACCATATCATCATATCATCATGTCATCATCTCTTTCCATCATGTATAATATTTCATCATGTCATCATTTATGGAATTATATTATCGTATACAGCATAATCTTATTGTATATGTCATTATATTAAATTCGATCCACTATGGGGCTCAAGGTCACAAATGTATCCCTATATTTTCATATGCATGCCTACGTAAAGTATCCGGCCCTTTAGTGACGAACTTGGTGAATGGAGTAGTGTACTTCTATAGCGTATCATTATCATATATATACATACCATACCCGGCCCTCTAGGGAGGGACTCAATACAATTATCATATGGTAAAATATGTCGAGGAATGTTCGGCCCGATCCATAATTTAAAACAATGCCGCGGAACGTATGACTCGACCCATATTTTCATCATATCATCGTATATATATATCCGGCTTGGGACTCGTGAATAACATCATCACATACGGCATCATCATATGCTTCATATTCATCATATATGGCATTTTATCATTGTATACTTCATACCTATATATATCCAACTCGGGACTTGGTGAAGTAGTAGTAAAACTGCACCCGATATAATTTCTGGCCCATCGTGGGATGCGGAGAAAGAAGGGTTACAGCATGCACGAGTGGAGTAGTGAGAAACTATATGCAACTAGGTCATTATTTGAGACTCGATAAAACAGTCAAGTGAACCGTCACTTGAAGACCCGGGGAGTAATTATCTGAGGTACCCCTTTAGATGTCATTAGGCTCACATCAGTTGGAGCCTCACAGATTACATACATGCATCAAGATAATGCCACACAATTTATGCAATCAGAATCATAGTTTTTGCAATCAGAAACACAACGTACGCGGTTAGAGACTCAACTTATGCAATCAGAGACACAGTTTATACAATTAGAAACACAACATACGCTGTCAGAGACCCAACTTATGCAATCAGAGACACATTTTATGCAATTAGAGACATTGATCATTTCAGAGCCTTTAGGAAGAGGAGCTTGTATCTCCCCTTACTATTCAACATAAGGTGGCTTAGGAGTAGTGGTCGAACCACTTTAAGACTCTTAATATTCAAAAGTGCCTACAAGTCATGAGTGATATCCAGAGTTTATAAGGGAGTTACCTTCAAATCCATATCCTATATTACATACATTCAAGTCTTTCTACAAGTAAGAAGAGACAAGTTTTACATGTGCTGCTTTTCATTTCCTAGACTCAACTATTACCGGAGTTCTAATATCAAGAACTGAATAGGAGTCTAGACTCATACTCAGAGCTTTAGGAATGGAATAAATCTCAAATTTCACATACATAACACTTACATCTAAGACATGCCAAAAAAAAAGAAAGGATAGGCTTTACATACCTGTAGTAGCTCGATTTTATTCCAACTTGTTTTGCGTCTCCTTCAACCTATTTAACATGAGAGTAATACCAAGATTACTAAATTTCAACTTTCCAGTTCCCAATCTATACTCAAGTATCTATAGGAACCATTTCCTTGCTCTCCTTCCTAGACTAGTCTGTTGGCTAGTTCCAAAGTTAACGGAAATCGGGCAACATCTCCCCTATAACTTGTCCTATATGAACTTCCAATTTTAACCTCTAACCTTAGCAGACATATCAACAACAACAAGCAGTAGCCATACACCATCGAATCACTACCATATCACGCAATACAAGTTCTACACAACTCACCTAAAACTATGACGCCAAATTAGGGTTTAGCTTTTTATTTTGCAAAATCTTAACCGTATGAAAAGGAGTATTAAGAGGCTGAAACCAGCGGCCTAAATACTCATAGTTAACTTTGTTCTATCCATGAAACATAGATAAACCACCTCCAAACACAACACCATGCTAATGACAATACTAGCCAAATTTTAACTTGCTAGAATAGCGTCAACATAGTCCCTACATGACCTGCGACATCTTTCAGCCGTAACATGTATATGTTCACATTTCCAACTCATATTTATACACCCACAAGCTGTTTAAACACTTTCCCAAATGTGGTAAAAGGGAATCAAGCCATACCTTAGCAAGCGAGCTTCCAAAACTTGCCGAAAGTTATAGGTTTATATCGAAACTCCTTGCCGCTCTAACTATCAAACTTTACGTCATTAAGAATCTTCATTTAGTTGAAGAATACCTTAGATAATTAATTGACAGAGTGAAATTGAAGGCCTCACCTTGCTTCCATGGCCATTTCTCTTTTGTTTTTGTTCTCTTAAAGTTTCTCTTAATAGCTCTAAGTAACAAGCTGAAAATATGTCAAAGTACAAAGCTGAAAATAAGAACCCTTAGTCATGACTTAGGTTTTTATACCCTTCCTTTAAGAGTGACACGTGGTAGCCCCTAGGGGTGACACATTTCCAACCCCTAAGGCACCACCTCATGCCATGCATCCAATCCTTGGCTTGCACATGGCAGAGTGGGCCCCACCCCAAGTAGGTGGGTCACCTACTTACCCCAAGTAGGTGCATCACCTACTTGTCACCTACTTGCTTCTTTTCATAAGTTCGGAACCTAGTTTTTTCTCCTTTTCATAGGTTCGTGGTCTTATCTCACTTTATGAATCTATATAACCTTTGCTACCTAAGCTCGGCGTATAATCACATAGCTTAATTTTGTAAAATGTCCAAATTGGTAGCTTATGCGAGTAAGTCGGATTCCACGTCTTTTTACTTAGCCTCCAACTCCTTCCACATCCTTTCAAATCTATTTCCAATCATTTGGGACGGCCTCATCCTCCCTTCCTTAGGATTGTTTAGTCACATTGTAGATAGTAGGGGTCACATGACAATTTTCAAGAAGCTTAAGAACACGTCCGAAGGTACAAAAGTATGGGTATAATATCTTTCCTCCCTTTAAAACATTCATCCTCAAATGTTAACTAATCTTACAGGATTTTATGAAGATTTCGGGTGTCCTCTACAACAGTTGATATCCGCTCCATTTAGGAGTTCAGATTACCCTTGGATATAGGGAACAAATACGAATATCTTTTCTCTATCTCTTTTTTGACTTCCCAGGTCATCCCCTCTCTGTTTGTTTTGCCACAATACCTTGATGGAAGTCACATATTTAGTCCACAACCTTCTAATTTGCCAATCCAAGATGGCGATAGGTTGTTCCTCGTAGGATAACTCTTCCATTTCTTGGACATTATTTATGGGACATACTCTGGGTAGATCACTAGTACATTTGTGAAGCATCCATATCTGACGGACTGGGCGTATAGTTTCCCAATCAGGTGGTAAGTCCAACTTACAGGTAATATTTTCCATCTTACGAGCAACTTGATAAGGTCTAATGTCTTCTGAGCTAAGTTTCCTTTTCTTGCCAAATCTTATTACTCCCTTCCTGAGTGACCCCTTTAAGAACACCTAATCATCAATTTGAACTTTGAATGTCGACGTCGATTATCTACATATCATTTCTATCGACTCTGGGCTGCTAGTTAATAGCTTGCTCAGTCATATCTGGGCCTACTAGCTCAGTCTTTCTAACATCGACCCAGCTAATAGGGGACTTTCACGTCTTGTCCTACAAGTCTTGTACGGGGCCATTTGGATTCTCGAATAGTAGCTATTATTATAGGCAACTTAATAAGTGGTAGATAATCATCACATCTACCTTCGAAGTCAACAACACCAGCTCACGACATATCTTCTAGCATTTAAGTAGTACCTTTAGCCTGTTTATCAGTTTTGAGGGTGAAAGGCGGTACTAAGACCTTCCTGTGTTCCCAATCTCTTCTTGGGCTGATATCCAAATACTAGCTGTAAATTAAGCCCCTTTACTCGAGACAGTAGCTGTAGAGACCTTATGTATTACTCCTTAACTTCCTTAGAAGACTTTAACTGGTACTCTACCTTTTGGGTTTCCCCTCTTCTTTATTTTTCCAGTCTTTAGGGTTGGCTACTGAGTAGCGCTGAAGTTCGTTCATACAGTGACTTTCATAGCCGCTTTGAGCTCTATCTGTCGTTAGCTAGCATAATTCTGAAGGAATGTGGCATTTAAGTTCGCTATCCTTTAGTAACCAGCTAGTTCTGCTCCTCTTAGTTAAATTATTTCACAATTTCCTTATCTCATCTTGTCCCAGCTTATAACACTCTAGATACGTTATCTCGTGTCATCCTTTACCTTTACAAGAATATGAGAATGTGCTCAACTTAACTTGAGAAATATCTTAGCGTCGTCTCTCTAGGTCTCATATGTTACCTTGCCTTTTCCTACCTTATCCTACAATCGATATCGGGATAGATCTTTGGTCCAACCGTGGCCATGTCTTACTTTGCTCTTAACATGAATTCCATATCAGTAGTTTGGCTGAACTCATCTTTGCATCTCTCATCTCCTATCATAGAGGGTTTTCTATTCCTTTGCCTTGGTTATTTACCTATCACAACATTATTTGCCTCCATCTTACCCTTGCAGTTTTCTCACTTGCTTCCCCTCTTAAGAGTGTACTTATACCTTTATTCGCTTATACCTTGCTCTATGTCTCTATGTCCAGTATCAAATTCATCTAATCTCTTTCCCCAATCTATTTGGCATTGTATCATATATCCATCTTTCTGTATATTTTATAACTAGATTATCCACGTACGGAACCTTGGCTAAATCACGAAGCAACGAGAACCTTTTCATACATAATGTGATATCTTATCTACTAATTTGTACTTGAATAATGTGACCCATGAAACAACTTATCCAAGACCACATTCTACTTATCTTTATCAAAAGTTAATTCCCACTTGTAGTCGTTCCAATTTCAATTAGGCAACACTTGTATTCCGACGATGATTGTCCAAGGTTCTGTTGGAGTAGTAGATTTATCCCAACCTATATACTTTTTTCCTTGGGGTAAATGTAGGTTGCACCATTTATTCCTTAAGTTGGCCGTCTTTGTCTATTAAGGGTTCCACTATTTTCAAGGCGACGTTGTGTGCACGCATCCTTCCTTTATAACTTATGCCCCTTACCCTTACTGTGTACCCAACAAAGGATTTTAACTTAGTCAACACATACCAAGTTCCCTTTACTAGCGGTCTTACCTTATCCCCATATTGTTGTACCACACCTTTAAATTCATACTTACATATTCCTCTTTTTGTTCATATTCATATTCAGTTCATGACATCTATCTAGGGTGCTTTTGTTAGAATTTCCTTCCATAAACTCTGTCTTCAATTAGTTGGTGAAGGGATAATAAAGTGTTATCCTAAAGCATATTCCAATCACCACCAAAAGGAAACTAGAATCCAATGAGCATCATAGTGCTCCTTAGTGCTTGACTCACATGGTCTCCCTCCAGGTTTATTCTTGAGTCGTGAATAACTTATCTAGTCCTCCAACAATAGTTGAGGGTTCTGTACTTCCCAACAAGAATGAAACTCTATCATCGGGCATCTTGCCTCTCAACACAAGCTTTTCCTAAGGCAAAGTACGACTGGAGATACCGTGGTCTAAACTTTACTGCCTAGATAGGCTTTTTCTATGATAAAATTTCCCCCAAATAAAAAGGGTGCCCCTTACTGACGATAGGAGAGTACCTCGTACAGCTTTAGTTCACATAATAGGGGTACTCGGTATCAATATCCGAGACATATTAAGAATCTATGTTTCATTCCCCTTTTTTTTGTTCTAGGAAAATTTCGACAGAGTTTCCTCTATACTCCTTACTATCCCAAAACTTGCACGCAAAAAATACCAACAATGCCTCACAAGGCCAACACACACACACATATATATATATATTCATATCATATCACAGCCACACAGGGCTTTCAATATCATCTCATATCGCAGCCACACAGGGCTTTTACTATTAATAATAGTATGAAAATGATGGACTTACCTCGTGTGTCCAACTCAACCTGCATCTGTTACAATTTTCGGCCTACTTTCCTTTCAGTTTTGACTTAATATTTCAATCGTATGTCAATCATATGTCAATACCTTACCCAACAAATATCTTTCGTGCTTTTGCTTACCTACGTGCTTTGTAACTTCCAATGTCTTCAATTACTTCCTCCTGTTTATGTTGTCCTTCTGCTAAAGTCCAAGGTTAGTATAAGGAGTTTTCCTATGACTCAGATCTATAGCACGATCTTAAATATGAAAGAAATGTAACATCCTAAATGTCCTGTAGCCTCATTCTTATAGATATGGCGCGCAATAGATAAACAAGACTCTACTAGACACGGTCTATAAACATTTCAAGGACGAACTGCTCTGATACGACTTCTGTCATGACCCAACTTGGTAGGCAGCAACTAGGGTCCGATCTGGACCCCCCGTATACATAACTATCCGATATAAGAACTATACACCAGACCCTAGTGGTTGATAATATTTTCATTATATACATGTAGCCTCTTTCAATTGTATCCTACCATAAAAGGGCGTGCAAGCCGACAAGGCTTCCATAGCATATTAACAATTATAACATGCCGTATAGGCATAAATGAAACAAACTTGTAAATAATCCACATAGATATGTTTACAGACCTCTAAGAATATCAATGGTAACATATGGCAGGAAGGGCCCCCACCGTACCTCTGAATAAATAAATATATACATCAAGGGTCAGTACCAAAATTTAGGCTCCGGCACAATGGAGTGCTTCCAAATCGCTGAGTAGAAACCCTATGCTGGCGGATCTCCAAAGTAAGTACCTGTACCTGCGGGCATGAAATATAGCCCTCTGAAGAAAGGGAGGTCAGTATGATATATGTACTGAGTATGTAAAGCATAACACACCATAATTGAGACCATAGTTGAAAAAAGGATGCAGGGAACAAATATAACAATTAACAAATTACTATACCTGCACCTTAGGACACATAATCATATACATCATCATACACTATGCCTGGACTGCTAAGGAACTCAGTGTCATTATTATTCCATCATATTACCATATCATCATATCATCATGTCATCATCTCTTTCCATCATGTATAGTATTTCATCATGTCATCGTATATGACATCATATCATCGTATATGGCATAATCTTATCGTATATATCATTATATTATATCCAGTCCACTATGGGGCTCGGAGTCACAAATGTATCCCTATATTTTCATATGCATGCCTACGTAAAGTATCCGGCCCTTTAGTGAGGGATTCGGTGAATGGAGTAGTGTAGTCTATAGCGTATCGTCATCATATATACACATACCGTACCCGAACATCTAGGGAGGGACTCGGTGCCATTATCATATGGTAAAATATATCGAGGAACGTTCGACCCGATTTAAAATTTAAAATAATACCGCAGAACGTATGACTCGATCCATATTTTCATCATATCATCATATATATATATATATCTGTCCTAGGACTCGGTGAATAACATCATCATATACGTTATCATCATATGCTTCATCTTTATCATATACGATATTTTATCATTATATACTTCATACATATATATATATATATATATATCCGACTCGGGACTCGGTAAAGTAGTAGTAAAGCTGTGCCGGATATAATTTCAGGCCTATCATAGGACATAGAGAAAGAAGAGTTACAGCATGCATGAGTGGAGTAGTGAGAAACCATATGCAACTAGGTCATTATCTGAGACTCGATGAAACAGTCAAGTGAACCGTCACTTGAAGACCCGGGGAGTAACTATCTGAGGTACCCCTTTAGATGTCATTAGCCTCACATCAGTTGGGGCCTCATATATCACAGACATGTATAAAGATAATGCCACACAATTTATACAATCAAAAAGACAACGTACGCAGTCAGAGATTCAACTTATGCAATTAGAGGCACAGTTTATGAAATTAGAAACACAACTAATGCGGTCAGAGACCCAACTTATGTAATCAGAGGCACAGTTTATGCAATCGGAGATATTGATCATTTCAGAGCCTTTAGAAAGAGGAGTTTGTATCTCCTCTTACTATTCAACATAAGGTGGCTCAAGAGTAGTGGTCGAACCACTTTAAGACTCTTAATATTCAAAAGTCCCTACAAGTCAGGAGTGATATCCAGAGTTTATAAGGCAACTACCTTCAAATCCATATCCTACGTTACATACAGTCAAGTCTTTCCACAATTAAAAAAAGACAGGCTTTACATATGCTGCTTTTCATTTCCTAGACTCATCTATTACCGGAGTTCTAACATCAAGAAGTGAATAGGAGTCTAGACTCATACTCAGAGCTTTAGGAATGGAATAACTCTCAAATTTCACGTACATAACACTTACATCTAAGACATGCCAAAAGAGAAGAAAGGATAGGCTTTACATACCTGTAGTAGCTTGATTGTAGTCCAATTTGTTTTGCTTCTCCTTCAACCTATTTAACATGAGAGTAACACCAAGATTAATAACTTTCAACTTTCCATCTTCCCAATCTATACTCAAGTATCTATAGGCACCATTTCCTTGCTCTCCTTCCTCGACTAGTATGTTGGCTAGTTCCAAAGTTAATGGAAATCGAGCAGCATCTCCCCTATAACTTGCCCTATCCGAACTTCCAATTTTAACCTCTAACCTTAGAATACATATCAAAAACAAAAAGTAGCAGACATACACCATCAAATCACTACCATATCATGCAATTCAAGTTCCACACAACTCACCCAAAACTATGACGCCAAAGTAGGGTTTTAGCTCTTTATTTTGCAAAATCTTAACCATATGAAATAGAGTATTACGAGGCTGAAACCAGCAGAATATATACTCATGTTTAACCATGTTCCATCCCTAAAACATAGATAAACCACCTCCAAACACAACACCATTCTAACGACAACACTAGCCGAATTTTAACTTACTAGAATAGCATCAAAATAGTCTCTACATGACCTGCAACATCCTTCAGATGTAACATACATATTTTCACATTTCCAACTCATATTTACACACCCACAATATTTTTAAACACTTTGCCAAATGTGGAAGAAGGGAATCAAGCCATCCCTTAGCAAGCGAGCTTCCAAGACTTGCCGAAAGTTGTAGGTTTACATCGAACCTCATTGCCGCTCCAACTATCAAACTTTATGTCTTTAAACACCTTTATTTAGTCGAAGAATACCTTAGATAAGTAATTGACAGAGTGAAATTGAAGGCCTCACTTTGCTGCCATGGCCGTTTCTCTCTTGTTCTTGTTCTCTTCAAGTTGCTCTCAATAGTTCTAAGTAACAAGCTGAAAATATGTCTAAGTACAAAGCTGAAAATAAGAACACCTTAGTCATGACTTAGGGTTTTATACCCTTCCTTTAAGAGTGACACATGGCATCCCCTAGGGGTGACACGTGTCCAACCCCTAGGGCTCCACCTCATTCCATGCACCCAATCCTTGGCTACCACATGGTAGCGGGGCCCTACCCCAAGTAGGTGCATTACCTACTTGTCACCTACTTGCTTCTTTTCGTAAGTTCGCAACCTAGTTTTTGCTCCTTTTTGTAAGTTAGTTATCTTGTCTCACTTTACGTATCTATATAACCTTTGCTACCTAAGGTCGATGTATAATCACGTAGCTTAATTTTGTAAAACGTCTAAGTTGGTAGCTTACACGAGTAAGTTGGGTTCTACGACTTTTTATTTAGCCTCCAACTCCTTTCACATGCTTCCAAATCTATTTTTAATCATTTGGGACAGCCTCATCCTCCCTTCCTTAGGATTGTTTAGTCATATTGTAGCCAGTAGGGGTCATATGACAATTTTCAAGAAGCTTAAGAACACGTCCCAAGGTATAACATTATGGGGTATAACAAGGTACACAACGAATAAGCTAGCCCAGTTGTATATCAGTCAGATCGTTCGACTTCATGGTGTTCTAGTATCTATTATTTTGGATCGGGGTTTAGTATTTACTTTGCACTTTTGGCAGGCATTACAATATGGTTTGGGTACTAGACTTGATATGAGTACAACTTTTCACCCACAGATCGATGGTTAATCCGAGCGGACGATTCAGGTGTTAGAGGACATGCTCCGAGCTTATGTTATTGATTTTGGTGCTAGATGGGATCAACACTTTCCCCTAATGGAGTTTGTCTACAATAACATTTATCACTCCAGTATTCATATGTCCCCAATCGAGGCATTGTATGGAAGATAGTACAGGTCTTCGATTGGATGGTTTAATTCGGCTGAGATGGATTCTTCAGATACAAACTTGCTTAGAGATGCCATGGAGCATGTTCGGAGGATTCAGTGTAGGTTATTGACAGCCTAGAGTTGGCAGAAGAGTTATGCAGATCGGAGGGTTCTACCCTTAGAGTTTATAGAGGTTGATCATGTTTACCTTTGAGTGTCGCATCTGAAGGGCGTGATGCATTTTGGGAGGAAGGGCAAGCTCAACCCTCGATTCATTGGCCCATTTGAGATTTTAGGATGAGTTGGAGAGGTGGCTTATAGATTGGCCTTGCCACCTAACTTATCGATTGTGCATAACGTGTTTCATGTTTCCATTCTCCAAAAGTAGGTTCCAAATGAGTCCCATGTGTTACCACTCAATTCGGTGGAGTTGGGTCTAGATCTGACATTTGAGGAGGAGCCTATAGCCATTCTAGATAGGCAAGTCCTTAAGCTTAGAACCAAGGAGATAGCTTCAATGAAGGTATAGTAGAAGCACCGTTCAGTCGGAGAGACGACTTGGGAGACGGAGGCTGACATGCGTGCTAGATATCCCCATCTTTTTTAGGCTTCAGGTATATTCCTTTACTTTATGTTTGAGGACGAACATGGTTTTTAGTGGTGGATAATTTAATGACCCGTTAGGTCATTTTGAAAATGAGTCCTCCTTCTTTCATAAAAGATCCCTCTCGTAAATTTAAGTTGGAAAATTGTGGATTTTGTGGTAACTTCGGTTAATTAGTTGATGGTTGATTTGAATAATTAATTTAATTGGTGGGCTAAAGTGTTAATTTATTTAATATCCTACACCATTTTATTTATAAAATAAAAAGTAGGGTTGGTTACATTTGGTTCACAATTATCTATAGAAAACAATTGGGTTAAGAAGACTTTCGATTACGGAGTGAAACTGCAGAAAATGTGAGAACTCTTCAGATAACCAAACTTAGAATTCATTGTTTTATATATGTGGGTAGGGATTATATTATTATTTATGTGGGTTGTGAAAGAGAAAGAAAAGAATTTGGAGTTGTAAGTTTAATTCTTTTGCAATCTGTTCACGTAGCATCCTTCTCGAACTTGGGAAAAAAATTTGATTTTGGTGGTTGCACATTCAGTGATGGCAGTGATAGTAGCAAATTATTATACCCACTTGTTGTCAAATTTTTTTCCTATTTATTCATACACTTGTTATTAACTACTTTATGAATCAGTTCCACTTATCCTATTTAATGTGCATAATTAGAAGAACTTACTAGCTTATTTGTATAATAATAACACAAAAAAGATTTCTAGTAGCTAGAGAGAGAACAAATAAGATTGGAGATCACGAAAATTAGAAATGATGTACAAATGAAGTTTTGACATGTTAAGATGGGTAATTAAGTATTAGGTATATGGTATTACATGAATACCATTAAATTTATGATATTGGAGAAAATTGAACTTACCTTTAGTCTTGAAATTTGAAAAATATGAGGGTTGACATGTTAAGTGGCATCCAGATTAGGAACTTGAGTATAGATTTGTGTGAGATCTTGGGTCTAGGCTAGATATATAATAATATGGTGTTGTTAGTTTTGAAATCTTATTGTGATTTATTTGAATAGATTGGATTAATTTGGAAGTCTAACGAAAGGGGAAGGCTCAAATCTCGAATTGATTGTTCGATTAATTAAGGCAAATAAACTTTTAATACTCTGTAAATCTTTAGAATACTCGAATTTCCTTCCTTGTATGTACTGGATAGTAATGGGAATGAGGTGATTGGTTATTTATTCACATGGATTGCCTTTAATAAATGAGCGGGGTTAATAAAAAGACAATGTTTTCCTTGATTGTAATTGAAAGGTGTGAAATGCCTTGATCTTTATATTGGTGACCATTTTTATGATATGCTTTGATAGTTGCATTGTGATTATGAATTACTTAGATTTGTCATTTCCTCAATATTGTGTAAAAAGTTAAATTGCATTTTGTTCTTGAACACTGTGATGAGATGGACATGTGTGATGGCGAGGTCATTGCTGGAGAGAGTTTGATGCCGAGGTCTTTTTCAGTAAGAGTGTGATGTCGAGGTCATTTCCGGTGAGAGTGTGATGCCGAGGTTAGTGAGAGTGTGATACCGAGGTCATTTCTAGTGAGAATGTGATGTCGAGGTCTTTTTTGGAGAGAGTGTGGTGCCAAGGTCTTTACCGACGAGAGTGTGATGTCGAGGACATTTCCGGTGAGAGTGTGATGCCGAGCTCATTTCCAGCGAATGTGGCTGATACTCGATTATTGATTGTGAACGAGCATCCTTTCATACTTATTTATGGTGTATTGGCTCGTGTGATTGATTCGTGTGCTACTTGTGATTTATGTCTTGTAATGACTTAATTGTGATTGTGGAACATATTATACTGTGTCTTGTGAAATCTATGTGGGGCTAATTTTCTATGCAGGTTGTAGTTATGAAGGTTCGGTTGGGAGGAAATGAGTTCTTGTATTCTTTAGATTTGCTTAGTTTTGTTAGTTGACTTACTGGGTACCATGTTGGTTGGTACTCACTCCTTTCTTCTACACTTGTATAGGTTCTGAGTCCGGACACTGAGTTTGAAATATCCATTATCCTCTAAGTCTTCGAGGTGACTTAGATAGGTAGCTGATTGACGCCCGACAATCTTCCTTGTCCTTTTTTACTTTATGCTTTGTTCTATTTGAGATACAAAGACATTTGAGACTTGTATTATCTTTCATTTCATATTTATTAGTAGCTTGTACACGTGACTACCAGATTTTTGGGGGTTATTTGAGATTATTTAAAACTTCCATTCTTGTTTATTTGATATACGTAGTATTTTTGCAGTATCTCCTATAATTATTGGGTTTATGCTGACTTATTCTGGTGGGATAGAAAAAGTGCCATCACACCTAGTTTTGGGTCGTGACATGCACGACCACCATAGAGGATGAAACATAGTGCAAAACATCACTTGGATAGAGCTTGGATTGAGAAGTGATATGAGAGAATATCAGAGCAAATCTAGTGCTTAAGACATCATTATCTTTTGGCGTCAAGGGATCGTTAGATCGACGATAGTGTTCTTGTGACAACCTTAATCAATCCAAAGTTCTTTCTACCACCTCGGCGATGTTGTTCCCTAGTTCTAGAACATACATAAAGGATATTTCTTCTTTTGGAGAAGACAAATAAAAATATGAGATGATTTGAATGGTGCTTGAAGCACTTGTTATCTTAGTATTTCGGTTTTACTCCTTTTAATTTGGTCGATAATTTCCATGGCAACTTTTAAGCCATTTGAGGATTCAATACCCTCAAAAGTATCAGATTCATAGTCGATATTCATTGCGGTCATAGTGATATCTTTTAAACTTTGAACAGAGAATTTGGATCCAACAATTTTTACAGATGTGGATTTCGAGTCAACCTTCTTGGAAACAATCTCAATGTTCTTGAAATTTGATTTTTTTTTGAAGAAAAGAGATGAGAGGTAAAGATTGTCCCACTGAATGTGCCAATTTGTAAGCGAATAAATTTCATTCCTGAAATATAGCGATCAAAAAGGAAAAATAGCAAGCAAACAATAATATTTATATTTCAAATTTTGTACGAAGGTTACAATCTTTATAAAATCTAATGAAAAAAATGTAATCCTCTGATTCTTCTCTTCGCGGTCATCAAGTCAAGAACTTTACTTTGTTCTTGGATTGATGAAATTCTTGTTGGAACTTTACTACAAATACGGAGCCAAGCTTTGATCACAATCGCAGAGGTATGGAAATTTGCAGCTCACAACTTAGAGACGAAGACTTCTTTGAATGCGGAAGACTTGTAGATTATCACCGAAGAGCGGAGCTTTTTTATGTATTTCTTCTTGTTCTTCTTCTTGTCTCTTCTTTTTCTCTGTCTTTCTTTCTGGTATTATGAAAATCCCTTTATATAGGTGTGAGTTAGGATTTTTGGGATATTTTGGTCTTTAAGTAATTTTAGAGGACCTTGGGCTTAAGGAGCATGAATTTGACTCGTCTTGTCAACTTAACGAATTGACCCAAATATAATTTGAATTTTATTTAAATCATATAATTTTAACTTAAATATTAATCCGACTTTATTAACCAATAATTTGACTTGATCAACATGTTGTGAATTTAAGATTTAATCTAAATGTAATATGAATTTATTAATAAAATTTCAGTGTCTACGGTCATACTTTTTGGAATCAACTAAAAAAAGAAAGTGATATAACTTGCAAGACTTAGGAAGTAATAATTTATAAGAAACAATCACTTTTACTTGTTCAGTAATTTTAAAAATAATTTTTTACTTTTTACTAATTTTTAACCTATCAAAAAAGCAAACAAAATAAAGAGTGAAGTCTATATATTAGGGGCACACTCACCCAAACACATCCATTAGCCATTGAAGATGAAGAGAATTTCTGTGCGAAATGGCGGTGTTATTCCCTTTATCTCTTTCTTTCCTACTTGGGAAATTACACTAAGAGATTATTCTTCGTATCATAGTGATAAATCCATTTCAGGAAATGGTAAAGTTGGTTTAGATAGTAGCAATTTTGAGTATTTAGATGATGCTGTTACACTCTTCAATCAAATGGTTAGAATGAAGCCTCTTCCTTCTGTTGTCAATTTCTCTAAATTGTTTAAGTATATGATAAGTATGAAGCATTACTCTGCTGTCCTTTCTTTTTTTGAGAAATGCAGAAATTGGGTATCCCAATTAATGAATTCATATTGAATACCGTGATTAATAGTTATTGTCTGATGGGTCGTTCTGATTGTGCATTTTCGGTGTTACCCATTTACTTGAAGAATGGTATTATGTTTACTGTCGTCACCTTTAACACCCTATTAAGGGGAATCTTTGCTGAAAATAAGGTTAAAGATGGAGTTGAATTGTTCAAAAAATTGGTGAGAGAGAATGTTGACACCCAATTTTGACCATCCATAACTACTTTTCGAATTGCTATCTAAAACAAATAGGCATTTTTTCAAAATTATTTCTTTATTAATTAAATAAGTTTACATTTAGTTTAATAAATAAATCGTATATTTTGATATTCACAATTTATAATATCTTGCTATTTATTAATATTACTACTATTATTTTATTATTTTTATAATAAGCTTAATACGTTTAAATATTCTTATGTATCTGTTTAGCATATGTGTGTATTTTGTTTACATAAAGAATATTTATTAACTAAGTTTATTTTGTAATTTACTTATTCATATTAACATGCATATATTATATATCTATTTTAATACGTATTGTATACATGTGCATATAAATTTATTATTTAATTAAATTTATTATATATTTTAGTTAACTATATTAATTATGCATCTATTTTAGTATGTGTTATATGCATACGTACGTCATATATATATATATATATATATATATACACATACACATATCTGCGTAGAGTATACATAAGTAGTTGCTTTATATATAAATACGGCTACTTGAATAAATTTATGTTTTTACTTATTCAATATATATATATTATGATTATTAATTAATTAGCAATCTATTCAATTTTTCTCCATATGATTTAAAACATAGTCATTTTATTCAATCCATTTTAATTTTAATCTATACTATATAACCCATTTTAAAATCTTAAACCCACCTTTTAATCATATCCATCCATTCTTTTTTTTATCAAATATCAAGATCTAATCTCAACCGTTCATCAAAATTGATGAACGGCTGAGATCGCACTTCCTATTTCTAATTACAAGAAGACCCAAAACCCTAAAACATTTCTTCTTGAGGTCTTCTTCTCCAAAGAGAAGAAGAGAAGCCGCAGCAGCCTCCAACATCGGCGCGCAGCAACTGCAACGGCGAGCCACTGACGGCGAGCTGCAGCAGCTTCTCCAGTAGCTCCACGACGCGACTTCAGCGAGCTCAAGGCGACGACGTGCAGCTCCATCAGCAACCAGTGAGCCAGCAGCAACAACGAACGACACCAACAAACAGCTCGCAGCTCTTTCTCCACGCAGCAGCCACAGCGACGTCTCCGACGAGATGCTATTCGGAGAAAATTGTCGCTCCATCAGAGAGCCATGAAGAGGACCAAACGCCGGCCAACAGTCACAAATGATAAGGAAAATCGACATGATTTGAGGCTGATTCGGTAAGAATATGGGTTTCTTGAGGTCAAAATATTTATGGGTAAGAACGGATCTTTATAGATCCGTCTCTAGTATGAGCTTCCTAACCCTCATTTTTTTTTTAAAACTCTTTGATGAATTGACTCTCACACTTGTTTGTTGTTTGGAATGATTCGTATGTGAATTCTTGGCTTAACATCGATCTTCCGCTTGACTCATTTCGTTGATATTCTATTATCATTTTAGCTCCAAATAATTTTGTTTGAATATAGTGTCTTCTCTGTGGATGTCCATATATCTTTAGCTTTGTCAAAATCATTGGCATCTCGAGTCAATTTGAAGATTAATCATTTTGTATAGGTTTGGTGGCTTCTAATCTGATTATCCTCCTTAATTAGTCTGAAAAGAATTCTCTCTTTCTAGTTTCGATTCCATTTTCTATGCCGAATGACTTAGTTAATAAATCTATTTGAATATGATTCGTAACAATTTGTTTGTTATTCCTTTGGATTTTAAGCGTTAAGACGGTGTTACATTCTCCATTTTTTGCAAACTCATCCTATTTTGATTCTAAAAATAAAAATATGAATGAATCCTGCTAGAACTTGGTTATTTTGGGTTGACTTTGATATATAGTTGATTATTTCTCCTTGAATTTACAACTTGTGTATTTAGCTTGATTATGGTTTAATTTAGTAGTTGGATTTACAAATCTTTTAACATCTTTGGTGTTCTCCTATTCTTGTTAATTATTCATTATATTTGGAAATTCAAGCATAATTGACCGATTCACATCAAAATATTGCTTGCCTTGGATATTACTTCACTTTTACCAGATTTAGTCTCCTTATCATAATTAATCTTGTCTCCTTTATTTGATTTGAGATAAAGTTAATACCCACAACTTTAGATAAAGTAGTACTCCACTACTTTAAATAAAGTTATTCCTTTTAACTTTTTAAAAGCATCTTTTTTTTTAAAAAAAAGGTTAGTCCTTTTTAACTTTTTAAAGCATCTTTTAAAAGATTTCAGAGACAAATCTTGAAAAGTGGTTTATTTTTGTCTAACTTAGTGGAAAATTTTGAATTAAAGGGATTTGGACAGTTGTCTCTCTTGAGGGAGATGGTCTTTTACCCGTCTATATAAAGACAGAGATTACACACACAGAAGACGGACCAGAGTAAGGAGAAAGCTAAGAAAGAAAGAAAATATTTTTTACTTGATAGAAAAATCTCAAACGAAAAAAAAGGGAGAGAGTTGAAAGAAAAAGAAGAAGAAAACATTTTACTTTACAAGTTAAAAATCTCAAACAGAAAACAAAAAGAAAGTTCCTTGTACACTTGATATTCTATTTCTAGCATTGAGCATTGGTTTTTAGATTTGGATTTCCTTTATAACTAAAGCATTCAGGTTAGTCCTAACCTCTCTTCATATACTAGTTTTTATTATTTTTAAAACACTTTGCCTTGTTTGTTTATTCTATTGAAATATAATAATCATTATGATGTATCTCTATATTATTCGCATACTTCTCTATATCTTCTTCATAGTTTAGCAGGATTTGAACTTCAGAGTTTGAGACGCGAAGCTTCCGCTTGGGTCGGAGAAGCTACTACATTTCACATCTTTGTCTACTCATATTATTTCTATTTACTTTTCTTTATTTTTGTTAGGTTGTAATAATTTGTAAATACTATATAATGAAATTATTTGGGGACTGCCTAAGGGGGGAGGGGAACTAACGTGCTACTTGTTTATTTTACTTTGTCATAATTTGTGTATTTGCTTATAAGTGTTGATTGATTGATCGTAGTTATTAAAGCAATGTAGTTACCTAACTCTTAGACTAAAATCTAAGTTTGGGTTTGAATATCGTTTCTATAGGTATTTGTCTAGTTAATTGGAAAAATCGCCTAAAGTTACTATACCAATGATTTAAAATCACCAACTCACGTTATTAAATAAATGGCTTAAATAATCAAGTTTACAGTAGACTATGTATTTTTTTCTAAAATCATGCATGTTGGATTTACTTAATATTTCAATATACTAAATTCATACAAGAAGATCATATCCGCACGATTAAATAAAGTATTTGCAGTCTTTAGATAGAATAATACTTTTAAGTTTAATAAACATTTTCAAATTTTTATAGAAACCATGTTTATAAGACTTAATAATAATTTCAACATGTCAATATATATATATATATACATATTTTAAGAATGTTGTTTTATGTAGAAATCATGCTTATAGATTAAAATTATCTTTGTCGTTTAAAATCATGTCTTAGTTAGTGTGATGTTATACATTTTTAACAATTTAGAAATCATGCTAATACGATGTAACCACTAATTCTCGACATACCATTTCGTATAGAAATCATGCTCCTATGATTTTATAATTTTAATATATCATTTCTGTATATATTTTAATTAATATTTTAACATACCATATTAGGTAGACATCATATTCATAGGATTTATAAGTTTTAATATATCATGTCCACATATACTTTAAGTAATGTTCTTAACATATTAATAATATAGAAATCACACTCATATGATCTTAATAATTATTTGTCATATTATTCTTACATTGAAATCACGCCCATAACTTTCGATAAATCTTGTTATATTATTTTTAATAATCTTTCGACTTACTATCAATTAGAAATCTTGTTTATATGATGTTATAAATACATTAGTTAATAACTAAAATCATTAAAATGTGCTTTTATTTATCAAATTAATCGTAAATATTCATGTCGAGTAATTAAACTTTACCTTTATGTCATCTTACCTTAGTATTCGTACACTTTTAATATTTATTTTGACTTTCACAACCTATGTTTGTTTTCAATCATGTTAATTAATTAATATAGAGGCTTATTTGAGATTTTACGTGCTCAATGTCGTCCTACTTGTTTTGTTTGACGATGTGTCTAATTAAGAAACTTATATTTTCTTTAGTCTAATACCTGTCCTAATAGTACGTCCAATGCCTCTTGGATATTAAGTTGGGACGCTAGACACCTTTTAAGACGCTAGTTTTTAATATTCCTTTTAGATCGCTTTAGGATTGAATTAACAAACAAATCTAGGAGGGGTAGGGGTAGATAGGCCCTTCGGAAATGATGGAGATCGACCCGAGCAGAAAACGACAAAATACTATATTTTGTCTTCCGATTAATAAGCCGGCGCTGATCCGAAGAACATGAGTACATAAATATTTCTACACTATTTTAAATACTTTTGTTTGTATATTATTTGGGGTAGTTTATTTATTATTTCGTTTGCCTTTTGCTATTATTTAATTAATTGATAATATTTATTTATCCTGTGTTAGTTCTAATATTAATTGTTTAATTTAACTTAATTAAATCCCTAAAGAGATACCATTTTTGTTTTCATCAGTTTTCCTTTATTTAATCATTTTACTAAGTCAAACATTCTTATAAACTATCTTAAATATTTTAAAATTTATATTTTTCTCAAAATTGTTTAATACTTTAATTATTGTTAAAACACATTTTCCCAAAGTTAGTCAAATAATTTTCATATCGTTGGACAACCGCATATTAGCGGCTATTTTAAGTGTTAAAACCTTCTTAAAATAGTAATATGAACCTCGTACCTTTTTCTATGAATTTTTAAGACTTAATCTGTTAGGGTCTTTTAAATTAAGTTTTCTTAATTTCTTTTAAAAATTAAGTGGCGACTCTTTTTTTTACTAAAATTGATTTTTTCTTATAAAGATGAAATTAATTTTAAACCACGCCCATTTTTCGATATAACAGAAATGACGACTCTGCTGGGGATTAATTAGGTTCTAACCATTAGATTTGATTGCTTGTTTGACTAACTATTTGGGTTTGTAATAATTAGTAATTCTTCTTTTCCTTAATTGTGCAATTATGTGTTTAGTTTATATATTAAATTGTTATTTGCATTTTCATAGCATTTTTCCTATTTAATGTATAGTATATTAAAGAACGATTTTGCGGTACCGTAGTCGGGCTTTTTTATACTTAACCCTTTTCGAAACGATCGACAATTTATTGATACGTTATGCGTCCAATGATTGTCGTAAGTTTCGGCCTGAGTTGTCCGCTTGGGTTACCAGTCTTGCAAAAGCCACTCTTAGTCAACCTAGCGTAGAGCAAAGCCAAAATCCCTAATTTAGTGCATTGGCCTAAGACGACCCAATACCCAAGGCGTATTGGGCCCATTAGAAGCCCACCTTGTGTCTATTTGTCCTATTGGTCAATAAAAGACAATCATGCCTATGTGTTTAATTGAAGGATGTATATGTCATTTTAAGCAAATCAATTATCTAATAGGGGTGGGGTAATTTATTTTCTTTTGTAGGATGGACCCGATAGGCGAACCCTTGAGAATCCGAATGGTGACTATACCTCATCCTTACCTCCGAGTGTGGTGGAAATTCATGAACAACGAAGATAAGAAAAAGGTTCGAAGTCACATAGGCCACATCCCGTCAATTATGGAAATGGAAGCTTGGCCTCATTTAGTTGGAACAATGGTAAAGTTTTGGGATAGTGACAACATGGTGTTTAGATTCGGGGAAGTAGAAATGACCCCAACTATCGAGGAAGTCCTTGCTAGCTACGAGAGTATAGGCATGTGTAACAAACGAAAGCATAAGCCTGACAATGACCTCCTTATTCCTAAGATATGGGATTTTGACAAGATAAAAGAAAAACTTTCACTTGTCAATGCTAAATGGATGGATAGGCTTTCCCGACCAAACATCCCTCTTCAAAAACTTTACACTCGATTTGGATGAGCGAGGGCTTTCGAAAAGTATCATGATGAATTCATCTCAGAGGAAAAATGAAAGGAAACACGTCCTCTTGCGTTTGCGGTATGCCTACTTGGGACAATGGTGTTTCCCCAAGGACCAAACTATACTATCCATCCAAGTGTAGTAATGGTCACTCACGCCATCTTCAATGGGGTAAACTACGGGTCTTCAATCAAGTACTACACTTTGGCGCCCATGATTCTTACAGACATTTATCGAGCGTTGGATAAGTGTAAAGATGGTGGACGATTCTTTCAGGGATGTAATTTGATACTTCAATGGTGGATGATGAGACACTTACTCAAAGTTGATGCTCCGGAACATCCAGACCCTTTGAGACGATCAGATGAACTTGGAGGTCACAGTTGGTGGTTATATTGCAATCATTTTCATAGAACGGGAGGTCAAAAATTCTGGTATCCAAGGCTTCAGGGATTAAGAGAAGAAAATGTGCAATGGTCAATCGAGAGTATGGTGCTGCCAGAGAAAATAACAATTCGAGGGGAAAAGGTCCCTTACTTAATATTAGCCGGATTAAGAGGAACCTGACCATATGCCCCCGCTCGAGTCCTTAGACAACTAGGAGGAAAACAGGAACTTCCACAAACCACGAGTATGAGAAAGTTTGCAACAGACCACAAAAATGGCCAAGTCTCTTTCGCTGAACAGATACTTAGAACATGGAAAACTCGAAGGGTGTTGGGTGAGTCATTGCCAAATAGATTGCAACCTGAGTGTTCCGCGGAGTACAGGGAATGGATAAAGAGTAACCTTATCAAAACCGTCGAATTAGGACCAAATGTCCCCTATCACGTTCGACTCTATCAGCTCCAAGAGAAGTATGAGAAAAATGAATTAGATCATCAACGCCAACAGTTAGATGACGCCAAAGTCATAGCCCAGCTAAAGCAAGAGTTACAAAGAGTAAGACAATGCATGTCTGAGTTAGATGATAGCATGGAGCAACAGATCCAGTCCATAGAAAGGTTAAAGCATCAAGAAGGAGCTCAGCTAGCTAGCGATCATCTATGGGCAAACAGATATGCCATATGGGAAGAGGTCAACATAGCCAAGAAAAACAAATCTAGTGAAGGATCAGAAGGAGTGTAAAGTTCACTATCATCCCCGGCGTGGGATTGCTTTTATTTGTAATTGGTTTTGTTGTTTCCATTTTGAACTTCTGTACCTGTTTTGGGACTATCATCCCCTGCGTGGGATTGCTTTTATTTGTAATTGGTTTTGTTGTTTCCATTCTGAACTTCTGTACCTGTTTTGGGATACGTTAAACATGTTGAATGTTTTTACTTTGGGGATAATGAATTTGCTTAAGAAAACATATACATCCTTCAAATCGCTAGGCCTACCCTTGGCACAAAAGGGTCACACATCTGTTTAGTAAGCGCAATAACTGTTTATGTATCTTAGGTGTTTATCTGCTTCATTATATTTTTGCATCACGTGCTATGAACAAAGACTAACATATTTATTTTTACGTTGTTTTTCTAACTCCAGGTATTTAGAATTGATCTGTGTTGATAAACTGGCTGAGCACCCTTATTTCACCAGGTCAAAGGCTTCCAAAGATTCCTTCCCCGATCAAAATTCGTTGGTACGGAAAAGGAAAATGAATGGTAATAATGACAGCACTAGTTTGACGGATATTGTTGTGACGGACCCTATTGTCGCGGAACAAAATGAGTTGATTGCACAGTTTGTGCAACAAATCGCCGAGATGAGAGTTGAGATACAGAAAAATCGAGAGTTGTCAAAACTGGCTATCGCCACCAACACGCCGGTTTCAGGTGAGGGAAGGCCTCCATTCCATTTCCCTTCTCCAAATTCAAGTACGGAACACGTTCAAAATCCATCTTTAAACCCCACTCAAAATACCTTCATTGTTGACCTCACTGCCTCAAATACCTATCATGCCTCTACTTCCCACCAAGCGCCACCTCATCCTCAAAATACCAACCCTCCAAACTTCCCCCCTCCACAAAATACCAATCCCCAAAGCTTTCCTCCCCCACAAAACACCAACCCTCAAGCATGTCCTCCACCATAAAACCAAAATGTTAACAATCTACAGACCTTTCCCCATCAACAAAATCAGTATACTAACCGCCAAACATTCCCCCAAAATTATCAAGTCCCTCAAAATACGCCAAATCCTCCCATTATCCCTCCCCTACCTCAAAAGACAGCTTTCCAAATTCCAATCCCAAATGAGCCCTATACCAACGATTCCGAACTTGATCACTATGAAGAACAAAAAAGGGAGTGGAGGACCAAAGAAGAAGTAACCAAGCAAAGCATGAAAGAGGAAATTATAAAAGCTATGAAAGAATTTCACTATGCCCCGGATGCGGTTGGTTTGAATTATGAAGATTTGTGTATCCATCCAGATCTGGACCTTCCTGAAGGGTTTAAAGTACCTAAATTTGATACTTTTGGTGGAACCGGAAATCCTTTGGCTCATTTGAGAGCATATTGTGACCAACTAGTAGGAGTTGGTAAGAATGAAGCCTTGCTAATGCGGCTCTTTAGCCGAAGTTTGAGTGGAGAGGCCTTGGAATGGTTCAGCGCTCAAAAAATAAAACAATGGTCTAATTGGAACGCTTTGGCCAGAGATTTTATCGAGAGATTCGCATATAATGTGGAAATTGTTCCTGATCGATATTCTTTGGAGAAGATCAAACAGAAATCCACTGAAAGTTATCGTGAGTATGCGTACAGGTGGAGGAAAGAGGCCGCGAGAGTTCGACCTCCCATGTTAGAGAAAGAGATTGTGGAAGTATTTGTGCGCACGCAAGAGCCCGAGTACTATGAAAGACTGATGTTGCTCGTTGGAGCAAAATTTGCCAAGATAGTCAAGGTAGGTGAGACTATCGAGGATGGGCTCAAGACCGGAAAGATAGCCCGTGTAGCCTCTTCAATTGGGTCTTCGGGATCATTTAAGAAGAAGCGAGAGGATGTATCTACCATCTCCTATACAACTGAAGGGAAGAGGTTTGCTAACACCAAGCCAGGAAAATCCACACCTTTCAAGACCTATTCACGAGGTCCACAAAATTCACATCAAGTTTACTACACTCAACCGAATTACCAAACCCCAGCTTCCAGTCACCAAACCCCATACCCAAATGATCAAGTCCCATTTAACAGTTATCAAGCTCCACCTTCTAATTACCCAGCTCCATATTACCAAAACACCCCGCTAAACTACCGAACTCCACAACCAGGTTATCAAACCCAACTGTACCCAAAATTCCAAACTCCTGCACCTTCCCACCAAAATCGTCCGAGTTATCGCCATGTGCCACCACCCCCGCAAAATAATTACAACCTTTCCCAACCCAACTTTGAAAATAGGCCTGCCAGGAATTTTACTCCTCTGGTGGAGAGTCGAACTAAGTTGTTCGAAAGATTGAGAGACGCAGGCATTATTCACCCCATTGCACCTAAACTGGCTGATACAAGCTCTAGATTCTATAGAGCTGACAAAACATGTGCGTATCATTCCAACAGTGTCGGGCATGATACTGAAACTTGTGTTAATTTGAAATACAAAATTCAGGATTTGATTGATCGTGAGGTCGTTACTCTCCAAACCGCCGCCCCTAATGTCAATAGTAATCCTTTGCCGAATCATGGAGGGGTTAATATTCACATGATTGAGATGGAAGAAGATTGGTGTGTAACAAAGGCCATAGTCCCAACCTATACTAACAGCCTTGAAATGGCTGTGGCTTCATTGAGCATAAAGGAGAAATCAAATTTTGTGATTTTGACACCTCCAAAGGTTGTTGCTTTGGTGTCGAAAGAAATTCCTAATCAAAAGAAGTTCATGATCGAGACTGCAGCAACTCAGGGAATGACGCGATCTGGTAGATGCTACACCCTAGAAGAATTGGCTCAAGGATGGAATAATAAAGATCAACAAAAGAGACCGATTAGTGAAGCTGAGGCTAAAGAGTTTTGGCGGAAAATGCAGCCAAAAGAATATTCCATAGTGAAGCATCTGGAGAAAGTACCTGCCCAAATCTCAGTGTGGGCATTGTTGATGAGCTCACAACAGCACATACATGCTTTGATGAAAGCTTTGGATGACACCTATGTACCTGTGGGCACAGATGGAGATAATCTGGCCGCTATGGTGAGTCGAGTTGTTCAAGGACACCGCATCAGTTTTTACAATGAAGAGTTACCGTTCGAAGGTGCGATGCATAACAAAGCTCTTCATATCACTGTTGTGTGTGTCGAGAAAAGATCATGAATCGTGTATTGATCGATGATGGATCGGGTCTTAATATTTGTCCTTTGTCGACTCTCAAACAATTGAACTTTGATTTAGGGAAAGTCCGACAGAATCAAGTTAATGTAAGGGCTTTCGATGGGGGTCAAAGAAATACATTAGGTGCTGTGAATTTGGATATTCAGGTAGGGCCTGTTGATTTCATTATAGAATGCTAGGTGATGGACATCACCACCAGCTACAACCTACTGTTAGGAAGGCCATGGATCCACATGGCTGGAGTCATTCCCTCTACTCTCCACCAAATGATAAAGTTCGTAAAGAATGACCGGGAGGTGGTTGTTTATGGTGAGGGGAGGCATTCAAACAGTTATGCATCAATTATCGATGATATTACCAGAGGTACTGATTTTTATATGGTTGAGCTGATGAATGCCACTGATGATGACTCAGCCCTACAACCTCCTATGCCGTCAGTTTATAAAATGATAGTCACCGTCATGCTACAAAATGGTTTTGAGCCAGGTTTTGGATTGGGGAAGTACTTCCAAGGAATCATCGAGCCCATTCAGATTCCCGATAAAGGATTAAAGCATGGTTTGGGATATGACCCTACAAAAGACGACGAGGCAGATGTGACAAATAGAAAGATTGATCGGAGACTCGCTAGGCCAATACCTCACTTGTATATGTCATTTCCAGTGAGAGAATGTGTCAATGATGGTGATCATGGGGAAGGAATCTGGAATCTTTTTGAAGAAATTGATGCAATCCTAGAGGAAGAAATAGGGACATCAAGCATTCGTCATGCTGAGTTAGGGGAGCAACTGTCTAATTGGACGTCTGCACCGCTCTTAGTCCCTCACTCATCTTGGTAGATAAAGACATATTATCTACTGATTTTTAAGTCAATGGTAGTCCGGAGGAGGCCCGAGACCCACCCTCATTTTGTTTCTATTTTATTACGCTTTAAGTTACCTTTATGATATTTGAAAAAAGGCAAATTGACCCACGGTCATGGCCAAAATTTGTATCTATTTTGGTAAATGAAGGCCTCCTTTATTATGAATTTTACTTGTTATTTGTTTATCGGTCTATATTTTACTTATCTGACTTTGTTTGCTTTTGATTTCAGTAAAAATAACTTAAAACCTGCCAATATCATGTCATGTCACAAGCTAAATGAACAAAATGAGATAGATGGTGATGAGTTTGAGGATTATAATGAAGAGGCTACCATACCTGAACACCTCACCGAGGGTTTGAAACAATTTGAGGATCAGTACAAGCCAAATCAAGAAGAAACTGAGGTTGTGAATCTGGGAGATGACGAGTGTACCAAGGAAACCAGAATCAGTGTCCACTTAACAAAAGCTCAGAGGAAAGAACTTACCAGTTTGCTTGGAGAGTATATCGACATATTTGCTTGGTCTTATGATGATGTGTCAGGTTTGAGTGTAGACATCGTGTCTCATAAATTGCCGATAAATCCGGATTGCAGTCCAGTAAAATAAAAGACTCGAAAATTCAAGCCAGATTTAAGTTTGAAGATCAAAGAGGAGGTTACCAAGCAAATTCAATCTGGAGTTGTGGAAGTGACAAAATATCCGACTTGGTTAGCCAACATTGTTCCAGTCCCTAAGAAGGATGGCAAGATCAGAATTTGTGTTGATTATAGAGATCCGAACAAAGCTAGCCCTAAAGACAACTTTCCATTGCCAAATATCCACATTCTCATTGATAATTGTGCCAAGCATGAGATGCAGTCATTTGTGGATTGCTATGCAGGTTATCACTAGATTCTAATGGATAAAGAAGATGCAGAAAAGACAGCCTTCATCACACCATGGGGTGTATATCACTATCGAGTAATGCCATTTGGTCTTAAAAATCCTGGGGCTACTTACATGAGAGCCATGACAACCATCTTTCATGATATGATTCATAAAGAAATTGAAGTATATGTGGATGATGTCATTATCAAATCCTACGAGAGTGAAGGTCATTTCACTCACTTGAAAAAATCCTTTGATCGTTTTCACAAATACAACCTGAAATTAAATCCCGCTAAATGTGCTTTTGGAGTGCCAGCTGGCAAGTTATTGGGGTTTATAGTCAGTAGAAGGGGTATCGAGCTTGATCCCTCTAAAATCAAATCGATTCAAGAATTACCTCCACCAAAGACTAAAAAGGAAGTGATGAGTTTCTTGGGAAGATTGAACTACATCAGTCGATTTATAGCTCAATCCACATTGATTTGTGAACCTATCTTTAAGCTACTGAAAAAAGATGCATTGACAAAATGGACTGAAGAATGTCAGACAGCTTTCGAGGCTATCAAAAGTTACTTGTCTAATCCACCGGTGCTTGTTCCTCCGAGGGAAGGAGTTCCATTGTTGCTATATATGTCTGTCTCGGATAATGCATTTGGATGCGTGCTAGGCCAGCATGATGAGACGGGAAAGAAGGAACGATCAATCTACTACTTATGCAAGAAGTTTACTCCATACGAGGCTCGTTACACTCTTTTGGAGAAAACTTGTTGTGCTTTAACCTGGATTGCTCAAAAGTTGAGACATTACTTGTCTTCATACACTACATATCTCATTTCCAAGATGGATCCTTTGAAGTATATTTTTTAGAAAGCGATGCCCACTGGGAAATTGGCAAAATGGCAGATGTTGTTGAGTGAGTTTGATATTGTGTATGTGACCCAAAAGGCGATAAAAGCACAAGCCTTAGCGGATCATCTCGCAGAAAATCCAGTAGACGAAAAGTATGAACCGCTCAAAACTTATTTTCCCGATGAAGAGCTATTATTTGTAGGAGAAAATATCTCTGAAGCATACCCTGGTTGGAGAGTATTTTTTGATGGAGCGGTGAATCATGAAGGAAGTGGAATTGGAGCAGTCCTAATATCGAAATCTGGCCAACATTACCCTATGGCAGCCAAACGCTAATTTTATTGCACGAACAACATGGCTGAGTATGAAGCATGCATCATGGGTCTAAAGATGGCAGTCGATAAAGACATTCAAGAGTTGTTGGTAATAGGAGATTCAGATTTGCTGATTCACCAGGTTCAAGGGGAGTGGGCTGTGAAAAATTCAAAGATTGCACCATACGTGAAGTTAGTGCAAAGGTTGTGTAAAGGATTTCGCAAGATCGAATTTAGGCATACCCCAAGGTTGCAGAACGAATTTGCTGATGCTCTTGCTACTATCTCCTCAATGATCAAACATCCAGATACAAGTTACATTGATCCTGTGGAGATATACTTGAAAGAACAACCCGCTCACTGTTCGTATGTCGAAGCAGAACCAGATGGGAAACCTTGGTATTTTGATGTAAAGAGGTATCTGGAAACTGGAACTTATCCAGAGAATGCGACTTTCAATCAGAAGAAAGCAATACGTCGGATGGCTAACAATTTCTTTCCAAGTGGAGAAATCCTTTATAGGAGAACTCTAGATATGGGTCTTCTCAGATGTGTCGATGCTGTTGAAGCCACGAAGCTTCTCGAACAGATTCACGCGGGAGTTTGTGGAACTCACATGAATGGGCTTACCTTGGCAAAAAAATCCTTCGAGCCGGCTATTTTTGGATGACTATGGAGCATGATTGTTGTAAGTATGTGCAAAAATGTCATCAATGTCGAGTGCATGGTGATTTGATTCGAGTACCTCCTTACGAACTTAATGCTATGAGTTCTCCTTGGCCATTTGTGGCTTGGGGCATGGATGCCATTGGTCCAATAGAGCCATCCGCCTCTAATGGACATAGGTTCATTTTAGTTGCTATTGATTACTTCACCAAGTGGGTGGAAGATCCTCGTATAAATCAGTCACGAAGAAGGCAGTAGCAGAATTCGTCCGTAATAATTTGATATATAGATTTGGGATACCAAATTCCATCATTACCGATAATGGAGCAAATCTCAATAGTCATTTGATGAAAGAGATATGTGAGCAATTCAAGATTAATCATCGAAACTCAACTGCATATCGTCCTCAAATGAATGGAGCCGTAGAAGCTGCCAACAAGAACATCAAAAAGATATTGAGGAAAATGATTGGCAATCACAGAGGTTGGCATGAAATGTTGCCATATGCTTTGTTGGGATACCGAACAACTGTCAGAACATCAATTGGAGCAACTCCATACTTGCTAGTGTATGGGACGGAGGCCGTAATCCCCGCCGAAGTGGAAATACCTTCATTGAGAATTATTCAAGAAGCTGAATTGAGCAACGCTGATTGGGTTCGTAATCGAATTGAACATTTGGCCTTGATTGATGAAAAGAGAATGACTGTCGTTTGCCATGGTCAACTGTACCAGCAAAGAATGACTCGTGCTTTTAACAAGCGAGTGAGACCAAGAACATTTGAAGTTGGTCAGTTGGTTCTCAAACGTATTTTTCCACATCAAAATGAATATAAAGGAAAGTTTGCGCCAAATTGGCAAGGACCATACATGGTGCGCCAAGTGTTGTCTGGAGGTGCCTTGATATTATCCGAGATGGATGGACAAGAATGGCCGAAGCCAATCAACTCAGACGCCGTCAAGAGATACTATGTATGAAGGTTCAATATTTTGTAAGTGTGTCATTTGCTTGTAATCATTTCTATGTTTGTTAATTTTAAAATTAGCCCTCATATTTGAATGAACTACGTTTGACCTAAATTCTCAAGAATGAGATACGTAGGCGGCCTATGTCGGCTTCGGTCATTTTCTTATTAAAAATCTCTATTCCTTAGTTATCTCCCGAGAAAGGGGAACTACGTTTGACCTGATTCCTGTCTCAACGGGATACGTAGGCGCCACAACGGTTCGGTCATATCTCCCGTGAGTTCTCTATTTATGATAGAAACTGGGACAGAAATTTTGAGAGGGACTCAAAATTTCAAAGAAAGATCTCTTCACAAGAGAAAACAAGACTGAGGTGCATCAGAAAAGTAACTGGGACAGAATTATTTGATAGGACCTCAAAAATTCTGCAAATCTCTTATTGGTAGTATGATATTTACCAAGACATCTAACTGGGACAGAAATTTTTGAGGATGACCTCAAAATTTTTATCTAATATCATCAGAAGGTTTTACTTAACTTCAAAGTTCAAGGTTGGCTTCGAATGATCCCTGACATTGTTGGAAGGTCAATGTCAACCTCAATAATGTCAAGCACCATCAGAGTTCAAAGTCAATTACAAAACTTTCTAGTTATGTGAGAACTTCGCAGCTTCAACCTTCAAAAATCCTCAACTATTTGAACAAGCTAGCAAACATGCTCAAGGTTTCGAATCAAGGATGTTCGTTCGAGCTATGCATGACATGACATCTGGCAGTAGCCTTTCTCAAATTGCTTTTCAAAAACTCATCTTTATTAAAGCTTTTAATACATCAAATATTTTTTACATAGAAATATTTTGTCTTGTATCTACTGAGAAGTGGGGAATTAGAGCAAGCAATCGAAGATAACAAGACAAGGAGAAAACAAATGGAGAATTCAACACAGATCAATTCATTCAAAACTAACAATTTTTCTGTGGATGCAGATTTATAAAAGACCACTGTATCCCTCCTTTCAGCAAATACAAAGAAGTTAAAAGAACAAAGAGTTTTCAAAATGACGATTTTGTCAACAGGATTCGTCAGACGAAAAGGAGACGTTCAAAAAAATGAACAACAATGCCTCTTTCAGATATCCAGCAAACCATGTGCCAAAATGAATATAAAGTGTTTGAAAACGAGCATGACATTCACACACTAATGTCAAAGTGATCAGGCACTTTGTACATATCTTCGAAACTTCTCCCTAAAGATTTTTACTCAGTCATTAGTTAAAACGACATTGGGTCTATTACTTATTTTCTTTTGAGTATAGGAAAACGCCAAGGAGTTACTTTCAGTGCAAACATCCATAATGACGTCAAATTATATTCTCCATCCTCAAAGACGTCAAATAGGCATGCCTTATAATGCTGTATATGATGATCTAATGCCGTATATGATGATTCATATTTATTATTCGCCAAGAGGGCCATTCATATTTATTATTCGTATTATATTACCGGAGGTGGTAATATCATTTGCCAAGAGGGCCATTCATATTTATTATTCGCCAAGAGGGCCATTCATATTTATTATTCGTATTATATTACCGGAGGTGGTAATATCATTTGCCAAGAGGGACATTCATATTTATTATTTGCCAAGAGGGCCATTCATATTTATTATTCGTATTATATTACCGGAGGTAGTAATATCATTTGCCAAGAGGGCCATTCATATTTATTATTCGCCAAGAGGGCCATTCATATTTATTATTCGTATTATATTACCGGAGGTGGTAATATCATTTGCCAAGAGGGCCATTCATATTTATTATTCGCCAAGAGGGCCATTCATATTTATTATTCGTATTATATTACCGGAGGTGGTAATATCATTTGTCAAGAGGGCCATTCATATTTATTATTCGCCAAGAGGGCCATTCATATTTATTATTCGTATTATATTACCGGAGGTGGTAATATCATTTGCCAAGAAGGCCATTCATATTTATTATTCGCCAAAAGGGCCATTCATATTTATTATTCGTATTATATTACAGGAGGTGGTAATGTCATTTGCCAAGAGGGCCATCATTTTCATATCATTGCCGAGAGGGCCATCATTTTCATATCATTGCCAAGAGGGCCATCATTTTCATATCATTGCCAAGAGGGCCATCATTTTCATATCATTGCCAAGAGGGCCATCATTTTCATATCATTGCCAAGAGGGCCATCATTTTCATATCATTGCCAAGAGGGCCATCATTTTCATACCATTGCCAAGAGGGCTATCATTTTCATATCATTGCCAAAAGGGCCATCATTTTCCTATCATTGCCAAGAGAGCCATCATTTTCATATCATTGCCAAGAGGGCCATCATTTTCCTATCATTGCCAAGAGGGCCATCATTTTCATATCATTGCCAAGAGGGCCATCATTTACCATATCATTGCCGAGAGGCCATCATCATATCATCTCATTGTATATTACATCAAAATTGAAACTATTTGCAATCGAGAAATATATTATAAATCACATCAACTTAGGAAATACATTTTGTTTTGTTCTACGTCAAAACCGGAGGAGGTTGACATTCGTACACAGTAACGACACTACCATTTTCTTTGAGTTACATTTTTCTACTAATGAGTTTTGTTTGTCTTTGGCGGGATCATCCAAGAGGATAGATTCTCAATTTAACCACAGGTACGGATGACATTAAAAGAACGCAACACAACGTAGAACTTTTCTCAGTAGCAAATTAGAACGCGAGTTGAAGAACATATCACACCACACCACACCACTACAAGAAGGCATGTGGTATTCCTTTAAGTTTGGTAGTCTCAATTTCACTCCAGAAAACTTCAACTTGTCACCAGAAGCAATTTCTCAATCTCAGTGACGATACACCAAGAGTTTTGGAAATTATGTCCGTGTAAGTTCTTAATTATGAGTGTGAAGCTAGCCACATGCATGGTTAAGAGCAAATTAAAAGAACGCAACACAACATAGAACTTTTCTCAGTAGCAAATTAGAACGCGAGTTGAAGAACATATCACACCACACCACACCACACCACTACAAGAAGGCATGTGGTATTCCTTTAAGTTTGGTAGTCTCAATTTCACTCCAGAAAACTTCAACTTGTCACCAGAAGCAATTTCTCAATCTCAGTGACGATACACCAAGAGTTTTGGAAATTATGTCCGTGTAAGTTCTTAATTATGGGTGTGAAGCTAGCCACATGCGTGTTTAAGAGGTTGCAAGCCTATTTTTCATACTCGATTCATGTATCACTCCTCCCAGTCGAAGGGTGATCTTAGCATAAAAGATTTCTTTTTCAACCGATTGAGTCGAACTACAAGCAATGTGATTCCTAAGTTTAAGGATATGTAGGCGAGCTCAATTTTGAAAACTCGACTGTACTCCAACAAACCTCCTCATCCAGTTCACAAGCTTTCTGGTTTCTCCATAATTCGACATCAGGATAATTCTGGTATTCTTTCAAAAAAAAATCGTGCATCAAATCAAGCGTCAAAATTGGATTCATCAATTTTCTTTGACCCGGATCTCTTTCATCGACACTACTCAAAGAAAGGGACAACTGTTGACACCCAATTTTGACCATCCATAACTACTTTTCGAATTGCTATCTAAAACAAATAGGCATTTTTTCAAAATTATTTCTTTATTAATTAAATAAGTTTACATTTAGTTTAATAAATAAATCGTATATTTTGATATTCACAATTTATAATATCTTGCTATTTATTAATATTACTACTATTATTTTATTATTTTTATAATAAGCTTAATACGTTTAAATATTCTTATGTATCTGTTTAGCATATGTGTGTATTTTGTTTACATAAAGAATATTTATTAACTAAGTTTATTTTGTAATTTACTTATTCATATTAACATGCATATATTATATATCTATTTTAATACGTATTGTATACATGTGCATATAAATTTATTATTTAATTAAATTTATTATATATTTTAGTTAACTATATTAATTATGCATCTATTTTAGTATGTGTTATATGCATACGTACGTCATATATATATATATATATATATATATACACATACACATATCTGCGTAGAGTATACATAAGTAGTTGCTTTATATATAAATACGGCTACTTGAATAAATTTATGTTTTTACTTATTCAATATATATATATTATGATTATTAATTAATTAGCAATCTATTCAATTTTTCTCCATATGATTTAAAACATAGTCATTTTATTCAATCCATTTTAATTTTAATCTATACTATATAACCCATTTTAAAATCTTAAACCCACCTTTTAATCATATCCATCCATTCTTTTTTTTATCAAATATCAAGATCTAATCTCAACCGTTCATCAAAATTGATGAACGGCTGAGATCGCACTTCCTATTTCTAATTACAAGAAGACCCAAAACCCTAAAACATTTCTTCTTGAGGTCTTCTTCTCCAAAGAGAAGAAGAGAAGCCGCAGCAGCCTCCAACATCGGCGCGCAGCAACTGCAACGGCGAGCCACTGACGGCGAGCTGCAGCAGCTTCTCCAGTAGCTCCACGACGCGACTTCAGCGAGCTCAAGGCGACGACGTGCAGCTCCATCAGCAACCAGTGAGCCAGCAGCAACAACGAACGACACCAACAAACAGCTCGCAGCTCTTTCTCCACGCAGCAGCCACAGCGACGTCTCCGACGAGATGCTATTCGGAGAAAATTGTCGCTCCATCAGAGAGCCATGAAGAGGACCAAACGCCGGCCAACAGTCACAAATGATAAGGAAAATCGACATGATTTGAGGCTGATTCGGTAAGAATATGGGTTTCTTGAGGTCAAAATATTTATGGGTAAGAACGGATCTTTATAGATCCGTCTCTAGTATGAGCTTCCTAACCCTCATTTTTTTTTTAAAACTCTTTGATGAATTGACTCTCACACTTGTTTGTTGTTTGGAATGATTCGTATGTGAATTCTTGGCTTAACATCGATCTTCCGCTTGACTCATTTCGTTGATATTCTATTATCATTTTAGCTCCAAATAATTTTGTTTGAATATAGTGTCTTCTCTGTGGATGTCCATATATCTTTAGCTTTGTCAAAATCATTGGCATCTCGAGTCAATTTGAAGATTAATCATTTTGTATAGGTTTGGTGGCTTCTAATCTGATTATCCTCCTTAATTAGTCTGAAAAGAATTCTCTCTTTCTAGTTTCGATTCCATTTTCTATGCCGAATGACTTAGTTAATAAATCTATTTGAATATGATTCGTAACAATTTGTTTGTTATTCCTTTGGATTTTAAGCGTTAAGACGGTGTTACATTCTCCATTTTTTGCAAACTCATCCTATTTTGATTCTAAAAATAAAAATATGAATGAATCCTGCTAGAACTTGGTTATTTTGGGTTGACTTTGATATATAGTTGATTATTTCTCCTTGAATTTACAACTTGTGTATTTAGCTTGATTATGGTTTAATTTAGTAGTTGGATTTACAAATCTTTTAACATCTTTGGTGTTCTCCTATTCTTGTTAATTATTCATTATATTTGGAAATTCAAGCATAATTGACCGATTCACATCAAAATATTGCTTGCCTTGGATATTACTTCACTTTTACCAGATTTAGTCTCCTTATCATAATTAATCTTGTCTCCTTTATTTGATTTGAGATAAAGTTAATACCCACAACTTTAGATAAAGTAGTACTCCACTACTTTAAATAAAGTTATTCCTTTTAACTTTTTAAAAGCATCTTTTTTTTTAAAAAAAAGGTTAGTCCTTTTTAACTTTTTAAAGCATCTTTTAAAAGATTTCAGAGACAAATCTTGAAAAGTGGTTTATTTTTGTCTAACTTAGTGGAAAATTTTGAATTAAAGGGATTTGGACAGTTGTCTCTCTTGAGGGAGATGGTCTTTTACCCGTCTATATAAAGACAGAGATTACACACACAGAAGACGGACCAGAGTAAGGAGAAAGCTAAGAAAGAAAGAAAATATTTTTTACTTGATAGAAAAATCTCAAACGAAAAAAAAGGGAGAGAGTTGAAAGAAAAAGAAGAAGAAAACATTTTACTTTACAAGTTAAAAATCTCAAACAGAAAACAAAAAGAAAGTTCCTTGTACACTTGATATTCTATTTCTAGCATTGAGCATTGGTTTTTAGATTTGGATTTCCTTTATAACTAAAGCATCCAGGTTAGTCCTAACCTCTCTTCATATACTAGTTTTTATTATTTTTAAAACACTTTGCCTTGTTTGTTTATTCTATTGAAATATAATAATCATTATGATGTATCTCTATATTATTCGCATACTTCTCTATATCTTCTTCATAGTTTAGCAGGATTTGAACTTCAGAGTTTGAGACGCGAAGCTTCCGCTTGGGTCGGAGAAGCTACTACATTTCACATCTTTGTCTACTCATATTATTTCTATTTACTTTTCTTTATTTTTGTTAGGTTGTAATAATTTGTAAATACTATATAATGAAATTATTTGGGGACTGCCTAAGGGGGGAGGGGAACTAACGTGCTACTTGTTTATTTTACTTTGTCATAATTTGTGTATTTGCTTATAAGTGTTGATTGATTGATCGTAGTTATTAAAGCAATGTAGTTACCTAACTCTTAGACTAAAATCTAAGTTTGGGTTTGAATATCGTTTCTATAGGTATTTGTCTAGTTAATTGGAAAAATCGCCTAAAGTTACTATACCAATGATTTAAAATCACCAACTCACGTTATTAAATAAATGGCTTAAATAATCAAGTTTACAGTAGACTATGTATTTTTTTCTAAAATCATGCATGTTGGATTTACTTAATATTTCAATATACTAAATTCATACAAGAAGATCATATCCGCACGATTAAATAAAGTATTTGCAGTCTTTAGATAGAATAATACTTTTAAGTTTAATAAACATTTTCAAATTTTTATAGAAACCATGTTTATAAGACTTAATAATAATTTCAACATGTCAATATATATATATATATATACATATTTTAAGAATGTTGTTTTATGTAGAAATCATGCTTATAGATTAAAATTATCTTTGTCGTTTAAAATCATGTCTTAGTTAGTGTGATGTTATACATTTTTAACAATTTAGAAATCATGCTAATACGATGTAACCACTAATTCTCGACATACCATTTCGTATAGAAATCATGCTCCTATGATTTTATAATTTTAATATATCATTTCTGTATATATTTTAATTAATATTTTAACATACCATATTAGGTAGACATCATATTCATAGGATTTATAAGTTTTAATATATCATGTCCACATATACTTTAAGTAATGTTCTTAACATATTAATAATATAGAAATCACACTCATATGATCTTAATAATTATTTGTCATATTATTCTTACATTGAAATCACGCCCATAACTTTCGATAAATCTTGTTATATTATTTTTAATAATCTTTCGACTTACTATCAATTAGAAATCTTGTTTATATGATGTTATAAATACATTAGTTAATAACTAAAATCATTAAAATGTGCTTTTATTTATCAAATTAATCGTAAATATTCATGTCGAGTAATTAAACTTTACCTTTATGTCATCTTACCTTAGTATTCGTACACTTTTAATATTTATTTTGACTTTCACAACCTATGTTTGTTTTCAATCATGTTAATTAATTAATATAGAGGCTTATTTGAGATTTTACGTGCTCAATGTCGTCCTACTTGTTTTGTTTGACGATGTGTCTAATTAAGAAACTTATATTTTCTTTAGTCTAATACCTGTCCTAATAGTACGTCCAATGCCTCTTGGATATTAAGTTGGGACGCTAGACACCTTTTAAGACGCTAGTTTTTAATATTCCTTTTAGATCGCTTTAGGATTGAATTAACAAACAAATCTAGGAGGGGTAGGGGTAGATAGGCCCTTCGGAAATGATGGAGATCGACCCGAGCAGAAAACGACAAAATACTATATTTTGTCTTCCGATTAATAAGCCGGCGCTGATCCGAAGAACATGAGTACATAAATATTTCTACACTATTTTAAATACTTTTGTTTGTATATTATTTGGGGTAGTTTATTTATTATTTCGTTTGCCTTTTGCTATTATTTAATTAATTGATAATATTTATTTATCCTGTGTTAGTTCTAATATTAATTGTTTAATTTAACTTAATTAAATCCCTAAAGAGATACCATTTTTGTTTTCATCATTTTTCCTTTATTTAATCATTTTACTAAGTCAAACATTCTTATAAACTATCTTAAATATTTTAAAATTTATATTTTTCTCAAAATTGTTTAATACTTTAATTATTGTTAAAACACATTTTCCCAAAGTTAGTCAAATAATTTTCAAATCGTTGGACAACCGCATGTTAGCGGCTATTTTAAGTGCTAAAACCTTCTTAAAATAGTAATATGAATGTCGTACATTTTTCTCTGAATTTTTAAGACTTAAATCTGTTAGGGTCTTTTAAATTAAGTTTTCTTAATTTCTTTTAAAAATTAAGTGGCGACTCTTTTTTTTACTAAAATTGATTTTTTCTTATAAAGATGAAATTAATTTTAAACCACGCCCATTTTTCGATATAACAGAGAAGATTTGTGAGCCTGACAGTCATGTATGCAACCGTCATGAATGGGCTTAGTAAAAGGGGTCATACTCAAAAAACTTTAAGTTTGCTCCGTTTAATGGAACAGGGAAACACTAAGACCAACATATATATATCTACATCATTGTTATAGATTCCTTTTGCAAAGATAGAAACTTGGATGCTGCTATCACTCTTTTGAATGAGATGAAGCAGAGAGGTATTTCTCCAAACATAGTCGCATGTAGTTCATTAATTGATGGTTTGTGTAAGCTTGGTCAGTGGGAAATGGTTAAGACTTTGTTCTCTGAGATGGTGAACCATAATATTTATCCAAATGTGCACATCTTCAATATTCTAACAGATGGCCTATGCAAAGAAGGGAAAGTAGAAGATGCCGAGGAAATAATGAAACACATGGTTGAAAAAGGTGTAGAGCCTAATATAATCACATACAATGCAATAATGGATGGATATTGTTTGCGTGGTCAACTAGATAGAGAAAGGAGAACTTTTTGATATAGTGATAGAGAAGGGCATTGAGTCTGACATTTTTAGTTATAACATACTAATAAATGGATACTGTAAGAAAAAGAAACTCGCCAAGGCCATGCAATTGCTTGGTAAAATTTCTCAAAAGGGATCAAAGCCTGATACTTTTACCTACAATACTATCTTGCAAGGTCTGTTTGAAGTTGGAAGAACTGGTGATGCAAAACAAATTTACGCTGAGATGCTATCTGCAGGGACCATGCCTGATATATACGGTCATGTCACTTTTCTCAATGGTTATTTTAAGTACGGACTTGTTGAAGAAGCTATGTCACTCTTTAATAAGTTAGAAAGAAGCAGAGAATATACTAATAATACATTTTATAGTGTTGTCATTAACGGATTGTGCAAAACTGGTAAACTTAACGAAGCACATGCTGTTTTCAAGAAGCTTTCTTTCATTGGATTGCTCCCGGATGTGAGAACATACACTGTAATGATAAATGGATTTTGTCTTGAAGGGTTCTTTGATGAAGCTAAAGATCTTCTAAGAAAAATGGAAGACAACGGTTGTTCTCCAAACAATGTCACTTATAATGTTATTTTGCAGGGATTTCTCAGGTGCAACAAAATTAGTGAAATGACATCTTTTATGAAGGAAATGGCTGGAAGGGGCTTCTCATTTGATGCAACTACATTTGGTTTTTGGTAAACATTGTAAGGGAGAATCCTTCTGTCCTTGACATGATACTAGAGCTTCACTCGAAAAATAAGAAGTGAATATTTCTTTTGTTTGATTTATCCGGCTACGCTATCACTGTGATACAATTTCCTTTTTTTTTAATCCCTGCAAAAGAAATGACACCCAATGCATTTGCCAAATGTGATGGCAATTGGAACATTGCTTGAGCTTTCCAGACAACCTTTTGAGGAGGTACATCAGTTTTGATGTGAGAAAAAATGGAGACCATATAGATTTTCTTAAAAAAGAAATAATGGTAAGTTCCCTTTTGTGTACACATTTTATAAGTCTAGTAATATCATTTTCAGTGCTATTTGGTATCTTTAGAATTCAGAAACATCAAAATATTCATGTTTCTGAGTAAACCCTCCCAAAGAAAAAAATATCTATTATTTCTTCTTTTGCCGATTTAACCAGCATTGCTTGTAATTGTCTTTCATCTTCTAGGTTTACCCTTTTTAATGTTTTCACATTATTTAGTGTATGTTAATTTATCTGCAGGTTGATGCAGGGCAAGTTGCTAGTACCGGAATGGTTGCACCGAGTTACAACAAGCTTTTATTATGATTACATCCTTCAGCAGGTAACCATTTGTTGTAATTTTTTCCGAAAATCTAACTTGATTTCTTGCAGGCTAGTGTTGGTCTTGACACTTTTACTATGTGCATTTCCAGTAGTTTTGCAGTTTTTTTGTTGGCTTGGAAATCGTTTTTCCTAGTTTCTAACTTGGTGATCTGATCTTGTGTAACTGTAATATTAGCTACAACTGTGCACAATCTAGTGAAAAATGAAAGCTCCAAGTTTAAGGCAGATAATTGTGGCTCTTTTGTAGGGAATCATATCTTTTTTTTTAAACTTGTAGTGAATCATATCTCTGTGTGTGTTTCTATGAAATGACTAAAGAGCTGGTATAAATGGCATCAAGATGACGCAGGTTATATAGTTACAAAAGTAGTGAGATTGTATGCTCATTGATAAGTGTCCTATGCAATGACTAAAGAGCTTACAAAGTTCAAAAGGTTGACATTAGAGTCTAAGGGGGATAACTTATCCCAACTATATAAATTTAAAAAGACAATTGGTCTTAAGCTGTTGGATTGAAGTTGATATTTCATCAAAGCACCTTTTGTTTCTCTCCGTCCATACACACCAAAAAATACAAGTAGGGAGCATTTTCCAAACTTGTCTAATGGATATATCATCTTTCTAAGAGTTCCAACTAATGTAGGCATCCTTCCTAGACCCCACTTGTGCTTGTGAGATTACACTAGGCATGTTATTGTTATTGGATAACTGTAAGCATCCTTCCTAGATCCCACTTGTGAGATTACACTGCTGTCCTTTCTCTTTTTTGAGAAATGCAGAATTTGGGTATCCCAATTAATGTTTTCATATTGAATATCGTGATTAATAGTTATTGTCTGATGCGTCGTTCTAATTGTGCATTTCGGTGTTAACCATTTACTTGAAGAGTGACATTCCATTTACTGCCGACTGCCGTCACCTTTAACACCTTATTAAGAGGAATCTTTGCTGAAAATAAGGTTAAAGATGCAGTTGAATTGTTCAAAAAATTGGTGAGAGAGAAGATTTGTGAGCCTAATGAAGTCATGTATTCAACCGTCATGAATGGGCTTAGCAAAAGGGGCCATACTGACAAGACTTTAAGTTTGCTCCGGTTAATGGAACAAGGGAACACTAAGCCTAGCATAGTTAACTACAACATTGTCATAGATGCCCTATGCAAAGATGGAAACTTAGATGCTGTTATCAACCTTTTGAACGAGATGAAGCAGAAAGGCATACCTCCAGATGTAGTCAGATATAATTCAATAATTGATGGTTTGTGTAGGATTGGTCAGTCGGAAAAGGTTAAGATTATGTTCTCTGAGATGGTGAACTATAATATTTATCCAAATGTGCACTCCTTCACCATACTAATAGATGGACTATGCAAAGAAAGGAAAGTTGAAGATGCCGAGGAAGTAATGAAACACATGGTCGAAAAGGGTGTAGAGCCTGATATAATCACCTACAGTGCGATAATGGACGGGTATTGTTTGCGTGGTCAACTAGATAGAGCGAGGAGAATTTTGATATCTTGATATAGACAAGGGCATTGAGCTTAACATTTTTAGCTTTAATATGCTAATAAATGGATACTGTAAGAAAAAGCAACTTGCCGAGGCCATGCAATTTTTTGGTAAAATTTCTCAAAAGGGATCAAAACTTGTTACTGTTGCCCACAATATTGTCTTGCAAGGTCTGTTTGAAGCTGGAAGAATTGATGTTGCCAAATCAATTTATGCCGAGATGCTATCTGCGGGGCCCATACCTGATTTATACACTCATCACACTTTGCTCAATGGTTATTTTATGTATGGACTTGTTGAAGAAGCTTTGTCAGGCTTATCGAGGAGGTACATCACTTTTGATATTTTGTTAGTTTTTCCACTATTCTTTATCTTGGAAATCAGATATTTCTGCTCTCATGATATGATAAATAGTGTGAGTTTTCCTTATGTGTACACATTATAAGTTTAGGAATATCTATTTCCAGTGCTATTTATTTATCTTCATGTATTGTCATTTTCTATCTATTTGAGAATAAATAATAACCTCCTGCAACATATTGAGGAGTGGGCAGCAGCATATATCAGATAGGTATTTATTATGGGACAATTTCCTATATATACAATAAACTAATTAGTTTACAACAAATATAACCATGTTTTATTACACAAAAAATAGTCAAAATCATAGGCAATATACAATGACTATACAATATAGGTTGCCAAAAGTCATAGAAAGTATACATATATAGATTACTTATACATGAGCTATACACTGAATATATATTATGATACATTCTATACATGAATATACACCGAATGTCCAATTTTTTGGTAATTAAAATGACCGAATGACCATCTACTGTAATTATCCCTTTTATTATATGATGTCAATTTTGCTTATGTGTGGGTTTGCAAAACAGGTTCATCACGGTCACGAGTGAAACTGAAGTTTTGAAAGCAAAGAAACTGATGATAGGATCTACTTTCTGCTTCATTTCTTTTTGATGCCCTTTTTAGGGTATTTGCTTCACACCCAAGAAGATAAGCTTAAATACATTACGACATGTTAAGAGTAATTTAAATGTGGAAATCCACCAAGTTCTTTTATTATGAGTAGTTGACATAGTTTTTGACAATAAAGAATTTTATCATTTGTATATCCTCGGGGTATTCAGTTTGTTGAAATGAACCGAGGGAACTTATCATCGTCTCAGCTTCCTGTACGTTTTCGTTCTTACATCTATATCTTACAAATATTCCCTTTTACGCCTTCAAAATAATAATTGCTGTTACCAACGCACCAAAGTGTCCAGTCGCTATTTGATGTCCCACCCTTTTCCAACTCAGCAGCAGTTCTTTCCAAGTTTCTGACATGCGTCATTTCAGTTCAAATAAATTCAGAAACATGTACCAAATGTGAGCTGTAAACTTGCAATGTATGACTATGAGTTCCTTGCATCTTCATAACCTTCTTCACATAGGATACACCTGTTGCAGACTATCATTATATGCCTTTCCTTTGTAAGTTGTGTTGATTCAAACATATATGATGTGACGAAACAAAGCTCCTTTCAAGCCTTTTCACTGTCACTACATATTTTCAAAGGTATGTTCTATACTTTTATCCTTGTGGAGACTAATACACTTTTACTGCTCCACAGTGATTAGCTGCAAAGCTGAAAATCGTGGGAAATTGCTCCTTGAGTGGTCTGTTCCATATCCGTCCGTCTTGCCTGAATAGGATTTTTCTACTATCTCCTAGTTTAATGTGAATTATGAGGAACCATTGTGATCCAGAAGTTTCCCATCCCATATTTTTACACGTTCAATTCTTCCTCTTTGCAGAACTTCATAAGAAGACTGATATTGTGTATCCTAAGGCTTCTTATTCCAAGTCCAAGTCATTTAATAAATATTCGTAATGACTTGGACTTGTAAATCAAACAGCAAATTTTATTGGCATAAAACTGGGCCGAGATATATCCTAGTAGATCCTGCTTTTGTTTTTTGAGGCGTAAGATAGCGTACATAGAGTGTAGATCTGCTCTTAGTTAGCTCAGATTAACACATCTTCCTAAGACTAACGTAGAATTGAGTGATGATTTTTTTCTTATATTGTCTAGTATGAAATTCTATTGTATTGGAGCTCATTTCCCAATCAGTGTACTTACAGTTAGTCAGATTGTCTTACCTGGAGGGTTGATGTTGTAATCTAGAACACTGAATTCTGAGAATAGCTTCTTTCTATGGAAGCAAATCGAAGCTAAACTTTCCTTTGAAACTGATGTGTCAACGTATCTGCTCTCTGTAATTCTTTCATACAGTTTAGTGGTGTTATTTAAGATTTGAGTCTTAACTATGCTTTTGTGACAATCTTTCTGTCGTTGTCATTTTCCATCATTGTAGTTCTGTTATCTTAAGATGCTTTGACATCTGACTTTAAACTTTGGAGGAATATCAGCGAACGAATTGGTGACATCTGACTTTAAACTTTGACATCTGGCTCACATTATTTGTCTACCTTTAGTGAATGCCAACTAGTTTCTGTCCACTAATTTCTGATAAATTGCTTCAACCTTTTTTCCATCAATTAGGCTATAATTACATATAATCAAACTAATGACATTCTAGTGAAAGTACTCTACAGCTTTCAACACATCATTCCAACATTTTTTTATTAAAAGCCGTGGTGAAGCCTTCTGGACCAGTGCCTTTTCCCCTGCACATCTGCTAACAACTTTCAATTATTTCTGCCTCTTTGAAAGGTCTTTCAGTCCATTCAATCTCTTCGTCGTTTAGTCATGGTAAGTTATCATACTTCCATGTTTGTCTCCATTCTTCTCGATAGAGGGCCTTGTAAAAATTGGTCCTATCCCCTTGGTGCAATCAAGGGCTTCTAGATTTGTCTCCATGAAATTTCCTCACGAACTAACTGTGTGGTTGAAAGAGTGTTGTCTTCTGCTTCTTTGTCCAACAACATTAACTTATGCATGGCTCTGATTTTCTCCTCTAGATATTTCTAAAGACTTTTATGTTCATAAATAACTCTTTCAAGTCTGTTTCCGCCCTTTATTGCTGTTTGTACTACCTTCATAGTTTATATGAAGGTCAAGTTTCTTTAGTTCATTCCTCCTCTTTTTTTTTTAGTTTATTAGCTTCTCAAGTTATCAGACCTGCCCCTTTCCATTCTGACTCAGTTCTTTCTCAAACCCAATACATTTGACTCCTGGTATTTTGCCGACCCTTGTTGAGTTTCTTCTTATGCTGAGTGTATTCGTCTGCTCTTTTGAAGATCATTCTTGCACAGAAAATTCCCCTTCTTGCCAAGTTAATGAGGATTTGGCAAGAAAGGGAATACTTCTAAGCAAATGACTTGGACTTGTGGCTCGGGTGTCAGTTGGGCCGGACCTTCAAGTAAAAGGCTATATTTATGTTTATATTTATCTACTTAGTATTTATTTCTAAGACATGTTTTAGCTTTATTGTAACATTATTTTGAAGTTTATGTTTTGAATTCTAATTGTAATACGTGTTACCTTTTCTAAATAGCCTTCTCAACCTCTAGAAATTACTCCTTCCTTGAAAGTGACTTATCAATTTGCAGTGCACGTTTAACGTTCTGGCTTTATCATTTCTTAAAGAAACTTTTATGTATTCTTCTAAATAGTATGCATTTAATATTTCTTCAAGAACACAACTTTTTCACGCTTCAAAGCTTTCTTTCAACTCTGACTTCCTATTTTTTTGACACATGTTACTTGCCACACATTCCCGGTATTTCATCAGACTGATGTTATAGAGATGGTGTCCATCAGAGATGTTGTCTCTACTGTTGCAAGTGAGCATATGGATGAGCTGAACCATTTGAAATTTTGAATGCTTACATACAAGGAGGAGGATGGTAAATACATGGTTCAAGTGCTTAATCCTATAGATATTTGCATGCTTGGTTCTTTTAGTATTGGTATGTGCCTTTTAAGATGTGGCCTACTGCATATTTTCCCAGTTTCATGTGCCTTATAATATGATGAGAGATGTTATGCGACAACTTATGGAGGTAGGTTTATCTCGTTAAGTTCACAACTAAGGAGCTGTTAGCTGCTGAGGGTTGAAAAGTCCCACTTTAAGTTGGTTGCAACAAATGCGGAGCCGGAATTTAGAGTTTATGGGTTTTGAACTCACCATTGAACTAATAATCGTCACAGTTACTGGGTTCACTCATCCGAACGTGAAACTAACACCCTCCCTTCACCTCTGAGTTGCAACTCGCAAATTGAACGACCCAAAGATTCATGTTTGAAGAATTGGACAACATTGGAGATGAAGCCTTGTTCTTGTGTGACCAGTTTTGTATACTATATGAACTAAATTTTATGATTGGAATCATCAGGAAGTCAATACATGATGGATCTCATACTCTATTATGATTGTAACAACATGCAACCAATGTTATAAATTTCTGCTTCAAGAGTTATTACTTCTCATCCGTTTCATTTTATGTGTCTTAATTTAACTAATCACATTGTTTCTTCTATTACCAATGGTATGAAATTCGCATCTTCTGTTCAAACTTCGTTGAAAATATTGGCTTAATCTTGTAACTGATTTTTTGTGTGAAATGAAAAGAGTTGAGTGACTTTACTGTTACAAACTAAAGACGTGAGCTTACTTGAATTCTAAAACTTTCTTTCATCCAACGTTGCATTTTTTTCTTTTGAAGAAATTATTTCAATATAAGTTTACCAACGTTGTATAAAATCTTTGGCAGCCAAACTTACTTTAACACTTTAATTTTATGAGTGTTTATTTACTCCCTATCTTAAATAAAGTGAATAAATCCCTAAAAATATAATATCAATCTCACAATGGCAAGTGCATTACACACGTGTCATGTCATTGCCGCATTAGCACCACGTCATTGTCATATCAGCATGCCAAAAATTATTTAAATTAAAAAAAAATTTCTTCCCTCTCTCTTCTTCCATGGATGCACCACCCTCCACCTCCATTAATGCCCTTCTAGTCTTTGTTTAATCATCTTTAATTTTCATTAATGACCTCTATATTTTCAACCTCAATTTTTTCTAACAATATTTCACCAATTTCTTTTGAGAGAACTCTCTTATGCATTTTTCTAACAGTATCCATTGATGTGAGATTACAACAATATGGATCCTCTATTAAATTTCTTATCAATTTCTTTCAAAAAAATGGATCCTCCAACAATATGGAACCTTCAAAAAAAAATAAAAAAATACAATCCCCTTTATCAATACTTTAATCTCTCCAAACCCCTTTAATTTTCATGAAATAAGATATTAAAATCTTAAAATATGTTAATGTGATTATTTTGTTTTGACAGAAATCTCAATTTTAATAGAGCAAAGTTTGGTGATTTTACTCAATTTCCATTAATAATTTTACCCTCTTTAGTTTCTTTAGATTAAAAAAAATGAAAATGAAGATTAAGATGCAAAAAAGGTAAGATGAGGTTGGAAGATTCGAAGAAGGAGAAAGGAGGTGGAATGATCGGTTCAAAAGAGGAGAAAGGGGTTGGGGTTGGGGCGGGCAGCTGGAAAAGGGAGAAAGGGTGAAGATTTGCAAAATAAGAAAGGGGATGGGAGGGGGGAGGTGCGGGGTGGGTGGGTTTGGAGAAAATGAAAGGAGGTGGGTCAGGTGTTTTTTAAAATTTTTATTATTATATAGACATATATCAGTAAGATGACTTTAAAAAAAAAGTACGTGCCTTTATATTTTTGTTATGCCACATTAGTGTTGGGGGCGATACTTATTTCACTCCAATTAAAATTAAGAGGTAAATAATTACCCGTAAAGTTAAGGTGCTAAAATAAATTTGGCTGTCAAATTCAAGGGAGATTTTATGTATTTATATATATATATATAGCGTGTGTTCGGTATAAGAAAAATATCTTTCAATTTTCTTATGTTTGTGTAGTTGGTCAAAATAAAATTAATTTTTTTTTTTTAGGAAATCAAGCCCGTTAAAAATGAGGAAGTAACTTCTCTAGTAGAAGAATGGAAAACAAATTTCCCCAATAATATCCCAAATTAATTGTGTTTGTTCTCCATCCTCCAACACACCTATATTCACCATGTAACCCTTTCTCCACCACCCCTACCCCTGCCCCCACCTCTCATATTAAAAGTTCATCATCTTAAAATCATAAAATGTTATAGCGAACAGTACAATAGTATATTTGTTACTCCACTTCACACGTATTTGACCATGAATTTCTTTTAATTTCTTTTCCAGAGTTGAATTTCGGAAAACATCATTTGACCATAAAATTATGGAATTTAACATTCAAAATTTTCAAGAATTTGAAAACAACAAAAATGTGTCTTCACTCCAAATTATTTACAAAAAAATAAAAAAAATAACTCTAATTTATTTTCACGGACAAACATAACTTTTTAAAATATTACTTTTTTTGTTTACTTTGAAAGTGACACTTCACTCCTAACCCTGTAAGACCCCAGAATTTGAAAAGTCAGAAAACGATGATCAAAAGATGAATTCTTCGAAAATCTCAGATTTTTGCACCAGGTGATGACCATGAAGGCCATCACGGGCCATGGTGTGCCACCGTGGTGGTCATTCAGGGACTCAGTCCTGCAGGATGAGGTCCACTACAAGGATCCATGGTCTGTGGTGAGCACCACGAGCCATGGTGCCCTCTGTGGTGACCCTTCCCTCAAGTCCCTCACAAACTATTCCAAGTCTAGGACCAATATCGAACCACCACGGGCCCTGTAGCCCTTCACGGACCATGGTGGGTTCCATGGTGGTCGACCCTGCAGACCACCCTGCAGGTCCTGTATTACGATCCACTTTCACGGACCATATTTCATCTTCACGAACCGTCATGGTCTCCGTGAAGGAAGTCCTGAAACTTTCTACAAACTCCAAAATTTCTAGTTCAAGGCAACCACCACGGACCGTGGTGCCCTTCACGGGCCATGGTGGGTCTCGTGGTGGGCAGACTCCCCAATACCCTTTGTTAGAATCTTCTAAGTCTAGCTTCACGGAGGGGACCACAAACTGTATTTCCCTCCACAGTCCATGGTGATGGTCCGTTATGGGTCTCGAATTCATTTTTAATGAGGGTTATTTTAGTCTTTTCCCTATATCTCATTGATGTGTGTGGACATTTTTGGGACTAGATTCATTATGTAATTATCCTAAATACTCCTAAGTCCATTCTTTTCCCTCATTAACTCCCAACCAACTTTAAGACTTCTCTCTCAGGGTTCCTTCAAAGTTCACCTTCTTCATTAAGGTTTTTGGCTAGGGTTTCTTCAAAAAACAAGTCTCCAAGCTTGATTTCTTTCAAGGTATGTGGGACTTAATCTATGGGTACCTTTCACCCATGGAATCCCAACGAATTTTTCTCAATTCTCTTATGATTTCTTTAATTAAAAGCCCTAATTTCATGATTTACATTGGGTCTTCTCAATTATGATATCTTTCAATATTATTAGCCTAATTATGCAAATTTACATCTTGATGCATGTTCTCAAGTAGAATTTCAATGACCCATGACATATGCTAGTTTCAAGCATGATTTATGAGATGTGATCATGATTTTCAAGTTATATTTTTAGGAAAGCTTTATGCTATCAATTTAAGATGCTTTATGCAAGGAAGTTATGAATGATATTTGTATGATGCTTCAAGCAAAGTTAAAGATTGGGCAAGTTAAATCCCTAAAAATATTTATGATTAAAGATATGTAATGATGGATGACCTACACCCACATTGCATGCGTTATATGAAAGATGAGCTAATCTTATATTTTATTATGATGATGCTAGATGAGCTATTCTTATTATGTTTTATAAAGTTGGATTGATAGGAAGTTACTATCTTTCCCTATGATGTCTATTATTATATTTTATGAGTGTCGTTGGGATATTGACTAAGCACCAAGAGGACATTTAGGTGGGGTTCGGTCCGGTAAAGCAGTTAGTTATCCAAGAAAATCCTAGTAAAAACCTTTAGTATCAAACTACGTTGTCCGCGTAGGTTTACATATGCCAATATGGTAAAGCTAGTGGATCTACATAGCCCAGTTAAAAGAGTTACTTATGAAGTATACCTTAACAAGGCACCCTCCCCTGTCTCGATGCAAGTGTCATCAAATTTCATGTATTAGCTCTCATGGTCATATATGTCGGTTAAAGGTCTTATCCGACACAGTTTCAATTGAGGTATGAGTTCTTATGATGATTATGTGTCACGACCCAACTCCGTAGGCCATGACTGGTGCCCGAGTTGGGCACCCATACGTACCCTTAGCCCCACTTATTACATTAATCGAATAAACATAGGTAATGATTAGAAGGGATCTCTAAACAGATATAATGCACGAGGGCCGATAGGCCATCACGAAATACAAAAAAAAAAAAAAACATATATACAAAACCCACATCTCATGTCTACAGACCTCTACAGAATGATATGCTAGTTATATGACGGGACAAGGCCCCGCCGTACCCTGAACAACGTATATATATATATACAACAGAAAGTGTCAGTACCAAAATAGGGCTCCCGACAAAGAAGCACTGTCGAACAACATGGTGGATGTCCTAAGCGAGCGGATCAGCAAACCAATCATCTGTACCTGCGGGCATGTAACGCAGCCCCCGAAGAAAAGGGGTCAGTACGGAAAATGTACTGAGTATGTAAAGCATGGACTGAAATCAGTAAAGTCATTACCAGAGCAAAATGTACAAAAATGAGCAAAATATCCAAAAATATCAAATGTTTATCAAACCACATATAATGGATTGTAATAAGTAAAGTCATTACCGCGATAGAATGTACAAAACTGAGCAAAATGTCCAGAGATATCAAATGCTGATCAAAACCTCAGATAATGTATACAGAAAAACATATGCTATATCCGGCCCCATTATGGGACTCGGTGAACAAAGTGTGGTTTCCCTCCCATCATCGGCACCACGGCACAACATAACACTAGAGTAGGGAATATCTCCGTAACAAATCATATCATATCAGATGGCCATATCAAATCATATCATATCATATCATATCACAAATATATATGTACATGGCACAGCATAACTCCGTGGCATAATATTTACCACCCCATGGTACATGTCATACCTGCCCCCTCACGTCGGGACACGGCGAATAATGCAGAGAAATACGCACGAAAACATATCCTGGCTCAGGCTCAGTGAAAGAAGCATTGAGGCATCCACGAGTGAAGTAGTGAGAAACTATATGCAATTTAAATCAAATTTAAGACTCAATGAAATAATCAGAATGAGCTATCATTTAAAAATCAAGACGAGACTCCTGTCAAGTACCTTTCAAAAGTTACCCCGGATTATATCAAAATAAATCTTCTGGAATCATATAGACGTATCGAAGCATAATAAAATACCTTTTGGAAATCAAGGAATTGGCTATCCTAATGGCTCTAGGAATAGGAACCTCTTTGAAATTATATAAAAGTTATATTTTTGTTTCATAAATACCATACCAAAAGAAATATTAGCTTTACATACTTATGTCAAAACATAAAAATCGAAAAAATATGCTTTACATACTTATAACAAATACATGCCAAAAGAAAGAAAGGTTCGCTTTACATACTTATGACAAAGACATGCCAAAAGAAAGAAAGGTTCGCTTTACGTACCTCTTACGGATTACTCTTAACTATGCTCGCCTCGTCGTCTCTTGAACCTATTTAACATGAAATTAATACTAAAGTTAATAAATTTTCACTTTCCAATTTCCAACTCTACACCCAAGTAACCATAGGAATCATTTCCTTATCTATGTCTCTCAACTAGTTTATTACTAGCTCCGAATCTACCGAAAATCGGGCAGCATCTCCCCTATAACTTGAACATCCCCGAGTTTTCAACTCGGCCACCATGTCAACAACCATACCAACAACAACAGCCAGCAGCATGTATACAAGTAAAGCACTTCAAATTTACACAATACAAGCTCTATACAACTTATTCCAAACTACGGTACCAAAATAGAGTTTTTAACCTTTATTTCGTAAAATATGTAGTCATACCAAACGGAGGGTTGTGTGGCTGCAACCAGAAGCAACTACATCCATTTTTGAGTACTTTACAGCCCTACAACACGCAATTAAACCTCCACCAAACAGCAGCACCACAACAACAACACACTATGCGACTTCGATTTAACTACTACTACTTCCATTTAGTTTGTTTCCAACGTCAAACATCCTTATACATTTTTTTCCACTTCCAGCATATTTTAAGACATGTAATATACTTCATAACATCATCATAAAGTCCAGTTTAAAACAGAAAACTTTACCTTTCCCGAAATTCACCAAAACTCGCCAAAACTTGCCTCGGAATTTCCTTTAGCGCAGCTGAAACTTAGGGACTGTTTGGTAACGTTTTGGGCTGCCTAAAACCATAAAATTTCATTACTAACATCTTCATAACATCATGGTATAGCTCATATAATTAATTCTTGGAACGGAATCGGAGAACTTACCTTTTTCTCCTCCCAAAATCGTAGCTCTTTCCTTGTTTCTAGCCTAAGTTTCTCTTCTCTTCTCTTCTCTCTTTCTCTTGTTATTTCGTTTTGTTTCTCTTGAAATCTCTAGATAGTTATGGAAATTAATGAGTCATAAGACTCATATATATATACAACTTTAGGGGTGACACATGTCATTCCCTAAGTGGTGACACGTGTCAAGCCCTAAGTGGCGACAAATGTCAAGATCTAAGTGGTGACACATGTCAAGGTTTCATTGGTCCAACACACCCCTTTTCTCCAATCATGGGCTGCCATGTGGCATGTGGGACCCACATGAGTCTTCTTGAAGACTTTGTGAAATTCCCATTTTACCCCTAGCCTTCCACAATATTACCATAGGCCACTTTGCGAATTTTCCTTTTTGCCCTTTGCCTTTTCCAATATTTCCACACTATTAATGATCATAAATAATATTCATATCCAACTTGTATATTAAATAAATTTTGGAAGATGTCCATTCCCTTAACTTTACCACGTCTACCTTAAAACATCCAACCGTATAAAATACGGGATATAACATCCTCCATGAGAAATTCCAATTTTTGGCCCTTACTTTTTCTAATATTTCCAAATTAAAATTCCAATTTAGTCATAAAATTTTTGTATCCAACAAGATCAACCATAGCCTTGCCCTTGACTTATTACCGTTATCCCGAAATGCCCTAATGTGCAAAATACGGGTTATAACATTATGAGATTCTTTTGATGCATTTACCAATGAGATAAATGTTTAATGTTTTCGTGATTTTAGACAAGCTTTAAAGATATTGGTCTTACATCCCGTGATTCATATTGATTATGTCCTATCCTTATTGTTCATACATATTCTCACATACTTAGTGCACTCCATGTACTAATGCATATTTTTGCCTACATTGTATCATAATATAGGGGCCGTCGATCACGTTCATTATCCTCCCGCTCATGGCTAGAGTTTGTTAGCGTTTATTGTTGGTGAGTCCTCATGTTCCGAGGACAAGACATTTTATTTCCTATGAATATTGTGACTTTCTTATATTTCTATATTAGGTGAGTTGGGAGATTGTCTCATTCCCCCATCTAGTATTAGAGGCATGTTAGATAGTACGAGTCTATGTTGTCGCTTTTCATTTTTTAGACTTATGTCCAATATAAGATTTTATTTCTCTATCGTGATTTAGCTTTATCACTTAATTTCCTTATGTATTCTCATGAATGATATGATAAGAGGCTTGGTTGGAGTCATTTGGGATTCTAATTGCCGTGTTACGACTAGGCCCTAGGTCGGGTAGTGACAAATCCCAACTCAATCAAACGTCCACTTTACACCTTATTTGGATGGTTGTTACCTATTTTATTGTATCATATTGTTAATTTAGATATAATGTTTGTTTTGGTTGTTACTAAAATTTCATTGTATCATACTGTTTAAATCCATTCTCTTTACTTATTATTTCATAATCTTATTTTATCCCTTACTCTACCTTTTTACCTTATATTCTATGTTTATTATTCAAATTGTTGATGTGTTACATTATGTAAGAGAAAATGGCATAAATAGTCTCTTAACTATAGAAGTAGGTTTACAATGATCCTTTAATTGTACACTTGCCGAATTTAGTCCTTTAACTATTCAAAAACTTATCAGGTTTGGTTCCTTAACTATACACTTACCAATTTTAATCCCTTAAGTATTTAAAAACTTATCAAGATTGGTCTTTGTCCATTTTTTTATACAAAAAACTTTGGTTTATATTAATAGGATCCATGCCTATGTGAAACTAAATTCTTAAGCCATTTTCTAGTTGTTTCTCTCTCCCCGCTATTTATTTTTTCAAATTACTTTTATGAAAAAAATTTAACCTCAACAATTCAAAATAAAATTCACGAGGAAAGGAAATATAACTCATAATTTTATTCAGCGGATGATAAATGAAGCATATTGTTGCTACCAATGACTTGAATATACTGAAATTTACTATAAAAAGAAAAAAAAATTATCTGTTAGGTGTGGGGAGAGATTTATTAATATTTAATAAAAATAAATTTCTTGCAATGAAAATAAAAACTAAAAGTTCTTTTCTCACATGCTTTGATTCCAAATTTTGTACTCCAACGACTTTATTGAAGAGAATTTGTTTAATTTTTCAGAAGTTGAAATTATAAAATAGTAGATTTGCAACTCTTTTTTTAGCTTCTTTTTTTTTTAATTTTGAAATAGATCGATTTTATAATTCTGTTCATTTTATTTTACGTAAAGAAATTTGAGTAATAAGATTAAATCTTTAATTTTTCTTTTGTATGGAAAATAAAATTAAAAAAAATTGTGTTGATTATGATTTGTTAACTGCTAAAGAAGAGAATTGTCACAACCCAAGCTAGGCCCTAGGTGTGACACAGTGATTAGAATCCCAAATGACTCCAACCAAGCCTCTTAGCATATCATACATGAGCATACCTAAGGTAAATAAATAAAGGCGAAACCTATCGGTGACCCTCTAAAGTTGACACCAACTTTTACTTAGACACCTCAACTAGGCTTTGTTCATTTTAGACACCTCAAGTAAGACTCCGATGTGTTATTTTGACACTTTGTGCTGACTTGACACATTGCGTGTGCTGCACCCATTTTAAACGCGTGAAAAACGGATTTTTCTTTAAAAATATTTTTTTATTATTTTTTTTGTTGTTTTTCTTCTTCTTCATTTCTGCCATCATTTTTTCTTCTTTTTCTTCTTCTTCTTCATTGAGTGTTCTTCTTTTACAAATTCCTTTTACAAAATACAATCTTTCTCCATTTTCGTCAACACCCATTTTTCCAAAATCCATAAATTCCCCTCCCCCAATCTCTCCAGACGATTCAAGAATCGTTGATAGACTTGTTTACATATTCACTAAGCCTCTCGATTCATTTATTTTTTAATTGGACTTAGAATTTTGTTGTGGGTTCTTTAAAATTTGAATTCTTTAACAATTTCAAAGAAAATAATTTTAGATTTGTATTAATCTTGTCGGAACAAATGGAGGTTCATCGAATTTTTTGATCCAATTTGATTTATATTTTTATTTGCCATTATAGCTCTATTTTTTCCTCTTTAGATGATATGGATAGCGTTGGGTGGGTGTTGGAGGAGAAGATTTGGTGGAAGGGGGAGGGGTTGGGATGGGGTGGGTGAGGTTGGAGAAGATGATGGCGGGGTGGGGGAGCGGTTGGGGTGGATAGGGTTGGAGAAGATGACGGTGGGGTGGGGGAGCGGTTGGGGTGGGTAGGGTTGGAGAAGATGACGGCGGGGTGGGTAGGGTTGGAGAAGATGACGGCGGGGTGGGTGGGGTTAATAGTTGTTAATTTTTGGTTTTTTTAAAAAATATTATTTGGATTAAAAAAATGTCACGTGTCATCAAATAATTGGTTATTTTTTTCTATTCAAAAGTCATTATTTGATAATTATTTTTGATATATATTTATTCCAGTGTCTTTATTTAATTTGTTGTTTTTGATACGTCAGGCGAGTGCATTACACACACTTAATATATCTTGGTGATTGTCAAAAAAGTATAAAAATAACACATTGGAGCCTTACTTGAGGTGTCTAAAATGAACAAAGCCTAGTTGAGGTGTCTAAGTGAAAGTTGGTGCCAACTTTAGGGGGCCACTGATGGACATAGATGCAGAAGTAAAATCTCAACATGAAAAATCTCAAAAAGAGAATAAGTCTCAAATGGAAAGACGACATAGACTCCATGAACATCAAATGTGCATCTACTAATCTAGATGGGGTCATAAAAAAGTTCCTAGTTCACCCAAATTTAAAAGATAAAGTCATAAAACGATGAAAAGATAAATGTCTCGTCCTCGAAATATGAGGACTCACCAACAATGAGAAAGTAATGCTCAATTCTAGCCGCGAGTGGGTGGTGCGTGATGCTCGTTGGACCCTACATTATGATACAATGTATGCAAAAATATGCTTTAATACATGGAATGCACTAAATATGTGAGAAGTATGCATGAACAAGGAAAAATAACACATAATCAATATGAGCATGGGATGAATGACCAATATCATGAAAACATGAGTAAAACTTGAAAATATTTGAATAATATCATAACCATGTGGTCAATGCAGTTACCGATGTTGAGAGAGAAACCCCGACCATATTATGAGTTATAAAAGAATAATATTTATTTATTAATAATTTAATTTCTTTCCTAAGCTTTGTCATCTTATCAATCATTTGGTAACTTTTTTTTTGAAATTAATTAGTTGAAAAAATATAAAAAATATTTAATCTTCAAAAATCATAAGTAGGTAGCAACAATCAAGTCATATCTTACCTTTTAATCTTTGTTATCAATACTCACATAATCTCAAAATTAGTCAATACCCTTATACTTCTCTAAATTGATTTGTAACTCCCTAGTGTAGTTGAGTGCAAGAAGGTAGAAACAGCTTCTCTCTTTGACAAGTCCTCAAATAAAACGTGAAGCAGTTTGGTCTGAATTCTTCTTGCTCAGTCAGATTGTTTTAATCTCTTCTCTTTTCTCCTCTATAAATCTTCGATAAAAATTCATTTAGGGTTTTCAAACCCCATTAATGGTAGCAACAATTATCGATGTTGAGATAGCAACCCCGGCGAAAATGACCGTCTTTTGCAAGAATGCATACCCAGAGGTGGATTTTCTCTCATCTAAATTTCCTTCCCAATCAACATCAGTGTAGCCTTTGAGTTGAAAATCATTTCCTTGATAACATAAGGAATAATCAATTGTACCTTTGAGATAACTCAATATCCTTTTAACTGCTTTCCAATGTTGTGGTCCTGGGTCGGATTGATATCTGCTAACTAGCCCTATGGCATAACAAATATCCGTCCTTGTACACATCATATCATACACAAGACTTCCAATTGCATTGACATAATGAACTTTTCTCATTTGTTCCTTCTCTTGTAGAATCTGAGGGCACATCATTCAGTTCAAAGCTTCACTTTTAGAAATTGGAGTGTTTATGAGTTTGCAGTCTTGCATATTAAAGCGTTCAAAAACTTTCTTAATGTAAGGTTCTTCTAAAAGAGATAACAATCTCTTCGAATGATCTCTTGAAATCTTAACTTCAAGAATGTATGCTACTTCACCCATATCTTTCATTTCAAAAATATATGATAACCACTCTTTTGTTTCTTTTATAAATCAATGTCACTTGCAGCTATTAGTATGTCGTCTACATACAATGATAAGATGACAAACTTATCTTTGAATCTTTTGATATACACATAATGGTCTTCATGAATCATACCAAATCCATATGATATGATCGCATTATGAAAACGATGTACCATTGTCTAGAAGATTGTTTAAGGCCATAAATCGACCTTTGAAGTCGACATACTTTATTTTCTTCGTCTTTTTTCATGAAACCTACAGGTTGTTCCATATAGATTTCTTCTTATAGTTCTCCATTGAGAAATGCAGTTTTCACATCCATTTGATGCAATTCAAGATCCAACTTAACCAATATAGACAAAATTAATTTTATTGAAGTAAAACGTACAACAGGTGAAAAAATTTCTTCATAATCAATTCCTTCTTGTTGTGTGTATCCCTTCGCTACTAGGTGAGCTTTGAATCTTTCGATACTACCATCTACCTTCACTTGATTCTGAGAATCCATTTATTTCCAATAGCTTTTCGACCTATGGGTAGATCAACCAATTTCCATACTTGGTTAGATTTCATTGACTCCATCTCCTCATCCATAGCTTTAAACCATTTTTCTTTAGCGGGGCATGTGAGAGCCTCATTTATATTTCTTGGATCTTCATCATCCGGAGTTACTATAAATACTTTCCCTTCGATCTCAAATCGATGATAGGGAATTTGTGGATGACTTGTTCATCGAGGTTGAGATTGACAAATTAATTTATCAATTGGTAAGTTACTCCCACTCAGACCAGCAATATCAATATGATTTGTTTCAGATGGTGTATCTGTGGAAATAGGAACTGATCCATTATCATTAAAATGACTCCCACTCAAATTCATTTGAACTTCGACAGTGAAAATGGTCTGGTCCGTAGTTTCATAAAGAGATAAGTCTTGACCTATTTCGCCCTGCTTTCATTCTTTATGAATGTAACATCATGTGACTCAATTTCATTTACAGTGCCACTATTTTTTCACCTATGAACACATAACCCTTAGATTGTTCAGAGTATCTTATAAAGATACATTTTCTTCCCCTTGTACCTAATTTTGCATATTGAGAAGAAGGATTATGAATAAAAGTAGCACAACCCCAAGGCTTCAAAATGCTTAAATCAGGTTTTTGTTTAGTCCATAACTCATATAGCGTAGTTGTAACTGATTTTGAAGGACACGATTAAGTACAAATGCAACAATGAGCACAATATCACCCCAATAGGTGATTGGCAATTTTGTTTGCGCTATCATCGACCTAATCATTTCTAACAAGGTTCTATTTTGTCGTTCCACAATACCATTTTGTTGTGGAATATAAGGATTAATTAATTGTCTTTGAATTCTCTTTTCTTCACACAATCGTTTGAACTCATCAGAAAATTACTCTCTTCCTCGATCGGTTCTTAGAGCTTTTATTTTTATATCTAATTGATTCTCAAGTAAGTTCATAAACTTAATGAAGCAACTTAAAGCTTCAGATTTGTGAGAAATCAGATATACATAATCAAATCCAGTAAAATCATCAATAAAAGTGGTAAAGTAAATAGCACCATGTCTTGCCCTTATATTCATTGGACCACAGATGTCAGAATGAATTAATTGCAATGGAGTATCAGTTCTTGTGCCTTTCCCAAATGGTTTTCTTGCAGTTTTTCCGGCTAAGCAAGATTCACAAGTAGACAATTCTACTTTATCTATTGTGCCAAGCAAACCTTCCTTAGCTAAGCGATTCATTCTTTGTTGACCAATATGTCCAAGCCTAGCATACCATGTATTTACATCATTCTCATAATTAGAAGACATAGATAAGGAAAAACTAATATTATTATTATTGGGACTTTGACAAACGTCCAATACAAAGAACAGATCGTATAAACAATCAGTTCCATATTTTGTCTTGTCCAAATACATATCCATACCATGTTCATAAAAGAATAAATTAAATCCCAACTTAATCAACATTCAGACAGAAATTAGATTACGATCAATTGATGGAGAAAATAACACATCATGTAGGAGTAGAGTTCGGCCACCACACATTTCAACTTTGCAGATACCAATCCCCTTAACCTCCTCTTTGGAGTAATTTCCTACATACACCCATTTGGATCCTTGTGGGATTCGTGGTAATCTACGAAAGCATCTCTTTCCGTTGCTATATATTCGGTGGCTCCCGAGTCTACAATTCACATAGGAAGTGACTCAGTTAAAAAAGCAGAACAAGAAACATTTACATCACTATGTAAATTGTTCATAAGGTCATGTACCTTTTTAGGCTAAGGACAATCACGAGCAAAGTATCCGTTGTTCTTACAATTATAGCACTTAAGCTTAGCCACATTTCGATAAATCATTGGAGAAGAAATATTTTTCTCTCCATGTTGGTTAACTTTAGGTTTATTTAAGCTTTTCACATATTGGAGCGTATTACCATTTTCAGGAAGTGTCATAGACACATTTAGAGCTTCAAGAGTTTCATGCTCTTTCAGGACATAATTGGTTTTCATGTTCCATATTTCACAGTTATCACTTTTGTTAAGCTCGACAATAATATTTTTTGCAGCAGTTGACATACTGATTAAACAAGTATAAAATTATGTTAGACAATTATGTACAAATTATAGCCTAAATTCATATACATATTTGTTCTTGAGATAATTAACTATGTCAATATTCATTTCACATTAGGTTCAGATTCGAAAGTTCACTAAGTTCCCAATCATCATCCAAATTTCAATATGTCATAAATCTAACACAATCAATTATCTAAGTACTACTTATCTTAAATCACATAATTCAAGACTAAATATGCATAATTCTATAACAAATATAGAAAAATTTCAACTAAGAATGTAATTGCATAAATAATATAAATTTAAATTCATACAACTACAAATACATACAAATAATATACACATTATCACTATAATATCTCTTTGTGAACAGGAATAGATAAAATAAAAACTATATGCAACTCTATAGACAATTTATATCTTATAGGTAGACAATGAGAATGACACACAGTCTTCTTAACTATCAAGTCAATGTATTTATCCATAAAATGTTGGACTAATGACTTATAAGATCTCAACTTTTTGAGATGTAACTTATGCTAAGATTTGTCAAGTAAGTTCTTTTGAAAAACATCAGGCAAGGCAATGCAGACCGTAAAACCATATATTTCTTCTCCACGGTTAATGAACTCTGAGCCCACACAACTTCTTGAATTAACTTGTTAATCCTCGTTATGTGTTTCACAAATCTTGTAAGATCATCATCTAGAACATTAGCTTCTGGCAAAAGATTAACCAAATTGTCAATCAAAGTTTTCATTCTATCCTTCTGTTGCTTTGTGAAAACTCGTCTGGGTGTCCTTATCATTACCATGAGTTTTTGTAACACATACAAAAAATGATTAGGACTAACCATGTATCAACAAAATTATATGAAGTTTAACAAAAAAAAAACTCAATTACGATCTACTCTCAAATTTTATAATAATTGAGTGCCTATAAAAATGATCATCTTAAAAACGGATGACTTTATTATATTTTTAAAAAAACTTCAATCGATATTTTTTTTTCACTGTATCAACATTAGAGTTCCCAACATATGCTAAACATACACTATATCTAAACTTCTTCTCTTTCCCATTTTTTTCAATGAGAAGATATCTCATTCAATCAAAAAAAATAAAGAACCTTCTGCACTTTCCATAAAACTAATGGATAAACTTTTTCAATTTAAAAACTATATTTTCCAATATATTTTCTTAAGCAAAAAGCAATCTGGTTTCAAAAAGTATACAAAAACAAAACAAAAAAAACAATCACTGCAACATTATTAAAAGAACAAACACAAAGGGCAAATAAATTTGTTTAAATTTGTTCCCTCATGCGTCATCACTGTTCATTATCTGTCTTAACAGTTTTTCTTCTTTTCCGTCTGTTACAAAAAAAACTTACGAAGACTAAAAAAAAATATTCCATCATGAAGAACCTAATCAAACACATAACTTGCAGGATCATTCAATTTGTTTCGCTAGTCTAATAGTGTAATCACATCTATAGAGACACGAACTACACCAAAAAATCACATTCTATGAATCGTACCTTGTCACAGAATAGTTCCAATACTTTTCGTAGAAGAAATCTTTACAAGAATCTTTTTAGAACTTTACAGGAATTAGAGAACAAGAAGGAAAAAAGAACTTTTTCTTTCTGATTTTCGTGATGAAAAGATGTGTTATTTGTTTTCAACAGAAACCTTTTATAAGCCTAAAAGGACATTACTATTCAAATAGTTGTGTCTTATTTCCAATCAAATGATTGTCTTTTCTCTTGATATTTATTAATATATCTAATACATAATTATATATTTAATCTAATGAATCCGGATTGACCCAAATGGGTACCCGTACAATCTCCTTCATGTGGGTTTGCAGAATAGGCTCATACCAGAAACTGAAATAAATTTCAAAACATGAAGATAAGCTTAAATAAATTGAAACATGTTAAACGTAATTTAAATGTGGAAGTCCACCAAGTTTCTTTATGAGTAATTGGCATATTGTTTTTGATAAATACTTGACCTAAGCACCTAAGCCTTTATTTTTTTTAAGGGTACAAAAAAAATCACCTAGGTGTGATGTGCAGTTACCAAAAATAAAAAATCAGTTTGTTGGAATGAAGTGAGTAAACTTATCATTCTCTCAGGTTCCAGTACATTTTAAATTACAAATATTCTCTGTTTCGCCTTCGTGTCCTTGTTTCTGCTCTTTCAAAACCATCTACTAAACAATTGCTTGTCCTAGTGTTCCAAATTGTCCTGGAGTTATTTGAAGTCCTACCTTTTTCCAACTCAGCAGCAGTTGTTTCCAAGTTTCCGACATGCACCATTTTAGTTCAAATAATTCAGAAACATGTAACAAATCTGAGCTGTAAACTTGCAATGTATGAATAGTATTTTGCATCTTTATAGCCTTGTTCACAGAGGATACACCTGTTGCAGACTATCATTCCTCTTCTTCGTAAATTCTGTTGTCATACAGGCCTAACTGATACAAACCTCAACAGAACTTGCATAGTAATCTTCAATGTCATGTTGAATTTGCTTCGCGGAATTCCCTACAGATTGTGCACATCCTCTTATATCAATTAGCTCAAGTGTGGTTATTTGTGCAAAATCTTGAGGTATTGAATCCAAGTACCAGCAAGCCTTGACGAACAATCGTTCAAGGCATGGGAAGTGAGTACTATCGGCTCTCCAGTACCATATGCTCAAACGTTTGAGTAGCAAGTATTTCAAGCAAGGAAATCCTTCCTTAACTACCTCCCACTCCATGCCTACACAAGCATCATATTCTAGCTTGAGGGCCTCGAGTTTGGGCAATTTAGCAATGATGCTCAAATCCTCCAACAACAAACAAGTCCCACTTAAGGCTAAATTCTTAAGGTTTTCTGGAAAAGCACCCGGAGAAGGTAGGAGCAAAGGTGGAAAATCATCTTCAGGAGGAAGATCTCGTGGACCAGCAATACGAAATTCCAATTCCTCAAGCTGATCTAAGTAGCGGAAATAGAGAATGTCCTTGCTCCTACGAAAGTCTTCTCTGATGCCACATATTTGCAACTTCTTTAAGTTGGGAAGTAGTCTAAAGACGGACCAAGTACAGAATAACGGATTCCATCCAAATAGACTAAGCAAATTTTTCAGAACCAAACTTTTCTCTTTATGCTCGTGATAACGCAAGTAATTCCAGTCCAGACAGAGGTGACTCAATTGCGGTATTGTCAAAATATCTGATGGTAATATGAAAGGATATCGCGAGATCTCGTGATGTGAAACCTTAAGTATAAAAGTTTGCAGATAATGTAGGCTAGATATCGATAGAGGAATGTCTAGTGATGAAGGTATATCTTCTCCTAGACGGCTTTGCAAGCCTGGGGAAAGAGTCAAAGCTAGATATCTCAAGTGAATTAGATCAAGTATCCAACTAGGAAAACTAAAACACCTCAATAAAGCAAGATCTAGTACTCTTACTAGCTTGAAACGCGATAACTCTGGCTTGAACCCTCGATATCTATAAAAAAGGAAAATAGCGCAGGCCTCACTACTATTACCACACCTAGCTAACTCTTCTCCATTTTGAATACTGATCCGACCACGTCTCTTAGAGGCGATATGCATGGATTGTGCATATGGAGTAGTTTGATATTCATTCTTTCCTCCATTATCATTCAAAAAATTCAAGTTTCGAGCTTCTTTCAAGCAGAATTCACGGATTACATCATGAATTCTACAACTCTTGAGTTTTCCATCAAAACTCAAATGGTGCACGAAAACTAAACTTCTATCTATAAGATCTTTCAGATATTTCTCCGCCATTTCTTTAATGCTTTTCGTCTCTTCTACCTTCAAAAATCCTTCTACAACCCATAATTCCATTAATTTATCAACAAAAATCACTTCATCCTCCGGGAAGATTGCAAAATATAGAAAGCATGATTTTAAGTGTTGTGGCAAGTGATGGTAACTCAAAGCTAGCACTCTTGAGCAATGATCATCAAGATTTGTGCTTACCATTGAACTTACATTTTCTGCTACACCTTTCCACTCATTCAATGTTTTTCCTATTTTGGAAAGAAGTCCAGCAATTACAACAATTGCTAGAGGCAATCCTTTGCATTCTAGAGCAATTTGTTTCCCAAGTTGTTCAAATTCAGAGGGAAAAAAGGCTTTTGCAAAGACCTTTTCACACAATAAACTCCAACTTTCATCAAAATTCATGAAGCGCATTCGATAAGGAGGATTACCTAAGTTAGCATATTCAGCCACCTTCATATCCCGAGTAGTCAGGAGTATTCGACTTCCACAATTAGATTCTGAGAGACATAGTTTTATATCATCCCAAGCTCCTTTAGTCCATATATCATCGATGACTACCAAGTACCTCCTGCCTTTTAGAAGCTTTTGCAGTCGGTCTGCTAGTTCCCCATCATCGTGCTGCTCATGAAATTCATCGGTCTTCCCAATTATACAAGAAAGAAGGCCTATGAGTACAACTCTCGCGCAATACCCTTGTGAAACAATAGCTTTTGCACGAATGTCAAAACGAGACATAATGAACGGATCATTATAAATCTTGTTAGCCAGAGTTGTCTTTCCTATACCTCCAATACCTACAATTGACACAACTTGTAGTTCCCTCGTTCCTCGAGCAAGTTGATCCTGCATCATTTCAAATTCATTTTCATGGCCAACCATCATATTCTCCTCATCAGGCTCAAATGCATATTGAGATGCACTTGGTAGGGTCAGTATTTGTAGTTTCACATCTTCCATGTCCAACCTAGTTTCCAACCACTTGTTTATAGCGGAATCAATATGCAATAATGCCTGTTTCAATACGAAACGAAGTTCCCAAAATTCTATTTTTCGCGTGATTTCGTTTTCTGCTAAGAAAACTTTTCTTGATTCTGAGTCAACCAAATCTTCTGTGCTACATACTAGCTCTGTGATTTCACCTTCCAAGCTTGTCAACGCCTCTAAATGGCCGGTTATTAGACAGTTTTTCTCCAAAATAGATCTCAAAGATTCAAACCTCTCATAAAAAGATTGCAAATTATACCCAGTAAGTTGCATTGATTGATGTATGGTTCTCATAAGAGAAGTAATAGCAGCATAAGCCATAACTCTTTTTCTTTTCTTTTCTCTGTTTCTCAATCTTGTGTGTGTGGTGTTGGGACTTGGGAGTTTCAATTTAAAAAATTGGAAAAAAAGCTAGTCACCATCATACATAAAGACTAAAGAGCCACAATATTATTCTCAATAAAACAAAATTAAACAACTTGCTTTAAGTACTTCAAATAAACAAAGCAGAAAGATTGCAAAGTTAGCTGGATCTTGGAATTCACACATTGAATACTTCTCCCTTAGTCCCAAAATAAATATTATTTTAGCCAAATAAATAAAGAAATCATGCCTATTAAGAAATAAAAAATATGTGTAATTTACTTAATTACCCTTGTTTAATAAAAACATGTCTTGAGAATTGAAGATAAGACTATAAGACTAGAGATGAAAAAACCTAGAATTTAGGCGTAATAAATAAATGTATCATTTAACTTGTGTTCACCTTTTATCTATGTTTATCAATTTTCGATGTGCATAAAGAGATTCTTAAACTTGTATAAAGTTAAACAAGTAGACATATCCGTCCTATTTAGCTTCTTATGTGTATGATGCCATACAAAAAAAATGTATCTACTTGTTAAATTTTACATAAATTTAAGTATCTACTTATTTACGTTCAAAGTTGAAGACACTGATACGAGCTAAGATCAAGTTAAAAAACCTAGAATTTAGGAATACTACATAAATATATCTTTTTAACTTGTTCACCTGATATTTATGATTTTCAACTTTCGGTATGCATAAAGAAATATTTAAATTTTTATAAAATTGAACAAGTAGACACATCCATCATATGTAGCGTCTAATGTGTATGATGACACGTAAAAGACATGTATCTACTTGTTAAAAACATGTTTATGTATTATACCTAGAATTTATCGTTTCATTACTTCTACATAATGTTGGTAGATTTACCATATCCACTCTAGACGACTCGGTCAATTTGTATCTTCACATGCCAAATTGTACTCAAGTTATTTATATATGTTCACCTAACTTCAGATCATTCATTGACTTATTATACAAAAAAATATATTGCCCAAATAGTCTAAGTAATAAATATATTGCCCGGTGCACTGGTAAAGTTGCTGCCATGTGACCAGGAGGTCACGGGTTCAAGCCTTGGAAACAGCCTCTGGCAGAAATGCAAGGTAAGGCTGCGTACAACAGACCCTTGTGGTCGGGCCCTTCCCCGGACCCTGCGCATAGCGGGAGCTTAAGTGCACCGGGCTGCCCTTTTTTTTTTTTTATATTTATTATAATATCAGAAGGGGAGCCTTGGAGTAACTGGTAAAGTTGCTGCCATGTGACCAGGAGGTCACGGGTTCAAGCCTTGGAAACAGCCTCTGGCAGAAATGCAAGGTAAGGCTGCGTACAATAGACCCTTGTGGTCGGGCCCTTCTCCGGACCCTGCGCATAGCGGGAGCTTAAGTGCACCGGGCTGCCCATATTTATTATAATATCATCTTAAAAATACTAAAACACTCAGTCAAGTAGCGTACTGACAGTACGACAAAAAGATAACAATGTTACTTCTCTTTTATATACGAATTATATATATAACTTAAACTCAAAATTTTACACCGTGAATATATATAACTTGAAGTCTTAGATATATAAACACAATGACTTTTTCTTTCCTTGTGTAGATTAATTAATTTACTCAGACTTTTTCTTTAAACAAAGTTTTTTTGGTCAGTAAAAATTGTACGTCAATTCTTTCTACGTAATTGCACACACTTTTTTCAGACATATTTAATTTATATATATTATAAAACTAGAAAACCAAATTCATGGCACTTAGGTCGTTGCCGAACCCACAACCCAAGTAGTGTAGCATGGTGGGGGGGGGGGGTGATTTTTTACAAAAAAATTTAAATTAAATAAAAATTCCTATATATATACATATTCAACTATCTAGTAGAATCAATCATCATAAGTTAACATATTTTCATTTTATATGGATAAAGATTTTGATTTTGATTTGGCGTTAACAGTGGTTGGAATTGCAGGTGGTGACACGGTTGAGCCACCATGATGTTTTCCTCCTTCCGATGATCACGACGTGAGTACTCAAGTTCAATTGCCTACTGTTAATTATGAAATTGGCCTTTGTATAGTATGCATGGAAGGTTTTCAAAGAGGTGTTGTTGATAATGGCAAAAAAATGCCCTAATTAACTTGATTGTAATATCTCGCAAATTCTAATCTAAGATGTGATTTTTAGTTATACATAGGTGTTAAAGTCAAGTACTAAGTGTGGAAGTGTATTGGAAGTGAGCTAAGGTCATAGAAAACCTTTAGCACAAAGTCGAGTTGTGAGTTTCCCTAATGATTAAGTTTTTGTGTAAGTTCAAACAAGAATCAACTTGAAATAGATATATCTCTTAGAATATAAAAAATCATGTGACTCATAACCTATTCAATTAAAGGCACGTGAGTCTTATCTCCAACATATCAAACCGTTTATAAATCCGATATGTGAGCAAGAAGTTATTAGCCAATTTACTAAGCACTACATGAGGTCCGTGCCACACCTGTCACCATACATCAGTGGCTGTGATGGATTCCATGAGGAAGGGTCTTTAGAGGCGTGATAGGGTTGGCGGGGCACACTTTAGAGTGTGTGTGCGCGTTAAACCCACCGACGCACCCCACTTATACAGGTGCAAAATCCGCCCAACTTCGTATAATTAAGGGTATTTTTGTCTACTATCTATGAATATTCAACTTATATGTATTTAAACTTATTTTGACTGAGAAAGAACCCTTACAAATATTATGTTAAATATGCCTCCATCCTCTCCAACTTAGAACGCAAGGTTTCAAGCAAAAACCCTTCTAAAGGCTAAAGAAGGAGCAAGCTTTCAGAAGTCTCTCAAAGAGCCAAATCTAAGGTTCTTCGAGCTTCATCCAAAACAATCTATTCTTCCAGGTATGTAAGGCTATCATAGAGGAACATAATTCTTCCTCATACCCTATATCTACAGTTTCAGTTAGAAAGATCAAAGATAAGGTTTTTACTCCAAAGTCTATTGTTTCAATTTCTCTTTATTTCCAATTGTTTAGTGTTGATCCTATTATTGAAATTATTGTACTACTTATCATTGACGATCTCTGATCTATGGTTCATTCTTATTCTACCATATGGACCCTTCTTAGCTAAAGTTATTTAAAAATTTTATCATAGTTTTTTATATACATTGTTTTCATAATTAAAGTATATTATAAGTTTTAAAGAAATATTTTAAGAAAGTATATATATTTTACCTCAAGTGCATATTTTCAGAAACAAAGCAAAGTCAATTTTTACAGAAAGCTTAGTCACTTGAAAGATTCCTTATGAAAGTTTACAAATTTTCCTTACATACATAAATATGATTTTCCAAAGAAAATAGTCTTTATCATGAAACCTCAGAATGTCACTATGTTTCTTATAGTTGTGAGCATAAGCTCACCAGTAGTACAATTTTACAAATTATGAGTAAAGTTTCATAGTTGATTCAGAAAGATAGATAATTATCTATTTATGAGCATGCCATTATATACTGATTATCTTAGGAGGATTATTTACCACCGAAAGGATACTGGTTCAGGAAAAAATTCAAGTTCCATAACTATGTGCCATCATAAGATGCATACTGCTAGACGGTTAACTCTTTTAGCCTAAGAGGTTTAGTAGTGTATCAACATTAGATATACATGTTTTATACCTTGCCAAGCTATAGGAAAACCCTCAATTGGGCATCATGAGCTCACATAATGTATGTGGATTGCAAAAAACTCTCCACTTTTATATATATATATATATATATATATATATATATATATATATATATATATATATATATAGCAATGCTAGACATATTTTCAAGTCCTCATAAAAATAGTTTTATATATTATGTTTCAGTTAATCAATTTTAGAACATGTCCCATCTTTTCAGTTGAAAAAAAAATCTTGTTTTATACTATTCAGTCAACTTTGTTTTTGTCTATCTTCCGATTTGCTCATTTAACTCAGTATGTTCAGTTTTAGCCAGTTGTTTCATTCAGCTATTTTACATACCATATATTTCATGTATTGACGTCATTCGGCGCTTCATCAATTTATGATATAGATTCAAGTATTTAGGATTGATCGTTGTCACGATCAAAAAATCGGATGTGATAGTAGCTATCTTATCCCACCTAGACAGGTAAGCCTAAACAATTCTCTACAAGGGTAATTGCAGAAAACGAAAAGAAAAAAAAACAAGGAAACACTACGCAAATTCCATAAGTATATATGTATAAAATATTTCTCAAAATATGGTGTCACGTGTACACGCCACTAGATAATAATACAAATTCAAAGAAAATATAAGTCTGAATGTCTCCATTTCTAGAATAGAATAAGGTCACAATGTAAAAGGTATGTGATGTCAGCTGAAGCAACTAGCAACTACCTCACGTACTCCTAAATGCAAGTCTCGGATACTGATGCAGGAAGGTGGGGTGAATCAGGCCTGCTGTCGCGCCCCATTTTTCTCAAAATAGATTTGCAATGATGTGACAACTCTTTTTAGAATTAAAAAAGAGAAGAGTCACCATCTAACGAATTAAAGGCGTGTTAGGGCACTGTTCTATTCTATATAAAAATTAATTAATTTTAAAAAGATCTGCGAAATCATAATTGGGTAAGAGTTTAAATTACCTCAAAAAAATGTGTTAGAAACCTTTTGAAGTCCACAAATGTGGGTCCCGACCGAATATTATAAATTATGGGGGGTTTAAAAATATAGCAAATAAGGCCTCTTTATTTATTTTAATTAACTAATGGATGACTAAGGTGATAAAGAATATTTTAAAAAAAATTAAGTAAAAGAATAGAAACTAAACATTAACTAACATAAAATATGAAGGAAAGAAACAGACAAGCGGGAAGACAGAATTTGCACAATTAGATATAGAAGAAAAAATATTTTTATTTAATTAGACTAACCCAAATAAATACAAACAAAAATATTAAAGATTTAAGTAAATAAAGATTTTAACGAACTAAATTAATTGTTATCACTCGGATCAACACCCAGCTTATTAACGAAAGACAAATACATTTTTTTTATTTTATGTTTGGGTCACCTTACATCATTTTCGAGGAGCCTATCTACCCCTATCCTTCCTAGATTCATTTATTATTATCATAAGAGCGATCTAAAAGAAGTAAAACTAACATCCTAGAAGGTGCCTAGCACCCCAACTTATGTCCAAGAGGCATTGGACGTACTAATTGGATAGGTGGTAGACTTAAAAGAAATCATAGAGTTTCTAATTAGACATATCGTCAAACAAAACAAATAGGCCTCTAGTTTGATTATTAATGTAATGACCCTCCAGGTCATTTTTGCCTTAATGCCTCCTTTTCATCGTTTGGAGCATTCATGTAGTGACCCAAGTCATTTATGACTTGCTGACACTGATTGTTTTGTTGACTGATCGTTAATTTGGATTTTAGGTCCGTTTCCCTATTTTGGAGTTTTTATAACTTGACTTCGGTCATTACTTCAGGTAAACGACCTCAGAATGGAATTCTGGTAGGTCTATTAGCTCTGAAATAGCCAAATTATGCTAGTAGCATGGTCGGCATAAGTATCGAGTGAGGCTGGCAACGGACCGAACCGGAACCTACCGGATTGATCTTATCGAATTCTAAATCGAAACTGGTTCTGTTAATCTGTTCCAATTACCGAAACTAGGTCTATCGGTACATTTCCAAGGTTTTAGTTCGTTCCTATATATAACAGGTTGGAACTGAATTGAATCGGTACCGGAACCGGGTCATTACCATTTTTTAAATTTTTTTAAATATTTAAAATGCTATTTAAATATTTATCAATAACTCATTAAATATTATAAGTTAACTTAGTATTATATTATTACAAAATTTTCGTAACTTTTTATAAAACTTTCAATTTGAAACTTGTAACCTATAAGAATTGCAATTTAAGTAAAGTTTAAACTTTAAAGTTTAAACAATAAAAAATAGTAACAATAGAAACTTTAAAATTAATTTTGTAGTAGGTTAATGTTAAAAAAATTTTGTTGAAAATTAAACTTTATAATGAGTTGCACACTTGCATTAAATAATAGAATATTTTAAAAGAAAATCAAGGCGAATAACCATTTATTTATTCAAATAAATAAAATCGTACAATTATAAATATTAGAAAGAGTACCTAATATATGGAGCCACCTTCTAAGAAGGGTTATGTTTCAACTAGGTCTCGAATATTATACTAATATCTGTAATTTTTAAAATATTGTTTTCTTAAATTTTCTATCATTTTTGGGAAACATTATGTGGAACTTGTATTTATCGTTCTTCCTCCATTGCTTGCATGCCATCATCACTATTTTCTCCAAGTATTTCATTTATTTCGTCTTCTATTTGACTGAATAATTTTGGTAGTCCATAATTTCATCTTTCGGCATTAATCCAATCTCTAAACAACACTGATATTTCTAAACTATCTTTTTCTAATGAATATCGATGTTCTCCAATTTGAAATCTCGCCGCGCTGAAAGGTTGCTCCGAAGCTATCGATGATGCTTGAATCACTAGCACATCTCGAACAACTCTAGCAAGGTTCGAAAATTGTTCTCCACGATTCCTCCACCACTGTAATAATTGAGGTTGTCCATTCTCATCCCTGATCTTTTTCAATCCCTTATTAATATATTCATTAAAATCATTATTGTTAGAAGTTTCAAGTCCAATATAATCATCCATCATATCATCTATATCATCTTTTCTAGGTCTACGAGTTGGAGGTACAACCGGTGGAACATTTATTTCCATGGCGTATCATATAGTTTTTTAGCTTTTGTTATTATGCTACTTATACAATTTTCAACACTACAAATTTCATCAGGTTGAATTTCTAAATTAGCATAAATTTTTTCAACACCTTTTAATTTATAAGATGTATTAAATAAAGTAGTAGTCAAATAAATTTGAGGAATAGAAAACATACTTTTTGAATTTTTCAATCATAAATTCAATTGATTCTCTAAACTTGTCTTTTCTTGTATATTTTGAAAATTGGGATTAAATAACACCAAATAATTACTAAAACAAAAGAAATAATTGGATTATATTGACCAGAAATAACATTTGTAGCTATATAAAAAATTCTTAAAAAATCAGTAAGTTTTTTTTGCCTCTTCCCAATCTTTTTTACCAAGTCTTAAATTTGGGTTTGCATTATGAGCATTTAAAACTAATTGTATCGGAGATTGATAAATATAAGCAACTTCAAGCATTTCAAATAATGACTTCCATCTAGTAGACACATCTTTTGGAACTTTTCTAGATTCCAAACCACATTCATAAAGATTTTTGAATTCTCTAATTCTAGGCTTTATTTTGAGATTTAAAAATCCAATTACAAGCAATTCTAATTTTGTTACAAGAATCTTTAAATTTAAAAATACCATCTTTTACTACCAAATTATAAATATGTGCAGCACACTTAATATGAAAGACATCATTATCAATTGGACAAATTCTAGGTTTTAGAAAATCAATTGCTTTTAAATTATTAGAAGCATTAACTAAAGTAATACTCATTATTTTATCACATATTCCAAAATATTACAAAATACCACCTATTGTTGTGGCTATACAAGAACCAGTTTTACTCTCTTCAATATATTTATAACCAATTATTTCTTTTTTTATAATCCAATCATGGTTAATCCAATGGACAATAACAGTAAAATAATCATTACCATTAGGACTATGATCCATATAAAAAGTATCACTTATTCTATCATCAAAATAAGCAAATAAGCAATGAAGATAATGACAATGTTCAGCTTGATATTTAAAAAAATCATTTTAATGGTATTTCTTGAAAAATCTTGAAAAGATGGGTTATACACTTGTTGAATATATAAATAAATCCGGTATGTGAAGAAAAACTATAAGGCAAACCACAAACAACAATTATTTTAGTTAATTCTTGACGATCTATTTCTTTATTATTTGTGCATTGTGTGCTTGATCTAGCCGGGTTAGACATATTTAACACACTTTGAACCATGTTAGAACCTCCTACAAATTCTTCCGATAGCGGTGTACCTCTTTTTTTTAGCCCTATTAATAGCTTCTAGATGAGCAAATTCTTTATTACATGATCTCAAATGCGTACTAAGCCGCCCTATCCCCATGCATTCCCGTAGTCAAATGATTCATCACTTTCTTACATTTAATGCAGTGAGCAATAGTTTTTTCTGCATTTTGTACCAAAAATTGCCAAACTTAAAATCTTTTAGGACGTCCAGTCGCGGCCTTAGAAAATATAGATAAAGGGGGCAGATCACTTTGTTGCGGTAAATCTATAACTGGACTAGTAGGGGTGTCATCTTCTTCATGTTCTTGTATTTCTACTTCTACCTCTAATTCTTCCTCAAAATTAGTATAACATCTATTCAATGTCTCATGGTCTATTTCATTTTCAGAATGAAAATCTATAGGACTTAGACGTGATATAAAAGAAGTTTCATCAACATGAGTATAATCATCGATATTAATTCTAAATCTAGGTGACAATTATCTAGAACTACTTCCACCCCTACTAGTAGATTTGTTTTGACGGATATTGATTGTTTTCCTTTTTCACTATTTTTTTGTGAATTCATATTTAAAGTTTAAAATAATTAAAATATGATAAAAAAAGAAATATAAATATAATAAAAATTAATAGTAACTTAATAAATAAATAAATAAAGAGATTAAAGTTGGAATGAATGTATCGAACGTCTAAGTAAAAACAAACGTATAACCAAAAGCCGAAATTGAAAGATGCCAATTGAAGCTTGCAAATTACTTCAAAAAATATCTCCGAACTCCAATAAACAAATAGCACAAACATAAAATTTACAATTAAGTAATCAATAAGAAAGTTTGAGAATTGAGAGAATTTGTAAAATGTTAATGAAATATTTTGTGAATTTATGAGAACAATAGAAGAAATGGGATATATTTATAGTATTAGGGGGGTAAAGGGGTAGGGGTGTTATGGGGGAGGGGTGACTTAAAGTAGCCATTAGTGCCCCCCCAACGTTCACAATTGCTGCAAAAAGCCAAAAAGGTGAAAAAAACCCAGCGCTTAGCCTTTTAGAAATTAAAAAAAGGGTCATTTAATTACAGTTAAAATCGGTCCAAAATCGATTCAAACAGAATCGGGTCAACCGGGTAAAAACCCAGGACCCGTATCGGTACCATATATTATCGGTACTTACCGGATCAACAATACCGATTTAATCAGACTTCGAACCGGAATTATAACCGGTCCAGACCGAAGAAAAACCAATCCGCTGCCACCCTTAGTATCGAGGCAATCAATGTGGATTTGAGGCCATTTGGCGCTATAGCCTTTGAAATTTGACCTAAGGTTGACTTTGGTCAATATTCTTGGAAAACACGTTTAAATGAAAATTTTGTTAGCACGATTAGTTCCGGAGTATTGAGCTTGGTCTATAACAGTACTTTCTCTGCTTCTCGATGCTTTCGATCTAATTTTGATCCCCGTTGTGGAAGTTGGCTAAAAATGACAGTTGGGTGTGAGATCCACTTTTAGTTAAAATGATCTTGTATGGAAATTCTGAATGCGCCATTGAGTCTGAAATGTTGAATTTATTAGGGTAGAATATCTATTCTATTTTTATCAGGTTCTGGACGAATCTCGAGCACCCCAGTGTAGTTTTTAAAGTTGGCAGAAAAAAACCAGCTTTTCAGTTGATGTATATAGTTGGTGCAGGCCCATTTCAGTCTCATTTCTCAACTTCAAACCTTCATAACTCTCTTATTTCAAGCTTTATTTTAGTGATTTGAAGGTCTATCTTGTAGGGGTTTTTCGAAGGAACGCGTTGATTAGCTCGGAAACTAATTTGGGGTCTCTGTTTGAGGTAAATTTCATAAAATACCTGCTACCACGAACCTTTTTGTGAGCTTGATTTTAGAAATTTTTGAGACTTGATATCTCAGCCATTTTAGGTCAGATTTCAATGATTCTTGGGGCTATCTTGAGTGGTTCTTCGAGGAGAATGCATTGACATGATTGGAATTCATATTTGAAGCTTCTTTAGAGGTAAGAATTATGTTTCAGCTGCTGCCATAGTTTATTTTCAAGCTCAATTTTTTAAAAATTTTGGAAGATGATTTCTTGGCTATTTTAGGTCTGAATTTGGTAATTCAAGAGCCTAGATTGTGGAGTTTTTCGTGAGGATCCTTGTGGTATAGTTGGTTTAAGAATTTGGTCCCTCATTTCTGGTGATTTCTTATAGCTGCCGCCATATCTCTTTAATGGTGATAAATTTATGAAATTAATTACATGTGCTTGTTTGGGCTATTTCGAGCATGAAACACAAGTTTGGGGTAGTGCTTAGGACCTCTTGACGGAGTCAATTCTACAATTATTAGAGTGGGTCTGATATTTCCATTTTTGACTCCAAAATTAGCCCGTCTCCATTTCATGTGTCTTTAGTATCTAAACGACCGTAACGACGGTGTGCTTCTATTTTTGATAGTGTGGCAAAAATCTGAGGTTGTTCAAAAGGGAAAAGCTCAGGCAGAGTAATTTGGAGAGCATGTGTTTGGCTTACAGGTAGGCTACGACTTCCCTTCCCTTAGATTAAGCTTGAGAATGAGATTGCATGCCCATTAGTTGGAATTTGGGTTGGGTAACCATTGAATCATGCCTAGGTGTTTAGAATTCATGTTTAGGCATATTTCAGGGATTATCGGGTAACTGTGAGCATGCTTTGTACTATTATTTGATCCTCTATACTATGTGGAATAGTAGTATACTTGTTTACTATTTATTGGAAGTATTTTGGGTCTTACCTTAGGTTTGACTAGTGCTTGCATTTGAACTGCATGATTCGGACCCGATAGGTCATAGTTTTGCCTCGACATTATTTTGGCCGGCTTAGATCCCTGTAGATTGGTGTAGAAGACTTAAGTCTGATAGTTTGAGCCTTAGCTAGTTGATGCAGTTGCTCCGATGATAGTTTGACCTTATTTCATTGATTCTAAGATTTCGTAAGTTAGTCCGGCAACACCAAATTCATTTCGCGATTGAAGGTTAGTTGTGAATTCAGCCTCGAGAATTACATTGATTGGCTAATTGTGGACAGTATTCCACGGATTTTATGATTATGGATCTATTGTTACTCCTTCAGCATCTCTATTGGCACTTTTGCCGGCCATCCAAATTTATGCTCCGACCCCGACCTTATTAATATTTCAAAGAGCATCCGGGTTCAAGCTCTGGCCTTGATCACTCGAATAAACATATAGAACATCTGTTTAGAGGTACGACCTCAGTTACTTGGTACTTACAGTTGGTTACTTGGTTACTTTTGGGAAGTATCTGGTGTGAGGTTCGGCCTGTATTTATTCAGATTCTACTGGTTCGACATACTTCAATTTTGGGTTCTCAGCTTCAGTTCTCTTTAGTCATAGTTATTTTATGTACTTATCAGGCTTTTGGGGTATGTTCAAGGTTTTATTTAACTTGCCCATGAGTGTACTTTATGGGCTTATAGGTGTCCAGTTAGGTGTAGTTTAGTTTGTAGATTACTTTAGTTAGTTCTTTATACACTCATGTGCATCTTATTATTACTTTTTAACTTTCCGCTCATTGACCTCTTTTCAGTTCTATTCCTTTTTGTCATATTGCCTTTACTTTTCAAGATCAGTCGGCCTATGATACCTATTGGGTGCTTGTTGTTTTGGTACTCATACTACACTCCGCATTTTTTAATGATGCAAGTTCGAGTACTAGTGGCCAACGTTGATATCGAGCCTACAGCAGTCTGATCCAGAGATAGGGTGAGCACATGGCCTTTTGAACTATTTTAGTCTTCATCTGCATATATTGACTAATCTTTGCCTTTTAAGACAGTCCAATTTCTATGGTGCACATTTGGGACTTATACTCATTTGTTATTAGCTTTGTACTTTTGACTTTCAGATTTTGGAAGGGATCTTTAGTTGTATATATATGTGTTGGTTTGCTTCCGCTTATATACTTTGTTTATCTTAGAATTGACTCTTCTTGTTTAATTTCTACCTTCAAACCCATTACTAATCGTTTTGAGTTATGGGTTGTCTTACCTACTGGTGGGTTATAGTAGGTGCCATCATAACGCAAGAAATTAGGTCATGAAAAGTTGGTATCATAGTTCCAGATTCATCGGTCTCACTTGTACAGAGCTCATGTCTAGTAGAGTTCTGTGGATCAGTGCAGAGGCATCCATGACTTATCTTTGGATGGCTACAGGATATCGTTAGAAAATTTCCTCTTTTGTCTCGCTTTTATGTAGAATGTGTCTTATTGATATTGTAATCTCACTTGTTTCACTCTTTCACAGAATGGCTCGCACGTGAGGCACAATGGTAGGGGTGATGCACCTAAGCCCGTAAACAAAGGCCCATCCAGGGGCAGTGGTCGACTTAGAGGTCGTGCGATGGCTACAACACTGGCCTATTATAGAGTTGAGGCCTCTGAGCTCGAGGAAGAGTCACAAATAACTTATGTACCTCTACATCCTATGGGGACAGGACTATCCCAGCCACCACCTGCTCATGTGGCCTCACAACTAGTTATAAATTATGGGGTCATGCCACTACTCGAGCAGAAGATGCTCGGGTATTTCAAAGACTTTCACCATCTATATTTACTAAATCAACTAGGGAGGACGCCCATGTGTTCTTAACGACTTGCAAGGAGAAGCTTCAGTCCTTAGGACTTGTGGAGTCGAGAGGAGCCGAATTCACCATACATCAGTTTTGCGGGCTTGCTAGATAGTGATGACACTCGTACCTATAGTGTAGGCTAGTTGGGCCACCTTTCGTATCTTGGGATGAGTTTTTGGTGGATTTCTTCACTCAATACATACCACAAAGTGTCAAAGACAAACTTCATGATTAGTTCTCTAGATCGTAGTTGGGCTCCATGACAGTCTCAGAGTACGAGGCGAGGTTCCATGAGCTATCCTGCTATGCCACTATGATTATGCCTACAGAGGAGGAGATAATTCATTACTTTATGTGTGGGCTGAGATACAGACTAAGGGGTGTTATAGAACATCTAGATTTAGTGGGCCATTCATTTCTGAATATGGTCGACCATGCTTGTTCCATGGAGCACATACATCGCGAGACCTAAAGGGCCATGTAACACCCCTAAAAATATTTTCCCTAAGATTCAGACCTTTCTTGTATTTGGGTAGGGTCGAACTATATTATTGTGAAATATATGCATGAGTTAAGATGAGTCTTTGAGAAATTGAGCAGCATTAGAGGTGAATGTGGGGTCATGAAGGACCCCTAGGATCAAGCTAAGTCCAAAAGATCCATCGTGGCTAAGTTTTAGGATGAGTTCGTATAAGGGATCGACTTCTAACGACCCTATCTTATGAAAGATGGAAATCTGGGTGGCCCACGACCTATTAAATAAAAGGTCATCGAGTCTTCTTTCCAATGCCACCAAGAATATAATTTTTGGAGTTCGGAGTTAAAAGACACGATGATCCCAAGATGAACTAGCACGATAGGAATTTCAGGCCTGAGGTGCAACTGTTGGGAATCTGGGCTTGGCGCCTCAGTGGAGCGACGTGCCACTATCACGCCAGGAACAAGCCTCAGTAGTTAGGCCCCTGGCGCGGCATGCCAGTACGAGATGTGCAAAATTTTTCAAGCCAAATTTCCAGAACTCAGAAAATATGGCCTTGGCGCTGTAAGGGTGCAACGTGCCACTATCGCGCTAGGAACATGCTTCAGTAGTTTGGTCCTTGGCGCGGTGCGCCACTAACAGATGTGCAAGTTTTTAGGTGTAATCGACCTGGCGCTGCAATGGCGCGATGCGCCACTATCGCGCCAGGAGCATTTTAGCCTATTTTTCAGAACTTTTGAGAAGGGGCAATTTGGGAATTGTCCCAAATTATACATATATCATCCTTGAGCATTTTGGGAGCATATTTTTTAGCCTCTCTCTCTCTCTAGAAAAGCCCTAGAAAATCCTCTCTTCTTCTTCTTCTTCTTCTTCTTCTTCTCTATTTCCAACAAGAGATTGTTCCAAGAGCTTCAAGACTTCAAGCTTTCCATTGGAGACCCAACAACAAGGTTTCTTCAAGAGTCTATTCTAAGGTATATAAGGCTACTCAAAGTACGGGTTGAGTCCACCCATATGCCCTACTCTTCTTTGAGGTTAGATGTCCATGAGAATGGAGTTTCTTGATATGGTTCATGTTTGAATGAGTCTTGCCTACTATCAATTTGATTCTTATTGTGTTGAAGTTGTTGAGCTAAGAATTTCTAAACCTTCATGTTAACATGATTTAATGGAGATGGTTTGTTAATATGCCTTGTTGATTTCCTTAACCATGTGATTATGTGGAATGTGTCAATTTCCTTAAATGTGTTATTCCTCTTGAATTGTTGGTCTAAAACCCTAGAGTTGTGATGAGTCCTAATGAGGTGATAAATGAGGAGAGGATTGGTTTGTTATGTTTATGGGAGGTTATGAATGCTTATTAAATTAGGCTTTATTGATTTGATTGGAGGATAGAATTGATGAGTGGACAAGGTGCTAAATGAGACTTGCCATTATGACTTGATTGAGTCGAAATGAGAATAGAGTTGACGAGTTGACAAAGTCCTAAATGAAACTATCCGTGAGGGCTTGTTTGAGATGATTGGAGGGAGTCTTATGAGCATGGAGTCATGGGAGGAGTATCTAGCACTGAAGCGGGTGAGAGTATAGTCCATACTTGAACCCCAGAAACTACGCCGCTAATGTAGGTAGGGATGGAACCATTAAAGTTGGATGCTTCCCGTGGGATCGAACCGTTAAAGTCGGATGTTTCCCTTTTTATTGTCCTGAAATGATAGGACTTGACAAATCGATAGAATCCATGATTAAGGAGCCATTTATGCCCCTAGCAAGGTATGGATGGACGTGGCAACAATGTCTGATTGTTGTACTATCACTGGCTCATAAGTGATGGTTGTCGGATAAGAGAAACTCCCATTTAGGTCTTGATAGTGCTCCGAGTTAGTTGAGTTGAGTGGCATGTGAATTGGTCCCGTCTAAACTATTTCTTGTTAGACTTAGGACACTTGAGTGAGTTGTCACTTCTTTATGAGTTGAGATTTTCGAGTTGGTTGCTCCTTTTCTGATATTGTTTTATTCGGCCATTTTACATACTCGTACATTCCACGTACTGATGCCATTTGGCCTGCATCGTTTCATGATGTAGAGATAGGTATTAGAGATCATCAACCGGTGCACCATTGAAGATCTTCACACTTCTAGCTACTTGGTGAGTCCTCTTAGTTTCCAGAGGATGTTGAGCTCCCTGTATAGTTTTGTGTTGTTTCCTGTATTTTGATTGTTGGTAGCCATGGGTTTGTCATTGGCACCTCCTAGATTTTGATAGAGGCTTAATAGACTAGAGTGTGGGGAAGTTGGTTTGTTATTTTGAGGAGTCTTATTATATTTGTTTTGTTGAGTTGATAGTGTTTGGACTTCGGCCCCCATAATGTGAATAGTGTGTTTATGATTAAATCCTTCATTGAGTGAATATGATTGAATGATAGTGTGATTGAATTAGGTGGTTTTCTTGAAGGCCATAAATGGCTTTCGAGTGTTGGTTATGTCTAGGGTACCCTCCTGAGGTGTGACAAACATGGTATCAGAGCCTAGAGTTCAAGAGTCCTAGAGAGTCTATGAAGCCGTGTCTAGTAGAATCTTGCTTATGGGTGTGTTATGCACCACACTTATAATTAGGAGGCTATAAGACATTAAGAATTGTTTCCCTTTTTTCACACTCTGAATTCGTGCGATAGAGTTAAACTCTACAAACCCCCTTTCTAATTCATGCGTTTATACGTTATAGACAATACCTCCCAAACGTAGTGCTAGCTAAAGGAACACTGATAACGCGGAGATGCCCCAGTCAAAGGTACGCCCATCAAGGGCTAGAGGCCGACCCGCGAGGTATGTAGAGGCACCTTAAATGCCTGCTAATCCACCTGCACCAACTTCAGAGGCAAATTTTCGAGGAGCGATTGCCATGCTCACTCAATTAGTGGCTGCCCGAAATGGTAACCAGAGTTTGCCAACTCTTATCTCTAATTCCCAAGAGCCGTCTGATTCTACCAGAATTAGAGATTTTCTGAGAATGAATCTGCCGACATTCACGGGTTCTAAGGTTGATGAAGACCCCCAAAATTTTATTGATGAGATATGGAAAATCTTGAAAGCTATGCATGCTATGGAGATTGAGGGGGTTGAGTTGGTGTCCTATCAACTCAAGGATATGGAAAACATTTGGTATAACTAATGGGAACAAGGTAGAGGTAAGGATACTGAACCTGCTATATGAGATGAATTTGGGGGAGCCTTTCTTGACCACTTTTTCCCCGAGAATTGAGGGAAGCAAAAGTGGAGGAGTTTGTGAATCTGAAACAAGAAGGCATGACTGTTAAGAAGTATGGCCTAAAGTTCATCTAGCTGTCCAGGTATGCTCCAGAGATGATCTCAGATATGAGGTCGAAAATAAGAAAGTTCATCTCCGAATTGGGGAGACATGTGAAGAGGAAGTGCAAAATGGCATGTTAATCTACGACATGGATACTTCAAGATTGATGTTGTATGCTCAGCAGGTGGAGAATAAAAAGAGAAAAGACAAAGAGGAGCATATGAGCAAGAAGGCAAGGTCAGCTGGGCATGAGAATAAATAGAAGCAGAACAAGGGCAATAGGTCTTTCTTCTAGAAGAGGGCTTTCAACTATGCCTCATCCATAGCAAGTGCACCTATGCCGTAGAACATGTATGATCGGCAGGGACAGAGTCGCCAGAGTTTCAGACCCCAGGGTTCTTAATCCCAGACTAGTGTGAGTCAAAGTTCGAGAGAGAAACCACCATGCAACAAGTGCGGTAGGCTCCACTTGGGGGAGTGCAGAGTGGGAAGGGTTGGTTGTTATAAGTACGGCCAAATGGATCATTTTTAGAGAGAGTGTCCAACAGGGGGAAATAGAGCCCAGCATTCTACCACTGCACAACCGGCTAGGGGTGATTAGAGGGGCTCTACTTCAGGCACGAGGGGAGGTACAAACCATTTATATGCCATGGGTAGTAGCCAAGATCAAGAGAACTCTCCAAACGTCGTGACGGGTATGATTCGAGTCTTTTCTCTTGATTGTTATGGTTTAATGGATCCAAGTGCCACCCTATCTTTTGTGACTCCTTACGTGGCTAGTAAATTCAATAAAATTCCTGAATGGCTTCTTGAGCCTTTCAGTGTAGCTACTCCTGTTGGTGATTCTGTCTTAGCTGAGAGATTCTATAGAGATTGCACTGTGTTAATTCATCACAGGGATACCTTGGCTGACTTGGTTGAGTTGGACATGGTTGATTTCGATGTGATCTTTGGCATGGACTGGCTTTATGTCTGTTATGCCTCAGTTGACTGTAGGACTCGGATTGTTAAGTTCAAATTCCCAAACGAGGCTGTCATAGAGTGGAAGGGGAGTCCTGTTGTGCCTAAGGGTAAGTTTATTTCCTACCTTAGGGACATGAAGCTAATCTCTAAGGGGTGAATTTATCACCTTGTCCGAGTGAAAGATGACAATATTGAGTCTCCATCCCTCAAGTCAGTTCCAGTTGTCAATGAGTTTCCTGATGTCTTTCCCAAAGATCTGCCTGGAGTCCCTCCCGATTGGGAGATCGACTTTGGGGTTGATGTTCTTCCTGATACCCAGCCTATCTCAATCCCTCCCTATAGAATGGCTCCGGCTGAGTTGAAGGAGCAGTTGAAGGACTTGTTAGATAAGGGGTTCATTAGGCCGAGTGTCTCACCATGGGGCGCTCCCATCCTATTTGTGCAGAAGAAAGATGGGTCCCTCAGAATGTGTATTGACTATAGGAAGTTGAACAAGGTCACCATAAAGAACAAATATCCTCTCCCCAGAATAGATGATTTATTTGATCAACTTCAGGGTGCCACCTGTTTCTCAAAAATAGACCTAAGATCTGGCTAACACCAGTTGAAGGTGAGGGAGTGCGATATTCCAAAGACAGCATTTCGGACCCATTATGGCCACTTTGAATTTTTGGTCATGTCCTTTGGGTTGACTAATGCCCCCGTAGCTTTTATGGATCTTATGAACCAGGTATTTAAACCATATCTTGATATATTTGTGATTGTATTCATAGATGATATTTTGGTTTACTCCAATAATGAGGAGGAGCACGCCCATTATCTTAGAGTCATCTTTTAAACTCTGAAGGACCAGGTATTATATGCAAAGTTCTCCAAATGTGAATTCTGGCTTTTATCAATGGCTTTCCTGGGCCATATTGTATCTAGAGATGGTATTCAGGTTGATGCTCAGAAAATTGAGGCAGTGAAGAATTGGCCCAGACCCACATCCCCGACAAAGATAAGGAGCTTCTTGGGTTTGGCTGGCTATTATCGAAGGTTTGTAGAGGGATTCTCATACATATCATCACCATTGACTAAGCTGACCCAAAAGAAGGCTAAGTTCCAATGGTCCGATGCTTGTGAGGAGAGTTTCCAAAAATTGAAGACCAAGCTAACTACTGCTCCTGTTCTAACTTTGCCTGATGGAATAGAGGGTTTTGTGATCTATTGTGATGCATCTAGAGTTAGGTTGGGCTGTGTGTTGATGCAGAGGGGAAAGGTGATAGCCTATGCTTCAAGACAACTTAAGGTTCATGAGAAAAACTACCCAACTCATGACCTTGAGCTGGCATCTATGGTGTTCACACTTAAAATTTGGCGCCACTACTTGTATGGGGTGCATGTTGATGTATTCACCGATCACAAGAGCTTACAATACGTCTTCAGCCAGAAGGAACTCAACCTGAGGCAAAGAAGGTGGCTTGAACAACTCAAAGACTATGATATGAGCATCCTCTACCATCCAGGTAAAGCTAATGTTGTTGCTGATGCTCTTAGTAGGTTGTCTATGGGTAGCACTGCCCATATGGAGGAGGGAAGGAAAGAATTGGCTAGAGAGGTGCACAGATTAGCCCGATTGGGAGTTCGTCTGGAAGAGAACAATAAAGGTGGAGTTAATGGTTAGGATGCCTCAGTAGTTTGGTCCCTGGCGCGGCGTGCCACTAATAGATGTGTATGTTTTTAGGCATAATCAACCTGGCGCTGCAATGGCGCGACGTGTCACTATCGCTCCAGGAGCGTTTTAGCCTATTATTCAGAACTTCTAAGAAGTGGCAATTTGGGAATTGTCCCAAATTATACATGTATCATCCTTGAGCATTTTGGGAGCATATTTTTCAGCCCCTCTCTCTCTCTCTAGAAAAGCCCTAGAAAATCCTCTCTTCTTCTTCTTCTTCTTCTCCATTTCCAACAAGAGATTGTTCCAAGAGTTTCAAGACTTCAAGCTTTCCATTGAAGAACCAACAACAAGGTTTTTCAAGAATCTATTCTAAGGTATATAAGGCTACTCAAAGCATGGGTTGAGTCCACCCATGTGCCCTACTCTTCTTTGAGGTTAGATGTCCATGAGAATGGAGTTTCTTGATATGGTTCATGTTTGAATGAGTCTTGCCTACTATCAATTTGATTCTTATTGTGTTGAAGTTGTTGAGCTAAGAATTTCTAAACCTTCATGTTAACATGAGTTGATGGAGATGGTTTGTTAATATGCCTTGTTGATTTCCTTAACCATGTGATTATGTGGAATGTGTCAATTTCCTTAAATGTGTTATTCTTCTTGAATTATTTGTCTAAAACCCTAGAGTTGGGACGAGTCCTAATGAGGTGATAAATGAGGAGAGGATTGGTTTGTTATATTTGTGAGAGGTTATGAATGCTTATTAAATTAGGCTTGATTGAGTTGATTGGAGGATAGAATTGACAAGTGGACAAGGTCCTAAATGAGACTTGCCATTATGACTTGATTGAGTCGAAATGAGAATAGAGTTGACGAGTTGGCAAAGTCCTAAATGAAACTAGCCATGAGGGCTTGTTTAAGATAATTGGAGGGAGTCTTATGAGCATGGAGTCATGGGAGGAGTATCGAGCACCGAAGCGGGTGAGAGTATAGTCCATACTTGAACCCCAGAAACTACGCCGCCAATGTAGGTAGGGATGGAACCGTTAAAGTCGGATGCTTCTCGTGGGATCGAACCATTAAAGTCGGATGTTTCCCTTTTTATTGTCCTAAAATAATAGGACTTGACTAATTGATAGAATCCATGATTAAGGAGCCGTTCATGCCCCTGGCAAGGTATGGACGGACGTGGCAACAATGTCTGATTGTTGTACTATCACTGGCTCATAAGTGATGGTTGTCGGATAAGAGAAACTCCCATTTAGGTCTTGATAGTGCTCTGAGTTAGTTGAGTTGAGTGGCATGTGAATTGGTCCCGTCTAAACCATTTCTTGTTAGACTTAGGACACTTGAGTGAGTTGTTACTTCTTTATGAGTTGAGATTTACGAGTTGGTTGCTCCTTTTCTGATGTTGTTTTATTCGGCGATTTTACATACTCGTACATTCCACGTACTGATGCCATTTGGCCTGCATCGTTTCATGATGCAGATACATGTATTAGAGATCATCAACCGGTGCATCGTTGAAGATCTTCACACTTCCATTTACTTGGTGAGTCCTCTTAGTTTCCAGAGGATGTTGAGCTCCCTGTATAGTTTTGTGTTGTTTCCTGTATTTTGATTGTTGGTAGCCATGGGCTTGTCATTGACACCTCCTAGACTTTGATAGAGGCTTAATAGACTAGAGTGTGGGGAAGTTGGACTGTTATTTTGAGGAGTCTTATTATATTTATTTTGTTGAGTTGATAGTGTTTGGCCTTCGGCCCCCATAATATGAATAGTGTGTTTATGATTGAATCCTTCATTTAGTGAATGTGATTGAATGATAGTGTGACTGAATTAAGTGGTTTGCTTGAAGGCCAGAAATGGCTTTCGAGTGTTGGTCTCGTCTAGGGTACCCTCTCGGGGCGTGACAAGCCAATGATAAGAGGCCTCACTCTTATGCAGTTACTGCAGGTCCCAGACTCGGAAGAGGGACTCATATGATAGATCCAGCCAAATTTTTTGTAGGTTCAGTCTATTCGGCCTGTTTAGGCGACATTACCTACTTTTGAGGAAACCTAACATCAGTAGGGTATTCCTAGTAAGGGCCAGAGTTTGAGGGGATCAAACTCGTTCCCTTTCTACCCCGGTTGGGTTATTACGGCATGTTCAGCTTATTGTGGGACACTTGATCACTAGTCCTGAGAGTGACCCTAGTATGGGTGAGAGGCGATTATGCTAGCTTCTCTAACAACTAGACCAGTGACAATAATGCCTCCTCCAATTAGAGGTAGAGCTCCGTATCAGGATCATCGGAGTGGTCGATAGGGTGCTAGAGGTGGAGCCTAGGGAGGCAGATCAGGAGGTAGGTCAGATGCACCAGGCAGTGGTGGACAAAGTTATTTCTATGCATTTCCAGCGAGGGTAGAGGTTGATGCATCCGATGATGTCATTACAGGTACACTTCTATTATGCTACAAGCCTGCTATATGTTTATTTTTTCCAATATCCACATATTCATATGTATTTATCTATTATGCTCCCTGATTGGTATGAGGTTCGAGTCCTTGTCAGAGCATGTTCATATTTTGACCACGATAGGTAAGTCTTTAGTAGTAGATTAGGTGTTGCAATCATGCTTAGTGACCATCCTGGGTTATGATACTAGAGTTGACCTTATTTTTCTAGATATGCTAGATTTTGATGAGATTCTGGGCATGGATTGATTATCTTTATAACGGTCCAGAGCTATGAGCTTCATCCATAATCCTTTCTTAGACATCATCAATATTTGTGACACACAATCTATTCTGGTACCTCAACACACCATCTCCCCCTTTAGAGAAAACCATCACCTTCTGCTTGTGAACAACTTCCTTCAACTGAAGTAGGACAGGATCTTGGTCTTGCTTTTCTTTGAACTCTTCCACCAGAGATGATGCAAATCCATTCTGAACATTAACTCCACCTTCACTAGACTCACATCTTTAGCCAATTGTTTCTCTCCTTCCTCAACATGGGTAGTCCTACCTATAGACAACCTGCTAAGAGCATCAACAACAATATTTTCTTTACTTGGTGATAGAGAATGCTCATGTGATAATCTTTGAGAAAATATAGCCATCTCCTCTGCCTCAAGTTGAGCTCTTTATGACTAAAGACATCTTGCAACTCTTATGATCAGTGAGCATATCAACATGCACTCCATATAAATAGTGGTGCCAAATTTTAAGAGCAAATACCATCGCTGCCTGCTTAAGGTCATGAGGTAGGTAATTTATCTTATGAATATTAAGTTTCCTAGATACATAAGCTATCATTTTTCCCCTTTGTATCAACACACAACTTAAATCGACTCTAGACCCATCACAATAGAATACAAAATCATCTGTTCCATCGGGCAAAGTCAAAACAAGAGCACTGATCTGTTTGGTCTTCAATTTTTGTAAACTCTCCTCACAAGTATCTGACCATTGGAACTTAGACTTATTTTGGGTTAGCTTAGTCAATACTGATGATATGGATGAGAATCCATCTACAAACCTTCGATAATAGCCAGCCAAACCCAAGAAGCTTCTTATATCAGTTGGAGATACGGGTCTGGACTAATTCTTCATTACCTTACTTTTTTGGGTATCAACCCGAATACCATCTCCAGATATAATGTTTCCTAGGAAAGGCATTGTTGCAAGACAGAATTCACATTTGAAGAACTTTGCATAAAATTCCTTGTCTTTTAAAGTCTGGAGGACAACTCTAATGTGATAGGCATGCTCTTACAAATTCTTGGAATAGACTAGAATATCATCTATGAATATAATCACGAACATATACATATAAAACTTAAGCACTAGATTCATGAGATTCATAAAGGCTTTAGGTGCATTAGTCAACCCAAAGGACATGACCAAGAATTCAAAATGACTATAACGGGTTTGAAAAGATTTCTTTGGGATATTACATTCCCTTACCTTCAACTGATAGTAACCTGATCTTAGGTCTATCTTTGAGAAAAAAGTGGCACCCTAAAGTTGGTCAAACAAATCATTTATTCAGGGGAGATGATACTTGTTCTTTATGGTGACCTTGTTCAATTGTCAATAATCAATGCACATTCTAAGGGACCTATCTTTCTTTCTCAAGAATAGGACAGGAGTGCCCTAAGGTAACACACTCGGCCTAATAAAGCCCTTATCTAACAAATCTTTTAATTGTTCTTTCAATTCTTTCAACTCAAAAGGAGCCATTCTATGCGAGATAGAGATATTCTGAGTATCAGGAAAAAACATCAATCCCAAAGTCTATCTCCCTATCGAGAGGGACTCCAGAAAGATCCTCAGGAAAGACTTAATGAGACTCATTTACAATTGGGACTGACTCAAGAGATGGAGACTCTACACTATCATCTTTAACTCACACAATATGATAAATATACCCTTTCAAGATTAACTTTCTAGCCCTAAGGTAGAAAATAAATTTACCCTTTGGCATAACAGGACTACCCTTTCATTCTAAGACAGGCTTATTCGGTAATTTGAACTTAACAATTCGAGTCTTATAATCAACAGAGGCATAACAGACATAAAACTAGTACATGCCAAGAATCACATCATAATCAACCATGTCCAACTCAACTAAGTCAACAATGGTATCCCTGTGATAGATTAACACAGTATAATTTTATAGACCCTCTCAGCTAAAATAGACTCACCAACAATAGTGGACACACTGAAAGGCTTAATAAGATACTAAGGAATTTTATCAAACTTATTTTTTTTTGCAGGAACAGACCCTACACGAGGTTCCCACCTCTCGTGCACAGTTAAGGGTTGAGCAGCACCCCCAAGCCTTATCATAAATAAAAATAATAATAAAAATATACAGAGAGGGACATAAACCTTACCTCCGAACTTAAGGTGGTTCATAAGTCGGCTAACCTACTAAGGTCGGCCAATTCATCCCCGAATACTAGGTAGAAAATAGATAAACCTATGAGAGGACTTCTCTCGATATAATGCGACTAAGAAAAATATAAATGAGGAAGACTCTTCCCTTCTATGTAAATACAAGAAAGAAACCTACACTAGCACTATTCAACTAAGCTACATTAAAAACATAACTAAATTAAAGTAGAGCAAGTATACAAAACTTCCCATTTACATGGATCGAGAGCGGTCGTGTCATCATTGTCCGTCTTAATCTTTTTATACTGAGTTTTTCCATGTGATGCGAGTGCATCATGCAAGGCACGTATATGTTGTCATAATATTGCTGATTTAGATATGAATAGTATGTCTGTCATTGAAGGAATTTAAAAATAACTAGATTTTCAAGATTGCTCGACTAACGTCTTCGATTATCTATTGAAGTTGCAACTTTTTGGGTTCCCCAAATATGGGAGGTACAACAATTTTGTAGCTTTGGATGTGCTGCATTTCCCTATTTGCAATGTTTGCAAATGTGCTGCGATGCACATTGGAAAAAACCATAAGTACTGTAGTTTATCTTGAGTGTTGAGAGTTTGAGAAAATGATAGGTGTAGTATCTTTGATGGCTTTGTTGTTGATGGCTGCCTCTATTCCAGCAACCTGCAATTTCATAAAAAATAAACCAACCAAACCAATAAGTTGTTGCTCCTCTTGTTCTTACTGGTGTTGAATCATTCCAGGTTTTGTACTATGGTGTACCTACATAAACCAGCAAAAAAGACCAAAAAGGACCAACACAAACTAACAAGAGAGGAAAGACCTGCAATATTGCTTTGAAGATGTTTGCAGCTTCCTGATTAGCTGCTTCATCTTGTTTCATTACTTGGAGTTGTTGGTGGTTCATATGTTGGATCTTCTTAGTGTATCTTATTGTGGCAACCTTCAACATTATGCCCTTTCTCTCCAAATCCCACTACATCTTCTCAAATACTGCACAACCAAACAACCTGCACAAGCTAGCAAATAAAGGTGCAGGCTATTGTAACTTGTACTTTGGATTTGTTCCTTGTGTGCTGTAGATTGCAGGACTTGTTGATGAATGATGTTGTTGTTGGATGTTGTATGTTAGATAGTTTAAGAGTTGCAGCTGCTTAACTACCTGCCATATCCTGTACCTGCACCAAAAGAAGCCAAGACAAGCACATGTACTAGGTATAATATAACAACAAGAGGTTGTATTGCATCAGCCTGCACCTTAGTTTGCTAGCTCTATTGTTGCAGTTCTGCATCATACTTGCATTTCCCAAGCAAGGTCTAGGTTTTCAAGTATTGTATCATGCCACTACTATACCAAGATGTATATTTAAATAGCCTTGCAATTGATGGTTGATATGTTACAGGTTTGTATGTACCTACACAACCAAGAGAGAAAAGAAAAATGAAGAAAACATCTATTCTAATCCTAACTTGTAAAGTTAGTTTGGTTATTCTAAGTAAGCAGGTAGTTGGGGAGACTTTCCCCTTTATATTGATCCTAACTATAGAACCTTCAAAGTAGGTATAACTATGCATAATAATAACCATTTTGAAGAGTAAGTTAGACCAACAAAGTTGAAGAGGTCATGGTGGTTTCTTGATTCTCTTGAGCGTTCTCCTTCTGAAGTTAGCCATTTCCAGCTTGTCTAGTTCCATGTGAGCTCTTGCCTCTTTGGAAAGATCTTACTTGGTGAAGTAGAGTTCTGGAGCAGTGCATTTGTGACTATGTTTGGACAAACTATAAGCTGTGGAGTTGGCTTCTCTGAAGGTGTGGCTGCAGCTGAAAGATTGGAATTGGTTGATGATGTTATTGAGCTTGTCCAGTAGCTCTGTGATGTACCAAGGTGGCTTTGATTCATGTTACAACCACTTGAGTAGAAGCTGAGAATCAACTTCCAGCACTGCCTGTGTATAACCAAGTTAAAGACACCAAGAGAGATAAAATATTGCAGCCTTAATCTCTGCTTGGTTGTTAGTACTTGCACCCAAAGGGATTGCATAAGCAAATATGAGTTCACTATGTGCATTCCTAAGGATTCCTCCTCCACCAATATTGCCAGGGTTATTAAGAGCACTGACATTAGTATTCAGTTTCACCATATGGCCAGTTGGCTTGGTCCAGTAGACAGGAGTGATTTTGGTGTCATGGTAACACTTTTTAATCAAAAGGACCAGGTCCCTCCAATTATTTGGCCAATCAATATATGGAAATATAGTATTGATCAGGTTAGAAGTGTATTTGAAGATGGAGAACTTGATTCTAGCAAGATTAGATTGCTTCCCACCATACTTGGAAGCACATCTATTCTTCCAAAGGTTCCAGCAGAAGAAAATAGGAGTTGCATGCAAAATAAGTTTGTGATCCTTATTCTTGTGCTTTGAGTTCCACCATCTCATTAAAAAGTTTTTGATAGGTGTGTACTCTTTATCAATGCCTAAGGAGTCAGCAAACATCCTCCAAATACACTGAGCAAAAGCTCCTGCAATAAAGATGTGCTCAATGGTATCATGTCCAGGTCTATAGCAATAATAGCACTATGAAAGAACTTGTACAAAGTTGATAGGCTTTTCATTAATAAGCAGCTTCCCTCTAAGGATTCTCCAAACCAGGAATGAATATTTGAAAGGGATGAGCTTGTGTCAAGTGCATGAATTTGACATAGTCTTGGTCCTCTTTTCTCTAATAATCTCCCAGGCAGAAGAGCAACTAAACTCCCTTGTGCTGTTTGGGATCCAACAAGAATGGTCCTGTTTGAGGGGTTGGTAATTAATATGAGTGGCTAGGATGATTGGTACAAGCTGAGGGGGAGTTTGTTGGATGATCATATCAACATTTCATTAGCCATTAGTAATAAAATTTTAAACTGGAGTTTTGTTGAATCTACAACTTTCAGTTGTGAAGTGTGCTACGGGGCCAACTCCAAGCCAGTTATCCCACTAAAAGAGGCAGGAACCTGAGTGAATTTGCCACTGAATATGGGGCTCAATGTTATGTTTATTGATCATCAGGTGTTTCCAGGTCAATGATTGACCTGTGTCCCATTTCTTAGTGATGATATTGGCCCTCTGGCAGTATTTGACTTTAATGAAGTCTCCCCACAGGGTATTCTTGGATCTAAGTGTCCACCACTATTTGTATTGAAAAGACTTAGCCAGATCTACAATTTTCCTTACTCCTATGCCTCCTTCATCATAAGGAAAGCTCAAATTCTTCCATGAGGACCAGTGATACTTCCTTTTATCATTTTTCCATCCCTAGAAGAAGTTGGCTATTATGCTTAATATCATGGCATTACTCTACCACTGAGTTAAAAGGGCCCTTTTTATTTAATTCCGGAATTGCTTGATGGTGGTTGAATATAGAGTACTAGCTGATAGCAGGTGTATTGGCATGGTTTGGATAACATGCTTGATTAGTACAACTCTTTCCCCATAGCTAAGGATTTTTGCATGCCATCGAGTGATCTTATTAACCACCTTTGCAATAAGATCAAAATAATAAATTACTCTTTGTTTGCCAATATAGATAGGACATCCCAAGTAAGTTATGGGGCTATATTTTTGGTTGAAGCCTGTAATTTTCTTGATTCTCACCACAGTAGACTTGAATGCATTGGAGGGGATCATGAAGTGACTCTTATGCTTGTTGATCAACTGTCCAGAGACTTTTTCATAAGCATCTAGAGTCTCTATGATAAGTGTCAAAGTCTGCTTTCTTTCTGAAAAGTAGATGGTGATATCATCTGCAAAGCTAAGATGGTTAATCTGAGGACCATGTTTTTCTATATAGAAGCCATGAAATTGAGGATGATGGCATAGGTTGTTCATAAGTCTGGAGAGCACCTCAACTCCAAGGATGAATAAGGCAGAGGAAAGGGGGTCTTCTTACTTGAGACCCCTTGTTGAATAAAAGAAACCATGTCTTGAACCATTAACTATGACAGAGTACCAATTGTCTGCCATAATTCTCCAAGTCATGTCAATGAATCTTTCACCAAATTCCATTCTTATGAAGACCAAACAAGTGTAGGACCAAGAGACCCTATCATAAGCTTTAGCCATGTCAAGTTTGATCACAACATTGCCTCCTACATTTAGTTTTTTGATCTGGTGTATGATTTCTTGTGCAAGCATAATATTCTCAGAGATGCTTCTATTCTTGACAAAGCCAGATTGATTAAGAGAGATGAGGTTAGGAAGAATTGGAGCCACATTTAAACAAAGGAGTTTGGAGATGATTTTGTTGGTGAAGTTACTCAGACTTATGGGTTTGAATTCAGAGATTTTGGTAGGATGGTTTACTTTTGGGAGTAGAACCAAACAACTATGGGTGAAGTACTTAGGCATGGCTTGTCCACAGAAAAAGAAATTGACCACACTAGAACATCTTCTTTGATGATAGCCCAGCACACTTGAAAATATTTTCCATTCATCCCATTTGGATCTGATGCTGAGTTTGGATTCATTGTGAATACTATATTTCTCAATTCATCCATAGTAGGCATGTCTTGGAGATCCTTATTTTTCTTGTCATAACCATTGAGGGGATGCATTGTAGAGCCTGTTGCTGAATATACTTGTCCTCCCCAGTGAATATGTCTTGGAAGTGCTTGCAAGCTGCTTCAGCTATTTCAGTATCTCCTTGCACCCAAGAAACTTCTTCAGGTTGGATCCTATGAATATACAACTTCCTTCTCCTACCTCTGATCAAGGCATGAAAATAGCTAGAGTTCACATCTCATTCTTTGAACCATTGCAACTGAGTTTTCTGCCTGAGAATTGCATCTTCCATTTCTAGGTATTTGATGTATTCAGCATTAATGGCATGAAGCTTAGACCTATTTTCATTGGAGTGCATATTGATTAGGTTCTCTTCATCTTATCTAACTTCCTCCTCATATTCTTTAACTCTAGCATAAATGTCTCCAAACTGATTTCTAGACCACCTGCTAAGAGTGGAATCTAGTCTCTTTATTTTTTGGTGAAAGCTCCATATTGGATTGCCTTCTACTGATCTGCTCCAACACTTTTTGACAGTGTCCATGAATGAGGGTTGGTCTGGCCAGCAATTCAAAAAACTGAAGTACTTAACGAGGTTGTGATGATGATCCACCATTAAAAAGAGCAAGGGGCAATGATCTGATCCCACAGAAGGGAGATGAGTGATGCTAGTGTGAGGCATGGTGTCCAGCCACTTTTCATTAACTATCCCTCTATCCAATCTCTTCCAAACTTTGGACATAATACCTCTTAGGTTGGACCTTGTGTATTTCTGCCCAGAGAAGCCAAGATCCTGCAAACTATAAGCTTCTATAATGATGATAAAGTCAAGACTCTTTCTCATATTATAAGTAAGCTCTCCAAGCTTTTCTTCAGGGTCTGTTATAACATTGAAGTCCCCTAAGGTGAACCAAGGGAGGGGAGTGGTTGACTGCTATAGTAGGCTATCCCAAAGAGGCCTTTTGAGTTGGTCCTTGCATTTTGCATAGACAAAGGTAGTGATGAACTGATTTGGGATCATGACATGATTAACCACATATGTGATCAATTGCTCATCATTTTCCAAAATCTTGCAGTCAACATATTTATTTCAAAAAATCTAAATCTTACCATTTGGATTATGGATGGCATAGTCCATATTAAGCTGATTTCTGAAATGCCGCAGTTGAAAATTATCAAAAAAGGGCTCCAATATGGCAATAAGAGAGATTTGATGCATGTTTTTTAGCTATTTGGTCCTTTCCATGGCTCGTTGGGTATTAATACCCCTTATATTCTAGTTGAGAATACTAATCATTGAGAGGCTTTGGAAATATGAAGCTTGGTTCTTGGTTTGCCTATGGGGGCAGATATAGTAGAGCTTTTTGCCTTGGTGCTAAGTCTGGTCTTGTGTATCCTTCTAGGGGATAGGCCCTGTGAACTAGCCACCTGTTGAATATCTTCCTCATATACACTATTAGAAGAGGGGTTGAAGGTTTTGATTAACTGCTCACTTACAATATCATCTTTATTTTGATCTTGCAATGGCTGATAATCATTTTTCTCTTTATTTTTTGACTCACACACAACATACTCATCAGTAAGATCCTGTATGTTGGTGTTGAGGGTGGGATTTGTGAGGATGTATTGAGCTTAAAGAGTATTGATATCCATACCCACTTGATCATCATCAAGTACAAACTATTGACATCCCTGCTCACTTTGCTGCAGTACTACACTGTCAGTTATAGGAGTTTGGCATTTCTTAGCAGAGTTTTTTTCTACAATTTTCTTTTTTATAGCCTCTCTCCTTTTCTTGCTTAAGTTATTGTTTTTAGCTGCAGAGCCTTTGCCACTAGTACTTGCAATGGAGCCCAAATCTTTGGCCATATAGCCTATGATGTTTTGAATGGTAGAGTCATCAATAGGGATATCTCTTCTTATGGATTCAGGGGTTGGAGTGTCTTTTTGGGCCTTGTATGCAGGGGTAGCAGGATCTCTAAGGTCACTCTTAGGGTCAGTGATGTTCTTATGCAAAATATGAGGCAAAATCCCCCCCTCTTTTGGGTTCCCCATCCTGCAGATTAGTAGGATTCTCCAGAACTTTTCCAATCATACCTCCATCAACTACATAATCAACAGTAGTAGAAATATAATCTAGGGTTTCAGGGGTATGGGGAGTAATAAGTCAATACCTGCATTACTTGCATTACAAATAACAAAGTGGCATCGGATCCAACAAGGCATAAAAATCATAAGAAAAGACTTGAAGCATACCAGTGACAACATCTGGTGAGTTCTCCTTATCTTGGCGATTACCCATGGTATCACGACCCAACTCCGTAGGCCATGACTGGTGCCCGAGTTGGGCACCCATACGTACCCTTAGCCCCACTTAGTACATTAATCGAATAAACATAGGAAATGATTAGAAGGGATCTGTAAACAGATATAATGCACGAGGGCTGATAGGCCATCAGAAAACACAAAAAACCCAAAACATATATATAAAACCCATATCTCATGTCTACAGACCTCTACAGAATGATATCCTAGTCATATGATGGGACAGGGCCCCGCTGTACCCTGAACAACGTATATATATATACAACAAAAAGTGTCAGTACCAAAATAGGACTCCGAACAAAAGAGCACTATCGACCAACATGGTGGATGTCCTAAGCGAGCAGATCAGCAAACCAATCGTCTGTACCTGCAGGCATGTAATGCAGCCCCCGAAGAAAGGGGGTCAGTACGGAAAATGTACCGAGTATGTAGAGCATGAACTGTAATAAGTAAAGTTATTTTCCAGAGCAGAAAGTGCAAAAATGAGCAAAATATCCAGAAATATCAAATGCTTATCAAACCACATATAATGGGTTGTAATAAGTAAAGTCATTACCGCAATAGAATGTACAAAACTGAGCAAAATGTCCGGAGATATCAAATGCTGATCAAAACCTCAGATAATGTATGCAGAAAAACATATGCCATATCCGGCCCCATTATGGGACTCGGTGAACAAATGTGGTCGCCCTCCTGTCATTGGCGCCACAGCACATCATAACACTAGAATAAGGAATATCTCCGTAACAAATCATATCATATCAGATGGCCATATCAAATCATATCATATCATATCATATCACAAACATATATGTACATGGCACAGCATAACTCTGTGGCATAACATTTACCACCCCATGTACATGTCATACCTGCCCCCTCACATCGGGACACGACGAATAATGCAGAGAAGTATGCACAATAACATATCCTGGCCCAGGCTCAGTGAAGGAAGCATTGAGGCATCCACGAGTGGAGTAGTGAGAAACTATATGCAATTTAAATCATATTTAAGACTCAATGGAATAATCAGAATGAGCTATCATTTAAAAATCGAGACGAGACTCATGTCAAGTACCTTTCGAAAGTTACCCTGGATTATATCAGAATAAATCTTCTGGAATCATATAGACGTATCGAAGCATAATAAAATACCTTTTGGAAATCAAGGAATTGGCCATCCTAATGGCTCTAGGAATAGGAACCTCTTTGAAATTATATAAAAGTCATATTTTTGTTTCATAAATACCATACCAAAACAAAGATTAACTTTACATACTTATGTCAAAACATGAAAATCAAAAGAATATGCTTTACATACTTATATCAAAAACATGCCAAAAGAAAGAAAGGTTCGCTTTACGTACCTCTTACGGATTACTCTTAACTATGCTCGCCTCGTCGTCTCTTGAACCTATTTAACATGAAATTAATACTAAGGTTAATAAACTTTCACTTTCCAATTTCCAACTCTACACCAAAGTAACCATAGGAATCATTTCCTTATCTATGTCTCTTGACTAGTTTTTTACTAGCTCCGAATCTACCGAAAATCGGGCAGCATCTCCCCTGTAACTTGAACATCCCCGAGTTTTCAAATCGGCCACCATGTCAACAACCATACCAACAACAACATACAGCAGCATGTATACAAGTAAATCACTTCAACTTTACACAATACAAGCTGTATACAACTCATTCCAAACTACGGTACCAAAATAGAGCTTTTAACCTTTATTTCGTAAAATATGTAGTCATACCAAATGGAGGGTTGTGTGGCTGCAACCAGCAGCACCCACATCCAATTTTGAGTACTTTACAGCCCTGAAACATGCAATTAAACCACCACCAAACTGCAGCACCACAACAACAACACACTACGCGACTTCGATTTAACTACTACGACTTCCATTTAGTTTGTTTCCAACGTCAAACATCCTTATACATTTTTTTCCACTTCTAGCATATTTTAATACATGTAATATACTTCATAAAATCATCATAAAGTATAGTTCAAAACAGAATACTTTACCTTTCCCGAAATTCACCAAAACTCGCCAAAACTTGCCTCGGAATTTCCTTTAGCGCAACTGAAACTTATTGGCTGTTTGGTAACGTTTTGGGCTGCCTCAAATCATAAAATTTCATTACTAACATCTTCATAACATCATGGTATAGCTAATATAATTAATTCTTGGAATGGAATCGGAGAACTTACCTTTTTCTCCTCCCAAAATCGTAGCTCTTTCCTTCTTTCTACCTTAATTTCTCCTCTTCTCTTCTTTCTTTCTCTTGTAATTTCGTTTTTTTAGTCTTGAATTTTCTAGATAGGTGTGGAAATTAATGAGTCATAAGACTCATATATATATATACTACTTTAGTTGTGACACATGTCATCCCCCAAGTGGTGACACGTGTCAAGCCCTAAGTGGTGACAAATGTCAAGATCTAAGTGGTGACACATGTCAAGGTTTCATTGGTCCAACACACCCCTTTTCTCCAATCATGGCTTCCATGTGGCATGTGGGGCCCACATGAGTCTTCTTGAAGACTTTGTGAAATTCCCATTTTACCCCTAGCCTTCCACAATATTACCATAGGCCACTTTGCGAATTTTCCTTTTTGCCCTCTACCTTTTCCAATATTTCCACACTATTAATGATCATAAATAATATTCATATCCAACTTGTATATTAAATAAATTTTGGAAGATGTTCATTCCCTTAACTTTACCACGGCTACCTTAAAACATCCAACCGTATAAAATACGGGATATAACATCCTCCATGAGAAATTCCAATTTTTGGCCCTTACTTTTTCTAATATTTCCAAGTTGAAATTCCAATTTAGTCATAAGAATTTTGTATCCAACAAGATCAAATATATCCTTGTCCATGACTTGTTACCATTATCTCCAAAATATCCTAATGTGAAAAATACGGGTTATAACACATGGTGTACAAATGGTTTGAACCCCCGCCTATAAAAAAGTAGCACATTTCTAGTTTCCTCGAACTGGTGGTGCTGGCACAAAAGATTGGGCTTTAATAGCCCACATCGAACAGTCTTTCTAAAAATGACCCACTTGGCCACACTTATAGCACCCATTCCCTCCCCACAGCATTCTCCCAAGTGATGTTTGTCATACTTGCCACATGGTGACTTACCTCTAGAACCTTGAGCCACACTAGCTTTGAGAACCCTGGGCTCTGACGTTTTGGGACCTCTATTCATTTCTTATCATGGTTGTAGGCGCATTATTAGATGATGGAGCTTGCCAAGATGGACCTTTCTAAAAATGGCTTCAATTCCCATTCCCTCTCTTACCAACATCATGACTGGATGTCTTAGCCCTCTTGCTCTTAAACTCCTCCTCATCCTGTAGCTTTTCTTTCTCTGTCTGTTGCACATAAGTTATCAACCTACTAACATCCATGTCTCTAACCAGCATTAATCCCTCTCCCTCTTTCTTTATCTAACAACCCAGCCCAACTACATACAAACTTGAAATCAAAATGCAAACGCTCGAATTGGAGCCTATTTGGATAGACTTATTTTAAGTAACTTATAAGTTAAAAACTACTTATAAGTTAAAAAAATTAAGTAGGTGCAAACCAACTTATACTTTTTAACTTATAAGTTGTTTTCAACTTATAAGCTGCTTAAAATAAATCCATCCAAACAAACTCAATTATTTATTGGAGCTTATTTTAAGCACAAAATGACTTTGAGTTAGTCAGTCAAACACTCAAAAAAAATTGAAAATAACTTTTAAGTAACTTATAAGCCAATCCAAACAGGCTGTAAGAACAGAGTTTCATAGAGTTAAACTCTATCGCACGAACTCAGAATGTGAAAAAAATAAAATAATTCCCAATGTCCTATAGCCTCCTAGTTATAAGTGTGGTGTACAACACACCCATAAATAGGACTCTACTAGACATGGATTCATAGACTCTCTAGAACTCTTAAACTCTGTACTCTGATATCAAGTTTATCATGCCCCAAGAGGGTACCCTAGATGTGGTCTCACATAGAAACCATTGCTGGTCCCCAAGCTATAATGATCCTCAGGTTCATTTATGTGTTTTTGTATGTTGTTACTATTTGTCCCCTTCCCATAGCTTTTCTATAATATTTATGTGGTGTTGGGATGGGTGGCATGCTACATAAGCTGTTCGGTTGAGTTGTGAGGCAGTTTGGCCAGTTTTGAGGCTTAAGACTTAAAAAAATTAATTTTAGTCAACATTTGAAGATTTTGATGTCGAATGACGATTTCATCAGTTCCATTATCTTTAGAAGGGTCATTTTGGTCTAGAATAAATGTTGGTTTGGGTTTTAGAGTCTTTATTTTGAGTTTGGATGGTTTTTCCGTTTTAACTTTAAAGTTTTGGCCAAGTTTGACTTTAGTCAATATTTTGGGTAAATGTGCTCAGATGAAAATTTTTCAGTTCAGGTAGCTTCAAAATGCCATGTTTGATCTAGAATGACCTTTTGTTCAATTTCTAAGGTGATCGGGATGAGTTTTTGGCATTTTGGGCATTTTATGTATTTTCTTTGAAAGTGTTGACTTTGGTCAATATTTCGACGAAACGACCTCCGTTGATCTTTTCATAAATTCCATTGAGTCTGAAATGATGTTTCCAGTTGGGTAGTATGGTTTGTTTGTATTGATGGGGCCCCAAATAATTTATGAGGGTCAGTTTGAAATTATGAGCTTAAGACTCAAAACTGCAGTGTAGAACACCAGTGAGGTCGTTTAAGCGATGGCCGCTTTTGCGACTAAGGGGTTGCTTTAGGAAAGGACACCCACGGGGCAGGGGTCACTTAAGTGACCAGCCCATCTCTTAAACGGCAGTTGTTTTTGCGACCAGATGGTCACTTTAGGAATCAATTAGTAGTATGCCGGTGCCAGAAGACCTTCTCGCAGATGATTTCTAGTCTGTGTGCCGTGAGTGACTTCTCGATGAATAAGCTGCGATTGTTGTTGTTGATACAATTTTCTTTTTTAGGCAGTTTCATATTCTAATGATCTTGTCTTACCTGATGATTAGGGTTTTCTTTCCCTATTTGGAAAAAAGAGATCTATGTCACTCTCACTATGCTTCACACATGAAATTATACAGCTTTCAAAGGCTTGAATAGATTGATTTGCGAACTTGTTTCAGGGTTTCCCCGTGGGAGAACTTTTATAATCTTTTTTTCTCTCAGATCTAATTCTCTGCTTAGTGAGTCAATCTCTCTTTCTTTTGAAGCTCGTGCAAGTGGTAACTATCTAAAGGCCTCGCACCGGTGCTAGTTGAACCTTCTTTGGTCGCTGAATATGACCCAGATGTTGCTTTAGCGATGACTGTACATGGATTTAATTCATGTTCTTTGTTTTTTCAAAGACAAGAGCCCATTTAGGAGAGCTTGTACCAAGGCAATTTGTCCCATTTCTTGACCAAATCAAGTGATTCAAAGGTAATTCTCTCTGTTCTCACTTCCTAAATTTAATTATCGATTCAAATTCATGATTTATTTCATTCTGACCTTAGATCCCTTGCTTTCTAGTTTTCAAAGAATGGTATTTAGACCATTTGAGGTCCGAATTGAACTCTATTTTTGCCTAACTTTTGGGTATTTGATCCTTACCTCAAGGAGAACATAATGACTGGTGTTGTTCCATAATTCTGTCACTTAGATTCGAGGGTCATTTTTTGACCCAAATTTTGGCCTGTTTTCCATTTTAGTAATATGGGTATCGTTGGATTCATTTTGACTTGCACATTCCATTCTTAGTGATTCGAGGTTCTTTGAAAAGGAAAATCCCCGAGAAAAGGTTCTAGTGCAGTTTAAGCCTCAAGGTAGGCTATGGCTTCCCCTTTATAAAATTGGCTTATTTTGATCATTTATATATTTGAGTAGTTTGATAGCTAGTCGGTGTAAGGACTAGATGATAAGTATGCTTGATCCTTAGTGATATTTGTTGTCCATTTTGGGTTATTTAGCTTAGCATTTTATCGTTGAACCTTAGTTTAGGTTGATTCTTGGCTTGGTTTTTGCTTAGATTCTTAGACTACCCTTAGGTGGTGTGAAACTTAGCTTGTGTATATTTTGTTTGCTCAGTTGAGTTGTGTTTCGCTTTTGGTATATGTTTAAGTTTAGTTTCCTATTTTGATTGAACTATTGGGCCTAAGGCGATAAGGTTGGACTGGCGGAGTTCCAGGTTAGTACCTTTGAGTTGTGATGGATGTTTTACTCGGTTATATGCAAAGGTTGGGTTGTTTTGAGATATTGATTGGATTGAATTGGTGCATGTGCATGTTCATGGCATATTTGTATCAAAATTCTAAAAGTAAAGAAGTTTTTGAGCTATTTTGGGCTATACTTCACTTTTCTAGCGATTTGAACTCCAAAGGAGCGGTATATCGGTTCTTGACTAATTTTACCGATGAAAACTTGGTTTTTGAGGAAATGCACCTTTGTTTCACTTGATAATGCATATGTTCATAAGCTTCAGGGGCCCGTAGACTAAATTTTGGGTTTTACTTTTTTGATAAGCTGAGGTGGGGTTCCATAGTTTCCTCAGATGTCTATGGTAGTCGGTGAGGAACTTTGGAACTTTTTGCATTCATTCTGCATTGGCCATACATGCATTGCACCTGTGTTTGTGTAAGTTATGGGTTGAGTGGTAGTCTCTGTGGTAGCTTGTGTTCTTGATTATGTATGTTGTTAGTTTGGACTACCTTTAGCTTTTATTGGACTCTCTTATTTCTATCATGCTGCTTATTTATATATATGATCTTTCCAAGCTTGGTCGGCCTATAATGCCTTCTTAGTATCCCGTGTTTTAGATCTCCCTTGGCTA